>NC_065517.1:29807394-29948652 GCF_006386435.1 Epinephelus moara | reverse complement strand
AGAGCACCTTTGGGATGAGGTGGAACGGGAGATTCACATCATGGATGTGCAGCCGACAAATCTGCAGCAACTGTATGATGTCATCATGTCAATATGGACCAAAACCTCTGAGGAATGTTTCCAGCACCTTGTTGAATCTATGCCACCAAGAATTAAGGCAGTTCTGATGGCAAAAAGGGTCTGACCTGGTACTAGCAAGGTGGCCGGTGAGTGTATGTGTGAAAAGTATGATATATTGAATGTGAAACTTTTAGTCCATTAGCTGATTTTTCAATGGACAGAAAATAATCTACAGCAGTTGCACTAATCAATTAATTGTAAAAGTAATTTTGAAAGCAAAAAAGCAGTTGCTTTGTTAAATGTGCATATTTGCTATAGTTTTAATATAGTAAAATGAATACATTTGGGTTTTAGACTGTTGGTGTGACAAAACAAGTTATTTAAATAGGTAAATTTGGGCTCTGGGACATTGTGATGTGCACTTTTTTACTATTTTCTGACATTTTATACAGTAAAATACTAGAAAAAAATAATTGGCAGCTGACTACTGGATAAAATAATCAACTCAATATCATATGATATTAATATAATACCATATAATCCACCTCTCCACCATTTTTACATCTCCTGCTACTCTATAAAGCTCCATCACTGATTAGCCTCCACCCAGCAGCCTATCAATCACCGTGCTCACATGTCTCCATGAATCAGTTTTTCGGAGTCAACGCGTAAAAGCGCACTCGTGGCCTCAGATATGAGCCAGTGAATGGACTGGCAGCCGGATAGAGGACGGAGCGGAGCAGCCAGGCAGCTGGGTAGCTGCGTGCTGGGTGTCGGTCTGTGACTCTCTATGGGAGTGGTCAGCGAGGGAGGACCGCACCTCCGAGGCTCCACCAATCCGAGAGAAAGCCGGCTTCCCCTCAAACCAGATGGCCGCTGATATATAGCTTGAAGACGAAGCTGATGCAACACTGGCCGGAGATAACACAGGCATCACGTCAGAGCACAGCAGGCGACAGCTTTAAAGGAGGAAGCCGCATCTCATTCTTCAGAAAACAAGACGCACAGGAGTTTCTGCTGCTCATAACCCGGTGAGTCAACTTCTTCCGCTATATTTCGCTATAAGACAGCTCAGATTTAGAAATTAAAATGCGCTTTAAATCACTTAAACCTGATTTATCATTACGCACAACCCTGCTTTTAATTTGCCACGTGCTGCCTTATTAATGTGCCTCTTTTATGTGATTTTAATGCGCCTTTTGGCCAAACACGCGACCTCTTCTTAATTCTATTAGGCTGCAAGTGTGATAGTGACGTATTAAGTTCAGCCTGTGTGCCAAGAGCTTCACTGAGGCGCACTGGCCTGGTTTCATTTGTCTGTCTGGATGGCTGCGTCTCACCGACCCCTCATTTTTTTTTAAAGATATAAAAGAGTACTCTCATTCATTCAGAAAATTCGCCATGCTCCTCTCACCACTGCGACAGGCCACGTGGAAAGGCAGCCACACTAGAAGGAGATCAGCAACCCACTCATTATGGAACTAAATTACACATTGCTTGAAAGATCCACCATGACGCGCCACATCAGATGTCCCAAGGGGGGAGCAGCTCCGAGCCCCCTATTACACAACAGGCTTACATGTGCGTTAAACCGTGTTGGCACAACAGTGACGCTTGTGAGGAGGGTAAAGGGTCAGTGCAGGATGGAACAAGAGCGCACGTTTTTACTTTTGCGCAGGAACATTAAATTTATTACTGATGCTTAACTGTGATCTCCCTTATAATAATAGTAAAAAAAAAGATATTTATATATATATATTACATGATTGATTTTCTTTACTCCAAATGAGAATCTCTCTATATATCCAAGACATAAGGTCCCTCTGACTCCCTGACACGTTCCAAAAATATTTTCAAATCCTTTCACAGTGATTGTCGACCTGTTCTTGGCACTGTTTTCGTCTGCTACTGTACGCCCTCTCTTCCTGATTGGTTCTCGTTGAAGGCAGGGCAGTATAAATACTCCCAAGTTACTCTCTTGCTTCCCTTTTTTTGGTCGCTCGCAGCTCTCACGGTAAGTGCACTTATGAAATGATGCGTTACGCAAAAAGTCTGGGCTGATGAGCCAAATGAAGAAAGGCTGCTTTCATTAGACTGAACCCTACTGCGCTGTTAATGAATTTAAATGATGTAACGCACTCAGTTTTCCATCTTTTCTGCAGTCGTGTGCGTTTCTAAAAATGAATGCATGATGAAATATTTATCTGGAGTAGTGTTCTTTGAAAGTCTTGTAAAAGTAAGGAGTCTGTGATTGAAAGGCACTCGATCAAATGTTTGGAGTTTAGGGTTGCTATGCGCTCGAGTGCGCCTTTGCGCCTCTTCGGAGACAATAGACTATCATTTGCATTCAACTGAAGCTTACGTGTCTTCCCTGCTGGCACGTTTGCTCGCATCTCAGACCGTTTTCATTGTCTTTATGCGGATTTGTCACTGTTGCCTGTTTCACCATTTTGCTGCAATTAAGTTTTAAAGAGAGTGAATGAAATCCCTGAGTGCCACTTTTGTCGTCTGGTCCTCTCACTGTCTGTGTCCTGGCGCCTGAGGTCTGGAGAGGAGCCCAAATTTACTGACACAGGACTTAATGCCTTGGCTGAAAAATGCACTGAAAGGGGCCACCAGATGATGGCAGTCAAACATATTCAAATATCTAGATCTGGGGAGATTGGTGGGGAAAACCAGGAGAATTTTCCTGCTTTTTAAAGAGAAAAAAAATCACTAAATTTCACTCACGCACAGCTGCAGTGTCACCCTAAAGTATGCTGAGGACACTGTTTTTTCCTCCCACAGGTACCAGCATGCCTGTCATCAGAACCCTCAGCAAGGTGGCCAAGCAGGCCCTGCTCAGCACCCCAGGGTGCGGCTGCCAGCCCCTAACGGTGGCTGTGCGCAACATCAGCTTCTCCCCCCGGCAGGTGACCTCTGACGCCAGCTTCCACTCTGTGTCCTTCTCAGAAACAGACCACCCCAAGGTGCTCATTACAGGTACGCAACATCTGTTTTTTGGGTTGTTTAAGTATTTTTTTTTTATCATGCATGTATCTGCACAGACTCAACACCAGCAGGATTTTTTAAAACAAGTTTAGCAAAGAGAGCAGAAAGAGATGACAAAAAAAGTGTAGGCGTCAAGTGCTATGACCTTTTTTCTTATGGCTCACTCTCAGTCTTAGTTACTCCAGTCTCCATGGAAACCAGCTGATAATTATTAGCTGCTGCTGATTTCACATGTGCACTTCTCTGATGACACTCCACGTTTCTCTCTGTTCAACGCAGGTGGCCTGGGTCAGCTTGGGGTGGGGCTCGCCAAGTTGTTGAGGTAAGATTTGCACAAATCAGAGATCGTGTGCTCACAGCTGACGAACAGCTGGTCGCCAGACACACTGCAACAATTTCAGAGCGGTTTTTGGTAAATTTTCAAGTTGTGTAACATCAGGTTTGTTTTTTTTTTGCTTTGTAGAAAGAGGTTTGGAAAGAACAACGTCATTCTGTCCGACATCAGGAAACCTCCGAGCAACGTTTTCCACAGCGGTGAGTCGGCTCTGAATTCTGCAGCAGTTGATCAGATTCACACAAGAAAGCTTTTTTACAACATTTCATTTTTAATTTCAAGACACACCAGAATGCAGAGGGAAGCATCTGACTACATTACACTGAATTCAGTGCGTTCAGCTGTCCCCTCATGGAATATTCCTTAGTGACTAGACAGTTTTTCATCACATCAGACTGAGTGCAGCTATGACTAATGCCACACCCCTTCAAAAATTCAAGTATTTGCCAATGACGGTTGTTAATATGTTACAAATGTACCATAGCTTTACTGCCAAATGACTGAACAGCATCGTTGGCAAATAAATCCTGTCCACTTCTTATTGATTTTCTTTCATCTATGTGCAAGAGGAAGCCACATTTTCCTGAAAAGTACTGACAAATTACGCCACATCAGTGTGTGACGTAAGTTCAGTGACAGTCTGTGCGGTGATGTTGTGAATGTGACAGCTTTTAGGTTGTGAACGGACTTTAACTGGAATGCATGCAACAGGAAAGAAACATACAGGAAGCAATCACAAGCTGGCCCTTTAACAATGATAAATAAATACTTTATACAAGATGAATTTAAGAGTTGATTTATAAAATCTTCAATCATTTCTATCACCCTCAGGTCCCTTCATCTACTCAGACATCTTGGACTACAAGAACCTGCGGGAAATTGTGGTGAACAACCGCATCACTTGGCTGGTTCACTACAGCGCCCTCCTCAGTGCTGTTGGAGAGGCTAACGTGGCGCTGGCACGCTCTGTAAACATCACTGGTGAGCCCTCGCTAACTTCATCTTATTGCCTCTAAAAATTGAGTCTTACAGTCATGAGTGCAACAATGTTTCTGTAAATATAGGTGAAGTGTGGTGTCCTAATCGTATGGGTCTTTGTCTGTTTCGTAGGGCTTCACAACATCTTGGACATCGCAGCAGAGCACGGTTTACGTTTGTTTGTCCCCAGCACCATCGGCGCCTTTGGTCCCACTTCACCCCGCAACCCTACACCAGATCTGTGTGTGCAGAGACCTCGCACTATCTATGGTGTCTCCAAAGTCCATGCTGAGCTGATGGGAGAGGTGAGACCTCACATTTCTTTTTGTCATTCCAAAACATAAAACCTCTTGTTACATGTAATGTAGCATGTATAAGAACTCATTGAATACTTTCAATATGCTCACATCAATCATTGCTTCCTTTCTGTTCTTCCACAGTACTATCACCACCGTTACGGCCTGGACTTCCGCTGTCTCCGTTACCCAGGAATCATCTCTGCTGACTCCATGCCTGGGGGCGGCACAACAGGTGAGAGACCCAGAACGTACACAAGGTTTCAGTTTTAATGGAGGTCTATTCCTGTTCCACTCATGTCGTGTCACAAGTTTGTTATGTAACCGACTTGTTCCAGAAAGTTGTCATGGCTTGCTGTATTTTTAGGCTGGCAGACAACTCGATGCTCTATGTCCATATTTTCATGTGTCTGAACAGCTACCATGCCCTCAATTTTTGTAACTTCTGCAGCGTTACACCTCTTTTAGTCGGCTCATCAGACGGGTTTAGTCGAGAATGAAAGTAATCCTAATGTCTTTATCTCTGTCCCTGACCAGACTACGCCGTCCAGATTTTCCACGACGCAATCAAAAGCGGCAAATTTGAGTGCAACCTGAAACCCGACACGCGGCTGCCCATGATGTACATTGACGACTGCCTGCGGGCCACGCTGGAGGTGATGGAGGCGCCGGCCGACACGTTGAGCATGAGGACCTACAACATCAACGCCATGAGCTTCACCCCCGAGGAGCTGGCCCAGGAGCTCCAGAAGCAGATGCCCGAGCTGGAGGTCACGTATGACGTTGACCACGTACGGCAGGCCATAGGTGAGTCGAGTTTCAAGGTTCTCTTGAGTCACCAGCTTCATCATTTGTGATCTGTGACGTGCTAAAATGTAAAGTCCACAAACTGACTCAGTCATGCCGGTGACACAGCAGTATCTTTTTGCAATAAGCTAACGTTAGCCACCGCACGCTAAGTACTCTGTAGCAGCAAAACCTCAGAGTGTGTTTAACTTAGAAAGAGTCCATTTTATTTGTCATGAATTGGAGCACAGTGCTGTTTCTTCTTTCAAAAGTAACTTAAGGGTTAAAGAGGCTTTTGGAAAACACAGATCTGAAGTCCATTAATCAGAAACTGATGCGAGCTGTAAATCAAAACCAGCATGAATAAATTTTATGTCTCGCTTATCTCTCTTTCCAGCTGACAGTTGGCCAATGGACTTCGACGACTCCAACGCACGGAAGGACTGGGGCTGGAAGCACGATTACGATCTCCCGGAGCTCGTCCAGACAATGCTCAACTACTTGAGCACGGACACGCGCATGGCTCGCGCTAACTGAGGGCGCCCAGTGTTCTTTGTACATAATGTAAAGACTGACCAAAGAGAATAGAGAAACACGGCCTGTACATACTCGTTGTCTCACTTCTCTCTGTTAAAATCAGAAGGGCTCTGCTTGCCTGGCACAAAGGCTACCGTGTCTCCAGAATGTAAAAGGTCAGCGCGGGCTAGACAATCCTCCTCCCGCTCGTGTCTATCTACCCCTGCTTTGCCCCTCATTTTTCTGCTTGGAGATTTGGGCGAAGGGCAGTCTGTTGGTGGAAGGTTGTCAGCGGTATCAGGGATAAAAACGTGGCCTGTGAAAACGTGATTGGATGAAAAAGAAGATGACTTGCATGTTGATGAGTTGCGCAAATGTTGCAAAAAATCACTTTAACAAACTGTTGCATTGTGTATTTGCGAGTTTTCTCTTCGGAGATCCAACTCAGTCAGGGTTTTGTTTCAAAGGGTTGTCAAAATTCAGGTATTTCGGGGCCTAACGCTCCTGGGGCTAAAATCAAGTAATTTAGTTGTGTCCTTTGATGCACTTTAGACAGATCCTAAAATTTCTGACAAGTAAATGAGTCTAATTACCTGCAGGGGTGATTCCCGATACGGTGCATCTGTATCTTGAGCAGTGCAGAGCGATGATTCTCAAGAACTGTTCTTCTGTTTATTCCACGTAACATTATTTATTCTGTCTGTTGGTGTTAAACTTGTGGGAGCTTCATTGAGTGAAAGCATTACTTAACACTTTTGTTCCTCGTGTTCCTGTCCCCTTTTGTTATTTTTTTTTTTCATCAATTCTGGAATTATTGTGACACATAAAGGGAAATGTGACGCTGCACGCCACATTCACGTTCGGCCACATTTAGTGGTTTCTGTGTTTTAACGTTTTGTATGAGATTTGCTGAAATTGGGTTCATAGTGAAAGTCTTAGCGGGTTCTGTTTGTTCTTTCAATCACACAACGAGCTTTGACAATAAAACTTTTTTTTTTTCCACATGCCAGTTTCTGTTGTCTTTTTCATTAAGAGGAGTTAATCTCTAACAAGTTAGTCTAGGCTGTCTTGCAAAAACATACCAAAGGCAATGATGCCTCAGTTCTTACCCGCCGGGTGTTGGAGTACGTGCTATGGCAAACATTTGAGTATGAGATGTGCTCGCAGTGAACGCTGCACTCCTGAGAACAGGGATCTGTCTGTCTACACTGAAAGAGATTTGACATTGAGAAAGTCATTTTGAAAGAATTAATTTCCTTGTCCCTGTTTTTAAAGCAGTGTGCAGAAGCCAAGTCGTCATATTGGGTTACAAGTTATACAAGCTTACTGTGCTTATTAATCCGACTAGTGGAAGTGTCAGCAACAAAAAAAAAAGAGGATAAGAGATCAGACTGCCTCCAGCACTTCTAAGCAAGTTAAAACCAGTATTGTCTAATTGCATAAATGCGAAAATATGCTGAGAGCTGTTGTTTCAGTGCAAGGTGTAAAGGCTTGAGCTCATCGCCGTTGACAGCTCCTTAATTATGATCTATATATAACTTTGTGGCCTTCCAAACCCAAAGTGACTGAAAGAGGAATCCAAGAGTTGAGATGTGCTTGGCTGGAACTTTGGGAAAACACATCCAGCTGTCAGGATGCCATTTTACGTAACGTGAACCTGCTTGCAGTTGCAAATGCACCTTTACTTTAAAGGTTACAGCGTGAAACTTTTTCTTTTATATAATTTTACAGCTGCTCTCAGACTGAAATTCTGTCTTATGAATCATAATTACTGTGCAGGTGCAGCCATAATTGTAATTAACGTTTATATAACTGGGAGCGTTCCCATTGAGATTAAAAATCTCTTTCTCAAGGAAGTACTGGCCAAGACAGGCAGCAGCACAAGATACAATCAAGTACATGTGAACGGACAAATGAGACACAACTAACAAAGTGCAGAACAAGACGCGCATCAAACGATCGGTTGAAGCACCAACACCCCAACAATTCTGTCTCTAAGTCTTTCAACAAAAGCTTTCAATGACTGTGTTGTTGAGCCAGATTAAATATGTAGACTGACAAATAAGAGAATCATGGAGTGTAAAAATGTACAGTAATACATTTTTAGTACTGGATGTGAAAGTGAAAACCTCTAACAGGACGCCCAGTAAGCATCCAGATACCTGACCCCCCTTAGTCTCTATGTACAGACTCTACATTCAGTGAATGTAGAGTCTGTAGGCAAACCCCGGAGATCTTGCCTCCGGAAGAAGAGCGGAAGTGCCCTGGTTTCCGGTTGTAGGCTGTTCGTAGTCTGCGTGATATTGACCAATCACGTTTGAGCCGGCTGCAGTTGTTGCCAGGTTAAACTGTCTGTGCAGTGAACTAACAAGGCGGAACGTAACTGGCGTCACTGCAAACTCTGAATCCATCGCAATGGTTCAGCATATTTACTTTTATATAAACGGAAGTCAGAAACGGAAATTCACCTCCTCCGCCCAAATCAAACCAGAATACCAAAACATCGGGGGTCTGCCCCCAGAGGCTGTATTCGCCGTCTGCCGGAAGCCAGACGCCGAATAGCTTAGCCACCCTACGGAGGAAACTCATTTCAGCTGCTTGTATCCACAATCTCATTCTTTCAGTCACTACCCAGAGCTCATGACCACAGGTGAGGGTCATAGACGTAGATGGACCAGTAAATCGAAAGCCTAGCCTCCCAGGTCAGCTCCTTCTTCACCACGACAATCCAGTGCAGCGCCTTCATCACTGCTGATGCTGCACCAAACTGCCTGTCAATCTCACGCTCCATTTTACTCTCAATCCTGGACAAGACTCCAAGATACTTGGACTCCTTCACTTGGCGCAGTAACTCCACCATTTTCTGGCAGGGAACAATGGCCTCAGACTTGGAGCTGCTGACTCATCCTAACCACTTCAATTCCGGCTGCAAACAGCCCCAGCACGTGCTGGGGGTAATCTGCAGAGAGCAGAGATGCAATTATGAGGTCCCCAAACCAGACACGTTCCTCCCTACAGCTGTGCCTTGAGGTCCTGTCCATGAATAGCACAAACAGAATCAGTGACAAGGGACAATGCTGGCGGGGGACAACACCCACTGCAAACATGATTGACTTTATGACAGGTATGTGGACACAGTTCTCACTTTGGTTCTACAAGGACCAGATGCCTCATAGCAACAACCCTGGTACCCGTTTCCCCACGGTACGTTCAAGAGGACTCCCCATGGAATGCAGTCATAAGCCTTCTCCAAGTGGCAAACCACCTAGACGCCCCAACAGATTCGGTCCCCTCCCTCCAGTGTTGACTCCATGGCTGAGGGTTAAAATTGCAAGCAACATATGTACTTATTGACATATCTGAGTCCTATTTTAGTCAGAGGGTGCAAAAAACGAAGCCAAATGATGGACGTTCTCTCAGCACATCATTAAATTCACTAAACTGAAGCTGCTGTATCTTCTTCCCCATATAGGATCATAAACTGTAACCCTGAGGACAGCAGTGTCCTTCACTACACGCTTGATAGCCTTTCTTCAATTTCTCTGTGTCAGTAATTGGAGCTGTTCCGGGGTGACCTTGTTTGGTTTTGTTTTGCAGTTGTGCTGCAGATAGGAAAGAGCACAGAGGAGGGAGACCGGCTGCCTGAGCGAGCCCAGAGATTGGCTTCATTCAGCTGAATTAAATGTTAACTAAGGTGATGTGCGTTCTCCATTTGGTCCCAATCATGAAGCACTCAGACTGAAGAGCGCACAGGCTTTCATTTCAGCCAAACACTACACAAGCCCTCATCGCTAATTAGCACCTCTCCTCTGTGAATGTGTGTCAATAAAACCACAGGTGTGCTCCGCAGTTTTGGAATAAAAATATGATCATTTCCTCATCACAGATTTCAACAAACCTTTAGAAAGTTGTACAGTACGAGGGCTTTTTCACACTTCCTTTTGATAAGTAGGAATTATCTCACACTGTTCTCACTCCCAGCAGAGGTTCTGCAAACAATATTATCTTTGTTTTCCTAAGATTTTGCAGCTTGTATAACGGGGGAAGACAAAACAATGTTAACACCTGGACTCCAAAGCACTGTAGTCATACTTTCTGGCATGACTACAGTGATATGTGCTGTTATTTTGAATGCAAAATAGAAGCATTTTTTAGTTTTTTGATTATAACAGGGAAGTAGTTCACAAAGAAAGATGAGACAACTCACAGTGAACCAAATATTTAGCAATTTCAATTGTTGAAGTCCTTCTTAAGTCAGACCGTATGTCATTTCTGTTCTCCCTTATATAAAAGATTGCAGTTCGTCTACCTTCAGGAGCTTGGTAGCGATGTGGAATTGCAAATGAAAATCAATATTTGCACTGGATTTGCAATTTTCCAATGTACAGCTCTAATTCAGTCTTCCTGCCTGCGTGAACAGGGAGTCTTTTTGCTTACATTTGGCTGCGAGTGTGAGGTGGTTTGGTGGCCTGAGAGTAGCTTAGACTCTGAGAAATAAAGGTGCTAACGAGAAAAATGTAGGGTTCTTTGGCTTGTCCTCTAGGAAGAACCCTTGTGGTTCTTGGTTGGACCTTTTATTAGGGTTAGGCTGGCTCCACCCAGAACCCTCTCTGGTGGTTCTATCACAGAGAGGGTAAATCTAAATTTACCAAGAACCCTTTTATATTACAAAGGTTTCATCTAGAACCAGCACAGGGGTGCTCTAAGCAATTACTTGACCACATTGTCCAAAGATCTCTCTACCACTCATCATAGAGACAGAGCACAGGGCTGTAGGTATAGCTCGACTAAGCCATTTAATTGAACTACTATCCTTGTCTCAGTGTACAAAAACGGAATGGGAGGGAAAACAAAACAATTTATTGACCGAAGTATGTCAGACTGTGCTACAATAGGTGGCGATATGCCCCCTTTCAGCTTGTTAGTATTGCTTCTTTTTCTGGGTGACCCATTACGTCGAAGATCAAACAATCTGCAAACAAGTTAGCTACAGTTAGCTAGCAGCCATTCTCGGAACCCATCGGCTGTATTCGGCGTCTGACTTCCGGCAGACGGCGAATACAGCCTCTGGGGGCAGACCCCCGATTTTTTGGCATTCTGGTTTAATTTGGGCAGAGGAGGTGAATTTCCGTTTCCGACTTCTGTTTATATATAAGTAAATATGCTGAACCATTGCGATGGATTCAGAGTTTGCAGTGACGCAAGTTATGTTCCGCCTCGTTAGTTCACCGCACGGACCGTTTAACCTGACAACAACTGCAGCCGGCTCAAATGTGATTGGTCAATATCACGCGGACTACAAACAGCCTACAACCGGAAACCAGGGCTCTTCCACTGTTCTTCCGGAGGCAAGATCTCCGGGGTTTGCCTACAGACTCTACATTCACTGAAGGTAGAGTCTGTATATAGAGACTAGCTAGCAGCAAACTGGTACCATGGTGGATAACTTTACAGCTCTGTACATTCCACGAGTCCAAAAATGCACAGCTCTGGATGTAGATTTCACCATATTGTGACCGACTTCTTCTTCTGTTACGCAAATAATGCTTTCAACTATCAGGGCAAAGCCTGGGGTGGACACTGTGGAGCATGCGTCTATTGCCTCGGCCAGTTTAGGTCTGAGACTATGACTACTACAGCCTTAAGAGGGCCAAGTACGGGCTACCCATTAAAAAAATGTATATTTTAGCAGACCATGTGGTAATGAATGGTGTGAAATAATGGTAAGGTATCAGAACCCATGTAAAATGAATTGATTAAAGGGATTCCAGAGACATCTATATTAAAAATACCATTTAAATTAAGGCTAAACATTAAGGATGAGGATTTTTAACAACCATGCTTTCCTTGACGAACTCTTTCATCCAAAGAGGGTTCTTTGGATTCATACAAAGAAGATGGTTCTGGGTAGAACCTCCGCTCTTCAGGAAGAACCCTTATTTCTCAGAGTGTACATTAGGCCAATGCATGACTGAAAAATCAACCTATATCTTTTAAGGATTTCCTGCAGATTTGCAAGCAGCTGTGATGCAAACACATAGACCTGTTTCAGAGGCACCACATTCCTACATGCAAGTTTTGTTTTGCATGCATGTGAATGTGACTAAACATGTGTGCCTCACAGGCGGAGCTTCCCATTGGACGCCGGTGGAGGAGGGTGTTTTGAAACAGAAACAACGAGGCATGTGACAGGGTCTTCAACTTTTGCTTCATGTTCTCTTTCTAGTAAGGGAAGCCTTGCCTCTTATGTAATCCGTCTCCTTGGGTGTGCACACACGGGCTTGCAGGCCCACCTCCCATCGGCCAATCAGGAGGCTGCCTCGGTCGCCCAGGCCCCCAGTGTTTTGTTCGTCATCGTGTAATAAGATTCACACAGCGTGCAGCCGCTTTGGATCGGGGCAGAAAGTGAAGGACGAGACATAAAGAAGGCCGGGGGGGAGGGAGCTGCTTGGCTGTGGGCCATTACACTCTGTGCTACAGCTGTGACTCCACATGGAGACCTGTTGCCATGGTGATAGAGCCCAGGACCCTACTACCACCACCTTCCTCTCACCCTCTAGCCTTAAGAGAAATATGAAAATAAAGGCATACTGTGTATCGGTCTTTTGCAGTTACAGGCTTTTAGTCAGCTGAGTCAAAACAGTACACTCTTGTCAGTGGTGCCCACAGACGTTTTTCATAGAGGTGGCCAGATGGGAAAATCTTGAGGTGGGACACCAAAACCAAAAACCATAACTAAATTTGGGGAATTTTTTTCATGCTGGTATATAGGCTAGTTGAAAACTATGTCAAGAGTTAGGGAACTGCACACTGATATACTTTGGTTTCTCATTCTAGAGTTAATATTACTCATTATGTGTTTGGTGATTCATTGTTTTCTGGTTGTCCTTTTCCTTAAAAAGACAAATTTAGGCTACAGCTTGAATTTGAAAGAGTACACTGATTGTAAGGAAGAAAACATTTTCTAAGAGCAAGTCTTCTCGGGTCTAGGGGAGACTTGTGGGTACCCATAGAGCCCATTTTCATTCAGATCTCTTGAGGTGAGAGTTCAAGGGACCCCTTTCAAAATGGCTGTGCCAGTTGTTCCCTCACCAAAATTAAGCCTTAGTTTGAAGCATTGTTTAGCCCACTTCCCAGTATGTCATAGCGGCATGATTGGTACAAAATGATGCCTTAGGTTGTCTAGTTTCATGTGATACCACTACACTTGCGGTAGTTTAAAAAATAAGCGTTCCACAGCCTCTTAAGGCCGTGACACACCAAGCTGGCGGTCAGCTGTCGGTCAATGATGGGCCATGTCTGTCGCCGGGGTGAGTGAGGTATGTCCGGCACTGTTGCCCATTGTCAGCCCATGTTGGCTTTTTTTTGCTGATTCAGCATTCTAAATCAGCGCCAGAGACTGCAGAGCCTGTTGTTGAATAAAATCTCTCTGATTGGCTGTTCAGCTCAGCGCACAAGAGTAGAAACAGAAGTGAGGAAAGTAAACAGACAGCTAAGGTCAAGAGCGAGTGAGGTCAAAACAAACTTGTTACATAAGGTAAGATTATTTTTCTTTCACCATTGAGCTCTTTCATGATGGTTTGTGTTATTGTTCACAAGGGCTAAGTAAATATGCTCTGTTCTTTCAACATGTGGTTATGTTGCTAATGTGCTAACTGGTTAACTGGTGTCAAGACGGTCTTCCAGTTTCCCTTTTTGAATGACGAAAACAGACTACAGCCATCTTCTACTGTGGAGAGTTATTTGCTCTCACACAGAGGCAGCATGTATCTGATGGTTCGCCAATGGCTGTAGTCTTTGAGGTGTGTTCATGTGCAACTGTTGAGCCAAGACACAGGTGACATAAGGTGAAGCAACAGTTGGCTTTCGTTGCCTGAAGTCCTTTTGGTGTGTCTGGGCCTTTGAAGACAGTAACACTGACCTTCAGTTATTGCCATCACCGGGTGGCCAGTGGTAGACCAGACAATTGTATCAGGGGGAAACATGCTTCGTGATTTTGTGTTTTTGTGCTGCCCTACTGCAAAAAGAAGATCCTCTCATGGGCAGTAAAGACCTCAACTTCTCTTTCTGTTTAGGAAATGCTTTTGCAAAGCATTTAATGGCTTCTTCTCCGCTCCAGTAGTCCGTAACAGGACTGACACTATGATGGTCAGAAAATCAATTTTGACTTTGGGATTATGGCCACATTTATGAGCTCTATGATTCAGTCATCCCTGAGCTATAAATTTTGAATGACATTCGTGACCTGATGTGACCTTTACATTGCAGGTGCTTACTTAAGCAAAATATCTGCAAAAAACAGAGAGGTCTGCCAAGGTTACTTGAAAGAAGAAGAGGAAAAACAGGAATGGCAGGGACACCGCACAGTATCATGATTCCTATTGTCAGCCTCTCTGCAGCTCACAGTCAGGTCAACAATAGTCGCTGATCCCTGCCAGGCTCCTGGAGCTGTTACACAACCTCGTCTTAATCCTGTGCTGGAGGTGGTAACTTTAAGCACAGATATGGAGTCAGATTAGAGCTTTACACTGCTCGGCCGTGACTATTATAGAAACAAACTGATGCTGTCAGTATATGAGTGCATTTTTCACTTCATGCCATCAGCAACAAGCAGATTTAAGTATCTAAGGAGCTGTGATGCAGTATGGTACATATGTTCCTGTATAGAATAGCAATGCCGAGATAAAAATAATTGCATCTCGGGAGAGGACATGCGTGTCACCTAGATGAGATCGGTGTCAGTCTCTAAGAGGAACGCTGAACCAATAACACTGCAGTTTTTGTATCTGTCTGATTGCAGTTTTTTTCCCTACTGTGGTTTCATATATAAAACAGTGTTTCGCACTCTTCAATCATGTTTTAACATTCATTTGATATCAATATTTCTCTTTAAGAATCCCGTCGGAGAATACATTTCCTTTTTAAATGGAAAATGGATCACTACATTACACTGGCTGATTTCACACTTTTAAAAACATGGGAAGAGGGCAATGAGAAATGAAAGAAGAAATGACTCAAAAAATTTGCAAAAAAAAAATAGTAAAAAAAGATAATAAAATAAAAATAAGAAAATTAGCAAAAAGAGAAAGATAAAAACAAAAAAAGGAAATGACCTGAAAAGAATGCTTAAAAATAATTCTGTAACATGATGTTAAAAATGTAAAAATAATAATTATTAGGAATATAGTTTTTCCCTAGCTTTTTTCCTATTTTTTTTAAAATAAATTTTCTAAATCTATTTTTTTTTTGCAATCCGTGTGACTTTTTAAAAAATTTTTTTTACCAAGATGCTCAGTGCCTTTCCCCCTGTGTTTTTGAAAGCAATCTGCTCAGGGTTCAAAGGTTGAAATACTTGAGAAAGGCGTGTTAAAGCAGTGCAAGAAAAGTGATGTCGCTCCAGGTTTCAGAGGGTTACACTTACTACCTGTATCTTTAAGAATTGATTTTTAAGTTGTTTTACTTGTTTATGAAGCTTTAAACGACCTTGCCCCTCCATACATCAGAGATGTTCTTTCATTTTACGTCCAAGTCAGATCACTAAGGTCCTCCACTGCTTTATTTTTAAATGTTCCTCATGTTTAAAAGTATAAAAGTGCAGATACTTTTAATTATCTTTTTTAATTCTTGCTGTGACCCTCAAGAGGATGAAGCGGTCAGAAGATGAATGAATTCTTGCTGTATTGCTTATAGTTGCTTACTTTGTCCTTTAAATTGTGTCTGTCTTATTTCAGTTTTGCTATGTGAAGCACTTTGAGCTACGGGTTTGTATGACAGGTGTTACATAAATAAGGTTGAGTTAAATATTGGCTCCTTTCTCACACAACTCCTGAAGGTGACCTGAGTCTGCATTTTCTTTTCCTGGGCATGATTTCAAAGAACCATGCCACAAGCATCTTCTGAGGATTTTCAGCATAAATAAATATTATGTCCAATTCTTGGGTCCTTAGGCGCACAGGAAATGTAAACACTGACCTCATATCAAGACTTCAGTTTTATTTTTGATAGGGCTGATAAGTATTCCCAGACAGCTTTCATAACTCGTACATAGCTCAAGGACAATCACTCTCATTTTTTTTTAGTGTGTTACAAAACACTCCATGCTTCAACACCTTAACAGGTACTTTAAGTGACACCAAAGCAACCACTTGGTAATATCATGGAAACTACCACTGTCTTTCATCTGGTAGCTTTAGCCTTTTACAGATGCCTCAGTCAACGGTTGGTAATTTAGGTCAATGTGTGTCTGTTGATTGCAAGTTGCATAAGACGACTTTGATATTTATGCAGAATTCAGTCAGTCCACATTTCAACTAAAGCTGTTTACTCTGTGCTGCCTTCAAGTGCTACTCGCTCCTCTTTCAAGTGTTTTCCTTGGCAGCACAACAGCTTGAAACAACAAAAACAGAATTTGATTTTGATGAGTAACTAATTCAGGGCTGTGTTCAGACAGGACAAAGTGATGCCTGCTTCTGTGTTCCCATCATTGATAGTAGCTTCCTGGCTCTTATACTGAGCTGTGGTTGTGATATCTCTGTCAGCACAAGAAGCTAATCCAGAAACTCTCGACATGAGATCTTGTTAGTGCATCACATGCATCAGTGCAAACATTATGAAACTGGCTGCAGGTTTTGTGGCAAGAACACGTTGAGCAATGCTCTATTTGAGTTGGGCACATCATGGGGTGGTGTTGGGTGCAGGTTGATGAATAAATCTGTGGGCTGATATCGGATGATATTGGCTGATCACAAATACATATATTGATATTGGCATTTATGGCCTATTGATAGATATAATTACATATAATTTAATGCTTCTAGTCTGCATTTAAAAAAAAAAAAAAACATTTCACCCTTCTTTCAGGCATAATATATGTTTGATATTTGTGTTTTACAGCCTACATATTAATTGTTACATTTTTATTGAATTTGAAAATTATATTTTCCATTATTCATTTCATTATAGGCATATTATCAGGCTGTATTATAGGTATATATTGGGCTGTAGTTTTGGGGTCATTGAACCTGCCTGTGTCGCCCTCTGTTGGCGAACACAATTACCTGCACTGATACTACTAACAAAATAACGACAATATCCATCGTTAAAATAATAGACTCACAATATACTTTCATCCTTATGGATTACGACGCACAGTAAATATTTTACAACAATATTTTATTGACGAAAAACAACTAGCGTGGCCACGTATTATGTTCAGGCATTTTCTTGGAAGCCTACGCGACTCCCATCAAGCTGTTTAAGGACCCCAGGATGTCCATGCTCGCCGAACGTAAGTTACATTTTTTCTACAGTTTTGACGGATATTTACCCTTTTCTTTAAATATAATAGTGTGTTTTACTATGTGTAATTGTCGCTAAAACCCACCGCTACTAAATGTCAACAGGTTTTCCACCGAAAGTAGTCAGTATTTTGTATATTTTAAACTATTCGGCTAGCTAGCGTTAGCATTAGTATTACTACAGCGGTCTGTAAACACGTGTTTTAGCTTGTAACTGAATGCCAGCTGCAATAACTTGTCACTAGCTCACTTTGGCTAAATGTCACGTCCTTAATGGTCAATTATATGTATTTATTTATTAATTTGACCTATTTTTAATAAACGTATTGGAAGTTGTGGCACACTGTTGTCTTAAAGCATGGTCGGACTACTGATGACAGTTGTCAAACGTGTCAACTGCACATGATAACTCATTGTCCTGGTTATTATCTGGGCCTAAACCTGATTTAATGACCAAGCAAGACTGTATAGTGTTTTGAAATGTGTGTATTCAAACGATAAGAGTCGCTGTACAGTATCCCTGTGGCTAGAAGTAACTTCCATCTGTCTGTTAACAATAGTTCTAGTTTAAAGTGATTATTACAACCGCATCATCTGCTATATATCGTTTTCTGCACAGTATCATGTCCTGTGTGTGTACATAAGGTTTCGTCACCTTGCAGTGTGAGTCCTGCGGGTTTATGTAATGTTTTGGTGACTGTTATGTAATGATGTCACTGCTGTCTGTGCAGCCCGGAGGAAACAGAAGTGGTCTGTTGACCCCAGGAACAGCGCCTGGAGCAACGATGACTCGAAATTCGGCCAGAAGATGCTGGAGCGAATGGGCTGGTCCAAGGGCAAGGTGAGATGGATCTCTGTGGTTGGGTCAGTGTGGATAATTTCTTAATATTTTGGCAGTGACTGAATGAGTTGGTGAACACCTCTGTCACACGTATGTTTCCTCTCTTCTCATGTTAAGGGCCTGGGGAGAAGTGAGCAAGGCTCCACTGACCATATCAAAGTAAAAGTGAAGAACAACAACTATGGTCTTGGGACCTCCGCCAGCTATGAGGTGAGCACATTTAACACTTTGCAGGTGCTTCTATAATGAAATCATGTGGTTGCTCTGTTCATTCCTGAATGTTATTGTTAACTGTAAAACATCTTGTCTATTTTTGAGTGATTTTCCACAAGAACCTGAAGAGAATATGCTATAAGCAGATCATCATAGTGGTTACGTTACTCTTAAGGTTATTTGCAGATATATGTGTTTATTGTTGGGAGCAGTGCCTTGAATGTGATGTGATGGGCTGTATTCACACTACTCAAACAACAAGTATGGTTTTTCATGAGATTTAAACCATGGTCTGGGTGAATACTCAATTCTGATTGGCTGCAGGGTTTCCATTAAAAGGTGTTATAGGACAGCTAAAAAGACATTCCGGTCAAATTGCCTGATGACAGGTTCAAAATTATTGCGCTGGCTCAACTGCTAGTTTGTAACCATAGCAATGGAGACTCAGAGCAGAGGCAACGGATTACAACGGGCATCATGAAAGTAATATCTCAAGTTTTTTTTGCACATCATCCTCTGACCATCACTGATCAGAGTCGCTATGCTCTCTACGGCCACAGCGGGTTTCCATGGCAACGCCTGAGAACTACTGAGGTTAAATAGTCAGCTCAGCTGTGGCTTGTGAAAAACTCATGATTTTAACTGTAAAACACATTAAAGCATAAATAATTGGATGACATTCTTTTTACACAAATATAAGACTGGCCCCTTATGACGTGATTTAAAAGCCCCATAGTAATACTATTGTATTATACTGAGAGATCTTCTTCCTATTAAGACTAACCTTTTTTATGTAAATTGGCTGGACAAAATAATGAAAAACACCTGATAGTATTACACAATTCAAATCAACAGCATCTCTAACTGCATCCTCCAAAAAATGACCATACAGTTGAATCAGCGCCTCTCTAAAACATTTTTAACAAAAACTGAACATTATAACCTGCAGGAAGGGAGGAGCTATGGGATAACTGTATCAGACTACATTAGTTTTCATCAGGTGTAACTCATACACTGGCAACTGACTGCACAAATCCATAATTATATACCATTTTGAAGTTTTTGTCAGTTCTGTTGACATCTGCTGTGTTGACAGGATAACTGGATCGCCCACCAAGATGATTTCAATGAGCTTCTTGCTCAACTGAACAGCTGCCATGCTCAAAACAGCGGCACTGGTATGTACAGTCAGCAGTGTTAAGATGTGTAATGTGTATAAAATGACCTGTTTACAGACACGTTGAGAATTGTGGTGGTTGTCTTAACGGGGTGGTATATTAAAGAAAACGTTTAAGTTGATTTCAGTTTGAAACCAAAACCTTTTGTTGTCTTGTGGTTGTGCAAAAAAGATAAAGGTACTGTTAATACACTACATATGTGGCACATACTGTATGACTCACACTGGCAGTGCATTATCTAGGGTTGATACATGATGTATACTTACTCTCAGTGGTAACCCTGCCACTGTGGCTTCATATTACTACTCCAAATAACAGTACAGCTTCTTCTGTCGGCCAGTAGAGGGTGCTGCTCTGCAACATTTAGGAGTGACATTGTTTACAGTCACTGTCATACAATAAAACGTCTTCATTATCACTGTTCTGGGAAACAAAGCACATATAGAACAGTGTTTAATCCAAGCTGGTAGAGATGTACAGTAACACTAAACATCTTAAATTTGTAACTCCATGTGATCATATTTATCTTCTTATGTTTTCTGTATTATCTCTAGATTCTCCACCACCGGAGGAGCGGAAAGGATTCAGCTTGGAGGAGAAATCTAAGACCACCAAAAAGAGGGTGCACTACATGAAGTTCACTAAAGGTGGGTTTATCTTTTGGCAGCTGGCACGACTTTACGGCATAAAAACACAAGCATGAACGTAGCTCAGTTGTGCTCACAGTGTTTTCTTTTCTCATCTCACCAGTCATTAAATTGATTATCTGTAAAACTGTGTGTGTAGTATCATGCAACAAACTCAGCCTGACTGGATCAACTGTTCAGCACACAGTAGAAATCCTCCCCTGAAAGTGTATCTGCATTTTAGATAAAACTGTTTCAGCACCACTGTGTAATGATTTCAGCTCAGCACCTTTTTTCCAGCAACATTTCCTGCGTGCGCCTCCACTTTTTTAGTTGTCCACCTTTCAGACAGTCCACTCAGACAGACAGAAAGCCTCCTTAACCCCTCGTTGAGCCTTGTGCACTTGGCTCGGACCGCAGATGCTGATCAGAGCTCTGTCAGCCTGTGCCGGGTCAGTTGGCCCGGTCACTGCTAGGGGAGGTTATTAATAACTCTTCCTTCAACTTTCATTACTCCTTTACACGTCAGGAAGTCAAGATTTGCTGGTCAAGGCCAGAACACTGATAGGCACGAGGAGGTATTTGGTGTTCAGGACCACTGGAGACCAAAATGAATAACCACTGGCCCATATTTCACCGCTGAGCTGCTTAACTTGGGCATGGAGCATAGTTTAGTGATTACAAGCACACTTTCTTATTAAGATTGTCAGGTTTTCAATAGTTATGGTGCTTGTTTTTGACTTGTAAACTTACAACATGTAACTGATTTTAAAGCATATCTTTTTTATCGTAGTAGCTGTGCAAGTTCTTTTGCAAGAAAGTAGTGCAAGCTCATCAGATTCCAACATCTGGTAAAGGTATTACTCCATAATCGTTCTTGTTATCTGGTTGAGGTGTACCTGATGAGGTCAGCATACATGGGAAAACGGAATATCTCAACTTTTGCCTCACCTGGCAGAGCTTTTTATATTTTACGTCATTCAGTAGCAACTTCCTGTTTCCTGTTTGGGGCATCTGGCATGTCCATTTACTGGCCCCCCAAAAACAACACCTCCCACGGGCTGCGTGACCCATTAGATGACCCCGCCAGATAAAACGTGGCCTCTGCGTCTCACCCAGACCCTCTCACCGTGTTTTTGTGATAAAGACCTTGTCCCTGGTGGAACAGATGCACCGTACAAGGCACACTTGAAGGGGGCGATGATTTTCCTCTGGGTGCTTTCTGCTCTCATGTTCTATTCATACTTTACTGAAATCGTACAACTTGGTAAACAGCAAGTTTGTATTGAAGTTGAGACTTTTCTGAGTCGTTCAGTAGCACCTTTGTCAGCATCGGTTTGTTTGATGCATTGATTGTGAATGCATCCAGACATAGAACGACCTGCCTGATGCTTTTCAGAATCTTCTTTTAAATCACTTTTTTAGACTTACCTTTACCAGAAAGCTCCCTTACAATGTCTATTTTTAATTTTGATTTTGTTTACACTTTCCTTGGTGTATGTGGCTTTTTATCATCCATTTTTTGAAACTTTATTAATATTTTTTCGATATGCCTGCCTGTTTTTTTTTAACATTACAGTGTATTTTGATAAGTGCACTACAAATAAATTAAACTAAGACATTCTTTAATGTTACAGCACAGCACCATTTACTGTATTTGCTTTGGAAATTTGGATTTGCGAGCAACTTAGGTGTTTGGAGAATTTTATATACTAATCGATGACTATTAAAATGATCGGTGACTATTTTAGTAGTCGACTAGCTGAGTCTAGAAAAGTACTATAAAAGTATAAAAATATTCTTATTGCAGCTTTTTACATTCAGATATTGGTAGCTTTACACACTCTCCCATGGCAGTGAACTAAAACCCTTTGGCGTGAGTACGAAACAAGACATTAGATGACATAATTTGGGGGTTTGGGAGAGACAGACCAACATTTTTCAACATTTTAACACATTTTTCGATAAACGGATTAGTTGACTAATCAAAGAAATAATCAATGGATTAGTCAACAATGAAAATAATTGTTAGTTGCAGCCCTATTAAAATGTTACCCTGCACCCAACTGTGATAGGGCTGCAGCTAACGTTTAGTTTCACTGTCGATTAATGTGTTGATTATTTAGTTGATTGATCGTTCAGTTGTTTGGTCCATAAAATGTCAGATAATTGGGAAAAATGTTGCTCAGTGTTTCCCAAAGTTCAACATGACATCTGTAAATGTCTTGTTTTGTCCACAACCCAAAGATACTCAGTTTGCGGTCATAAAGAAACCAGGAAATTTGCACATTTAAGAAGCTGGAATCTGAGAGTTTTGACTTTCATCGTTTAAAAATTACTCAAACTCATCAATTGATGAATAATAGCTGACAACTAAGTGATGAATCGTTGCAGCTCTAAACTCTGTGTTCCCAAAAATCGTGGAAACCTGGAAGGCATCGAATTTTTCAACATTTTCCAGGCCTGCAAAAGGCATGGAATTTGTAAAACCATTGAAAGTTTTGAAACAAAGTTGTGCAATATTGTTGTGTGTAATGAAATTGTTACAGTAACCTTAAGTGAGAATTCTTCTATGTAACGTTTACTGGCAATTTTTTTTTGTCTGTAGTTGCTGATGTGATGTAGCACTAATACGTAGCCCTATTTTGTTTACTATCGCATACAGTTTCAGTCTGATGTGTTTGAAAAATGCCGGGCAGGTGGGGCAAGAAGAAATATTATGGGTCCTTGAAAAGTCATGAAAAAGTTTTTGAAATTTTGTCCATGAAAATGTGTGGGAACCCTGTAAACTGTAAGCTTATTGAGTTGCTCCACTTCAGGTTGGATCTCTGTATCCTCACAGCTACATCCACCTCCCACTCCCCCCCAGACAACCCCACTGACCCCATAAAAAGCATCGAAAACAATACCTCGCTCAAGTGTTTTTGTCATGTTGACAGCCACGCTTGTCTGTTGTTTATCACGGGACATTTGTGTTGACTCTGAACTTGGGCCCTCTGTTATCGTCTTTATCGTCATTAGGACACACTTGTACCCCAACCTGTCGGCAACTAATAAAGTCTGATCCCGCAGGACTTTTCGTTCTAATCCATTCGAGGAGATTCCTCCCATTTTCACCACCACCTGTTTATAAATGTCAGAGTAAGCTAAAGAGCAGGTAGCACCGGGCACAGCTATTGTTTGTTACACTCAGACGTTTGACACCCACTCTCTTTCAGTATCTTTATTTTCTCAGACTGTCAGAAAGCAGAGGGAGACGCAGTTTAATGGGAGCTTAGGTGGGAATGTTTTAACTGGAATTCAATCTCGAGTCAGTCTGCGGCTCTGTAGGCAGTAGAGATGTCTTTGGCAACGTAACACCACTTTAACTTGTTTCTTCTCAAAAGAGGCGGCAACTGTTGTCATGCAACAGAAGGGACGCTGGCACTACTTGTTTTTCCATAAACGACTCATAACTTAATTGGAAACTTGAGAGTCGAGTGCTCCGCCTGCCTAAAGTGGTCTGACAGGCATGAAGTTTGAGTGCACTTTGACTGTGAAACCCTCACTTTTGACATGGTCGTACTTCATGTAGGACATATTTACGATCCTTTCCTTGATATTAGACATCCATCAGAAGTCAATCAAAGAATTTATCTTATTTATTTAATCATCTCTTTGTGTTATTGCCCGACCGTGTCAAGCTTGTGGTCTGGATTGGCATGGGCAACCAAAGAGTTACCTGGCAACATACAACCAGCCACGCCTGTTTGCATGCTTCCACTGACTGCTCCGATGCCGGCTCCCCTCCCTGTGAAGCTGTTGCCAAGTTAAGGCTTGGTAATAGATTTAGTGTTGCTAAGCTTGTTACATGAGAGGTTGAAAAAGTCAGGTACTACTCTCATAGTTCTGGATGTGCAGAGAGCAGACAAAGGTCAACCATTAAAGCATTTAAATGCCTGCTTTTGTATCTGGTCGTTAAATCATTTCAGAGATATAATTAGTGGTGTTTATAAGCAGTTACTAAATAAATGTATTCCTTCTTATATCAGGGTTTTCCCAGATCCCTAAAAAGTCTTACTCTTCATTAATCTAAAAATAAAGCTTCAGTTGGTATTAAAATGTCTCGAGTCAGTCTTTCAAACATCTTAAAAATGGCAAGACATAGAAGTCAGATTTTTTTAATCATTTTTGATTGTTCGATGTTGTTGGCGATAGCCGTGGCCGGAGGCATTATGTTTTTGGATTGTCCGTTCGTCTGTCTCGTACTTATGAACGTGATATCTCAAGAACACCTTTAGGGAATTTCTTCAAATTTGGCACAAATGTCCGGTTGGACTCAACGATGCACTGATTAGACTTTAGTAGTCAAAGATCAAGGTTGTTGTGACCTTGTCCGTCCCATTCTTGTGAATGCAATATTACAATAACACCCCAAATTCCTCAAATTTGGCACGAACAGCCACTTGCATTTAAAAGTGAACTTACTAGAATTTGGTGGTCAAAGGTCACTGTGACCACACAAAACATGTTGGACAAAACTCAGGAATCCTTTATGCAAATTGTGACGAAATGTCTTACAAATGCCTAATAGGATGTAATGAAGAGGTGATGACATTTTATATCCATAAGGTCAAAGGTCAGCTTCACTGTGACATCTTAATGTTATGCAAATGTTCTGGGCATTATTCAACATCATATCTCAGGAATAAAAGGGGAGACATTTGGTCAGATACTGAATTGGTGACTCTAATCTTGGGTGCCCACTTTGAAACTGTGCAGACTATATAGATTGTCTGTGCGGCTGAGGGGGAAGATGTGTGTGAAGCATCCATGTGTGTACAGACATGGATGTAAACTACAAGCGCAACTTTGACTTGTTCGCTCACGTTTACAACCACAGGACTGTAATTCTATCTCAAGATAATTACTGACATCTACCTTTTTTAAAAAGTCATTTACCGATTGCCCGTTGCGTTAATGTGACACTGATCAAGACAGCAAAACAAGTAACATTAATATTTTGTTTCTGGCCGGGATGCTCAAAGCAGAGGATCCACTGCCTGCTAACTACTGTCACTGTACCCTGGACGAGATCGGGAAGGGCATATTAAATGAAAACTGGCCACTTCACCAAGATTTTGCAGCATAGCTGAAACCAATACAAGGCAATACTTAAAAGGCTTAATGTATCCTGTGTGAAAAGTTTTTCCAAACTTGGCACGATGGGAATCAAGGTAGCGGAATCCCACATGCGGAGTGAGAAACACAAATTTGCCTAGAAAACCTGCCAACAGACTGCACGTGCTTCCCAAAAAAGTCTTTACAGTAAACATTTGGGCAAAACTGTCCCGAAGAAATTACTGTCGGGTCATGTTTGTTTGTTTTTTCTTCAAATTTGGGGAAAATAGTCTAAAACTTCATTCCTTGATGGCCTTAAAAAAGGCCTAAAAAGTCTTAAATCGAACTTGCCTTAAGCCATCAGAACCCTGTAAATACTAGTCTCGTTTTGGTTAATTTGATATTAAAACTGTAAAAACGTTCCTGCGAAAAAATGTCGTGGCCACAGAAGCATCAGAGAACCTTCCAGACATCTCCCTCTCCTTCTCAGCACAGGCCTCCTCCTTACTCTCTCCTGCTTTTTTTTATTGATATCCTGTTAAGGCTTGTTCCCTCTCAGCCAGCACTGAGGATTGATGGCCTTTGTTTGTGGGGAAAGGCACCAAAATCTCCGCCGCTGAGGTCCGGGCCCACAGCATAAACCAGTAACCCAGTTTTAATTGCTACCTCCATCTATCACCTGTCAGGGCAGCGAGGGTGGTTGATGCAGAATTTAACTACAGCTCTCCATCTGTAGCTCTGTGTGGCTGGCTTTTATCGCAGTCTTGGGGCTTTTAAATCAGATATTCATATTTTAGCCAGTGTAAATCTGTTAACAGAAAGATTTGTTAATTTTTTATCTAGTCAGGTTTGAGTGTTTCTCCGTAGAGCCTTGGTGATGTTGGTCTGGTTTGACTAGTTATCTGAGTTGACAGTTGTTGCTATTTCAACCGTGTCCTTGGAAACCAGCATGTGTTCACTAACACTTTCCACTGCACGACAGCATCACATATGCTTCATCCTGCGTCATGGCACTCAGCCACCTTTTGAACATTTACGCTCCTTTTTATCAGACAATGTTATTTGCACTTTCACCTGAAAGCCTGAGAATTTTGACGGGTACTTCCTCATCCAAACAGCGCGAAGGTCAGATTGGGCATAATTTTACATTTGACCTGAGTTCACTAGATGACAAACACCGCAGGCCTCTCCCCTCCTCCCCCTCGTCATTTATTTTAGTTTTCAACATACTTTCTTGGTTTTACTTCTTAGACCTGCATATGCAGTGACTTTCAAAGCCAAGAGTTGGGGAGATAGAGGTTTAAAAGCAATAAATAACCAAATGTTATCAGAGCCCCGCTGAAGGAAGAGGATGCAGCTGTACGAACAGGACCCGGGCTTGAGACAGGCGACTGTGCTCCAGGAGTCTTTGAGGCCCGGCTTGAAAATGGCAATCCGGAGGCGTGGCGTGGCAGACCTCGCCGTCGGTTTATTTTTCTTTGCCGTTTTATCCCTGGAGCAAGAAGCAAACCTCCCCTTTCCTTGCTTTAAAGACCACCTCCCCCTACCTTCTATCCCCAACACACACACACACACACACACACACACACACAAACACACTAATACTTTCAACTGCAACCATTACAGGTTGCCTCGGTAAAACAGCTGCCCTTTAGATGTCTGCATTTTATATTTATTTATTTTGTGTGTGGGTGTTTTTTGGTGAAAACGTGACTGATTTGTTTCTGGTCTGTTTTGGTATCTGCTAAAGTAAAAACCCACCAGTGTTTGCCAAGATTGATTTTTTTTTTTGGCTTTGTTTTGTTTTGCAATTTCTGTCATTTTATCTTTCTGTTTTTAATTGCTTTATGATATTAAAAATGTTTTTTTTTTCTCCTTTTAGGAAAGGATCTGTCCTCTCGCAGTGAAACAGACCTCAACTGTATCTTTGGGAAGAGGGGAAGATCTGCCAATGACCAAGAGCAGGTAAGAGGCATCAAGATCATTTACATTATTCGCAATAAGGAAGAAACATCTTCCTCCTCAAAAGTGTCAATCTAAATAAATTTTTAATTGTTTATTTTAATGAAAAATTAATCCACAATAAAGGGTAAATATTGACCAAAAAAACACAAACAGAAAGGCAGATTCAATCCAACCTGAAACATGAACATACAGGAACACAAAACAAAATGTATGAAACAAACTCTAAACAGCATATTAAACACAAGTCTAATGCATACAATTTTATCATGACACGTGTAAAGAAAAAAAAAAGATTAAGAAAAAAATGTATTGTTTTTTTTGCAGTTCCAAAAGTATTCAAGTTTTCACCTGTCTTATGTAGTCAGTGTACGATCAGACGCACTTGTCTTTAGGACTTTATTTTTGGGATGCACCAATTTATCGGCCCATACTCTCTTGCTGACTGTTACTGTTATCGTGAGCGGTTTGCTGTTAGCAGCTGGTAGCTGGGAGTAACAGTTTACAGAGTTTGAAGTCATAGACTGTAAAAATGATGGACGTAGCCACCGTCACCCATTCGTTTGTGGACTCCCATTTTGAAGCCTCAAGTTTTGCATTTTGGCTGTCACCATCTTGGTTTTTTGGCGTCAGAAGTGACTGTATTTGGGCGAGAGGCTGGAGCTGTGGAGGAGTAAGGGTTGAATCTGACTGTGGGCATACAGTCTGTCACTCATGGAGGCCTGTCCTTAATTATTAATTATGTGACTTTAAGCCTCAATAGAATATAAACTTATATAGTATATAGTTATACAAAAACTCACTTCCTGTACAGTTGTCATGAAAAGGGAAATTAGCCACAGACACTAAAACCATTTTTTATACCAGGCTGTAAACATGTGGGTCAGTGGGGACTGACTTGCTTTTGGAGCCAGCCTCAAGTGGCCGTTTAAAGAACAGCAGTTTTTGGCATTCCCATATTGGCTTCATTTTTCATCCCTGGAGGTTGCCGCTTGGTTGCATTGAGTAAAATTATAACCTCCATTCAGTAAAAATGACAATTGAGCAAAGGTAAATTATAGAATTATAGGGTTATCTCAACGTGTTCACATATAACCTTGCAAGATTTTGTTTCGTACAAGAAAGTTGAATAAAAACAGTTGCTAGGGGGCGTCGGTGGCTTAGTGGATAGAGCAGGTGCCCCATGTACAAGGCTGTTGCCGCAGCGGAGTGAGATGTTTGTTGACTTTCTCACAACAACTGAACATCAGTTTCGGCTGTTGCACAATTTTTTTATTTTAAAGATCAGTATCAGACCAGAATTTCACAGTTAGTGCATCCCTGCTTTCTTGTGTTGTGATTATATCTAAAGTAGGGAATCTGATCATGAGCAATGCCTGTAACATATGATTATCCAGTCAGTCTTATTGTGCCAGAGTGCACTATATCCAGTTGCAAAAGCTCTGTAGGGAATATTCCTAATTCAAGGTGTAAATGACTCTTTGCTGTGAAACAGTAGTTTTCCAAATGGAAAGGGCAGGCCTGTGATCTTTCTTAACCCCCTCAATGTCAAGTGTGCACTCGGGGAGGAGATGGTATACCTCTGGCCAGGTGGCTCCAGCTTATCTGCCTCTGTCTTGTTAATTAAGGTTGACCACTGCTGCTGATGGCCTCCATCAGTGGCTGCAGCATCATGCGATCCTTGTGCTTCTACATGCACCGAGCTCCTGAGCAGCCTGTGGCCTCAGATTAGCCATGTCACAGTGTGCAGCTTTAACACCGCCAACAGGCCACTCATGGCGGCAAGAGCACCTAAATCCAGTTAAGGGATTTGCACTCTTACCCCCCATTCCTCTCTCCGCACTTCCCCTCTTCTGTACTTCTGTCTTGGAGCGCTCACATCAGGTAGTTATAATGCCAGTGGGCATTATTAAAGGCAAATCAAAATTGGGGTGCGGTGTGCAGAAATCTCGAATGATGACGCTTGCAAAAAAGTTCTCTTTTTGCTCTCGGCGTCAGCGGCTGGTCACTTCAAACGTCACTTTGCCATTTGGCGTTCTGCTGGCTCTCGTGCTTTTGGAATGTAGCTTACAGGCTCAGACATGCACAAGTTGCATTTCAGGCCCAGTAAGTTTACTTTGGCCTAGTTATAAAAAACAAAACCTCATTATTAAATGCATCTGTTAAATCTCCTATACTACCTTTTTTTTACTTCCAATGTAGAAACTGGCAGCCTTGGAATAACAAAAAATTAGTTATTATTAATATCAGAAATTAAACGTGAAAGTTAAACATTTCACCTGCTAATGAAACTTTCTGTGCTCCAGTGGTTCAGTTGAACTTATTCATGCATTACATAGATTTTGAGTGAGTCACAACACTTATTACCTCACTCACTCAGTTGAAATTCTGCCAGATAAAATCATGATGCTTAAATAAGTTTCATAAACAAAGTCACGATAATCCCAGAACTGAGATTTGTAAAAACGTTTTTAGATATTAGAAGATTTGGATGCTGACAGATGGGACTTTGCGTGAAATAAATTGTGGGATTATCATTATAAAGACATGAGAAGTGACTCAAGCAGATACAGAACTTCTCTGTATTTTGTCATGAATGAATAAATCTTGATTTAATAAACTGGTGTCGTCGGTGTCACGAGTTCTGCTGACTCCACGCAGAGCCAAAAGGACAATGACAAATGTAGCTTTTGGACTCGGAGACGCAGAGAAGCCTCTTGCTGGCTTCCTCTGTTTATCTCAAGCATTTGGCTTGAAGAAATTGGCATCTTAAAAATCCATAAATTGCACGAGAAAAAACCTTTCCTATTCCCCCCGCAGGTGCCGAGCCATAACATCACAATGGTTGCTGCTCCCCAGCTGATTAACATTGGAAATGCAAGCAATACACACCATCATTTTCTCCCTAATCGTTTGGTTATGGGTTGTTATTTTTCAGCCAGAAGGGACACCATTGACCATATCGAAAACACTGAACACAATTACAATGGCATCCCATGAGGCCTTGTGTTGAAGCCCAGCAACATCTGAGGTAGCTGGGAAGAGGTAAAGAGGGTGATGGACCAATCAAGCTCTAGGCATTGTGTGGGATCTCCTGTGAGTGTGTCTGTGACACTGCCAGTGACCCTCAGCGCACCCTGATCTGTGCTTACAGTAGTCCACCATAAATACACTCTACACTATACATGCACAATAATCTCAGCACCCTATAGAGCTGTATTCTTGAGTAGTAACTCTAGCAGCATTAGGTGCTTTGGTTCGGAGCTGGGGTTGATTGGCAGTTGCCAGTCGCATTATCACATATCTGCATTCAGACGAGGTGAGGCCAGGAGACTCGACCAAATCTGGATCAGCTCCTCCAGAGCTGCCCTCCTTCCCGCCTCGTGAATCTTCCAGCACTTCACCCACCACCCACTGCTGTCTCTCCAGCCTCCCTTTCCACCAGTCCCCCACTGCTGGGGTTTTCCTTCCTCTGCAGTGATGTGCTTCCTGCTCGCCTCTTATCGCTGCTCGCAACGCTCCCTGAAACGCAGACAGGCCGACACACACACACTCAACTGTCCCGCATGCCTCTGTTCGTCACAGACAGCACTGGACGTGTTGAAAAGACCAAGTGAGCACATGGGACAGATTATGAACCCTTTCATATTAATTGTTTGTACATAGGTAGCCGGTAAGTTTCATCCGTTTGTGTGTTTCAACTGAACTTCTGTGTGGTTTAAACATCCCGTCCAGACAGTAGTGCTGTGCCGTTAATTTATTTATTTTTTTACCTTTTTAAAATTAGTAACATTTTCCATTTTAAAGGTCCAGTGTGTACGATTCAGAGGCATCTGTCCTTTTCATTAGTTTATATTCACCTGAAACTAAGACTTATTTCATTACTTGAGAATGAGTGGTTTATATCTACATATGAAGCGGGTCTTCTTCTACCTAGTCCACCATGTTGTTCTACAGTAGCCCAGAATGGACAAAAAAACATTGGCTCTACATAGGGCCAGTCCTGTGTTTGTGTTGACCACCACATGCTTGGCACATGGGAGAAACTTCAGCTGGTTGCAGTTTGCATCTTCACCACTAGATGTCACTAAATCCTACATACTGGACCTTTAATGAACAAGATTTAACATTAATGTTTTTTTCACTTGCCAGTCAGAAATCTACGTGCCCGAAGATAATTTTCACTTGCCCCTATACAGATTGTTTTAATTATTAGCGGTTAACAATAAAGACCAGAATTAATTGTCATTTAAAAAATGACCATGTTTTATTACATAATAATTTAATACATCCTTTAATGCCACCAACTACACTCCTGTTTCCAGCATAATCAAAAAGCTCACTTGCTTTTCATTTCTTAAACTTTCTATTTACCCACCGCCATTTTCTCGCGGGTGCTTGATCGGTACTTCGCATGTGCAACTCTCAACAGAGATGAGAAGGAAGGGAGATGGCTCAGTCCTCAGCAAATTCAATCATCTGCTCTGGAAACTGTGTAGTTAATTCTTTTTTTGTGAGTTCTTAGATTTACTTGCCCAACGCGGAATTTTACTTGCCCAGGGCAATTCGCAATCCTTATTGTTGAGTCCTGATGTATGATGTAATTCACATAAAAATGTCTTTCTGGAGTTGAAACTAAAGTGTTGGGAGGAGAGCTTTTGATAATTGTCGAACAATTGCAGAAACATAAAGAAAAAAGAAAATTTAAGATCATTGTACACCAGCTGTGCAACATAAAAACAAAAAAACTCCACATCCCACCCCCAATAGGCTTAAAAAACAGCATGTATTAAGAAAATATCTGATTTCATCATCAGATATCAGATGAATGATTAACTGAAGAAACCCAAGCAAGCACATTTATATCATCAATGCTAAAGACACATTTCAGACTGTATTCAAAATGTATCGAGGTTCAATACCGAGCCGAGTGAACACTAAAGTATTAAGCATACCAAACTTAGTGTCCACTTTATCAGATACACTTGTGCAATTTAATAAAATCCAATACAGCTGTTCTGCTATAAAGCTTACTGTTATGCTTCCCGTGTTCTCTTTTTTTCCTCAACACTCATAGACGTTTTAATTCATTTATCCATTTTAGTATTAAGGTCATAGTAAGTGTTGGTGTTACGCTGGACTGCATCATATTGAGAGGTGTTCCTAATATTCTGCCTCCCTCATGTATGTAAATAAGGAGGACAGAAAATAAGAAACACCTCTTAATGTAATGAAGTCTAGTTTAACACCAACACCACAATAAACTGTGACCTTTGTAATTAACAAATAATTTACACACTTCCAACAAATTATTTGTGAAATACAGACCCTGATCTACAAGATAAACAGATGACCACCATTTCACCCAAAACCTCATTCACCTTTCTGTGTAGCCACCTGAAAATGTATGCTTAAAACCATTATTTACACTCCCTGACCAGTGCGGGTTATCAAGTTGTGTTGGAGCACCTGTCCATCTACACGGCTCTCTGTTATCCATCACCCATCCCACGCTCGCAAGCCCTCTCCATCTCCTGCTTCCTCCTGTGCCCCTCAACACAATTACTCACGGCATGACAAACGACAGGCTCCTTCTGCCGAGATATCAAAAAGCCCCGGCCACTTCTAAATGAAGGCACTTTGGCAGCCCTGTGCTCCCCGTGCTTATCGGCGGGCGAGCAGTGCCCCTGGCCGTCCTGCGTCCCCCTCTGCTTCCTCCTCCTTCTCCACCACCGTGCCCTCCTCAGGGGGTTTAGTTAGGGGAGCCACATGGAGGGCCAGCCCGGCTTGATTTATCTCCCTTGCCCCTCTGCCCGGCCACTCAGGCAGGCCGAAAGAGCCGACGAGGCTCCAACGGGCCTCAGCTCGAAAGCCCGGCATTAGCTGAAATAAACCATTCTGCCGCCCAGTGAAAAATGTCCTCTGATTGGCTAATTAATCAGTCAAAGGGGAGCGACGCGGCTTGTGACTTGAGGGACCCAAGCGGGCGACCGCAGAGGGCCTGCTGATAAATAGACTCCCCGCCGATTCATACATCAACAAAAGTTAGTCATTTTTTAAAGCCGCCAGCTCAGATGAAAGGTGGAAACAAGCCATAGTTTTATTTTTCCGCCTATATTTGCTTCTACATTTCTTTAAGGGGGTGTGTGTTTTGAAAAAGACAAAATTCGTTTTTTTCCTTTTGTTGTTGTTGGTTTTTTTTTATAACTAAAAAGCTTTTTTTTAAAAATCTATTTCTAATGAAAACTATATTAAGATTGTAAAATGGCCATGCCTTAAATACTGTCCTTCAAACTTTGTTAATGACTATTAATTAGTTTTTGCTTGTAGTTTTCCAGAGCATAATTTATATTAGTTTTACTGCACCTTAATGCATTCAGTGAAATTAGATTTTCAGCTTGCTGACTCAGCCTTAAAAAATAACATCCATATCTTTAATGAATCAAGTTTTCCAGTCGGCACTAGAAACCTGGAAATTGTTACAACATTGACCCGTTCATTAATTCTGCACTCCTTAAAACCGTCAGGGAAGAAAAATGGTCGAGTATAATTTGATAAAAAGCTTGTTTTGACGTCTGATCCCTCCAGTCAGACAGTCGGTATGCCTCACCCTGCTCCTGGGTCAGCGTGACCCCCGCGGCCTCTCCCACTCCCACTCCTGCTCAGGCACAAAGGGCTCGAGGATCAGGCCTCATCGGGTGGCACCTGTTGCAAGCATTTCCTGCCCACGCGTCGTCCACATGAAGGATCGCACGTCAGCGGGGGCTCCCCCGATACCACCATCTTAAGGAATATGGGGCAGGGGCGGCGCGGGTTGGGGGCCCGAGCGTTTGGCAGATGCGTCGGCAAGGCGCCAGGGAGCCGATGGGCGGAGTCGAGCGGTGAAACTTTGCTGACGGCGCAGAGGCAAAATGTGTTTTCGGTATAGAAATGGTGTTCAACTCTAGAGCGGGTTTCACAGGTTGCTGCTGAGGCCTTTAGACAGAGAAGTGAGGCAGTGTTGGATTGTGATTTTGAAAGTGAGTCAAAATTATTTACTTTTTCACTTTTGGTTTATAGGCATAGAATGGTTCCATTAATATATCTTTGGTTGCGACACTCATGTAAGACTAAGACATCTTTTTTTTTTTTTTAATTTCAGCTTGACCTCATGCAAGGAAGCAGTCTGTCAAGTGTTTTTTATTTTTCCATGTTGATTGTCATCGTAAACTCATTAAGAAGCTCTTTATTTCTGTTTCAAGCAGTTTTGTCATTAGCTTTGTTCTTCACAGGGTCAAGTGTCTGTCATGACGGCCCCCACTAACAGGATTATTCTTTACTTACTCTTGAGTTCCACTGCATTGTGTAATTGACAGTATAAATAGAAATATGGCACCAAAGAAGAGATTTTTCTTTTAGGCTCAGTTTACCATTAACCTCAGCAATGTTTTGTTGGAAGGGGATGGCAGTGTAAACATGAGTTGTCGCAGTGTAAATAAAAATACAGCACCAAAGCAGAGATGTTCTCTTTGGCTCAATTGTCTATCAACCCCAGCGGTGATCTGTTGAAAGGGGATGCCGGTGTAAACGTGCATTGTGGCAGTGCGGTTGGCGCAGTCTGAATGGGCCGGTGCACTCATGCAGGGTGCTGGGCTCATTGTAAAGCTGAAGAGCTCTAATTCATTCTCAGATAACATCTAATTGCCTCAAGCGAAAGCTCTCCCCTTTCTTGAGCATGTTTGTTGACAGGCCCTTTTGCTTCTGCCGCGGAAAATATCAAGACCCGCCAAGCGACCCCCCTCACTCCACCCCCTGCTGCAAAGACGCACACACACATTTACCACCTACCTCCCTGGCAGTTCTGCGGACTGCTCCCTCCTGGCCATGCCAGCTCGCTGACACTTACAGATTAGCGCAGGACAAAAAAGAAAAAGAGGGCGTCCGTCTCTTAGTTACGGGCCTATGCTAGAATACATGGGGCCAGGGTAATTACCGCCTGGTGAAGCTAACCGCCCAAAGATTTCCAGCCCTCTCGGCTGTTTACAGCCGCCGACTACCGTTTAATCACTGACTCTTTAATCTAATAAATCACAGCGGGGGAAAATAATCACTGTATCTTCCCTCTCTGGGGTTGGGGTGGGGGGACCCTATGCTCTTGAGGGGGGCAAGCGTTTGCAATGTTGAACAAGCACAGGGCAGTCATGCTGCATGCATAATGTTGTCTTCATTTGTTACTTATGATAAACGTTCTCGCACCGGGCACAAAGTGCAATTTTTCAAACCCCATTTTTTTGTGTTTTGTCTTAACTACACACAGAGAGTACGCCTTTAGCAAAAGTATTGCTTTGTGGAAGCTTCCATGTGTGGCGTTTAATGTGCTTATGGTACATCATGTTATTGTTTTTAACTTTGTCGTATAATTTCAGCAGAAAAGGAATCTAGATATCAGGAGGAAATGACACTACGTAAAAAAAAAAATTGATGGTCAGTGGAAGGGTTTGCTTATTTACCAGCGAATAAGGCATCCACCTGTTTTTCTGTCCGCCCACATCAGGCTCATGAAGGATGGGCTGCTGGACTCGTGTGCTCATCAGGGAGAGACAGCTGGCTAATCAGGGCCTGATCCATAGACCTTGTGTATCGCCAAATTTATTATTGTGGCAGGACAATGAGGGCACACTCATGCAATTACAGACCCAACCAATATTGGCTAGAAATTATTGAAAGGAAAAAAAGCAGCAAGTAATGCAAACAGGCAGTTTTTAAGTAAATAAATGGGCAACTGCAACTTTGTCAAATGCTAATTAACATGTGAGCCAGAAGGTGACTTTATACCTTCTGAAAAGCTGATTAGTAAGACATATTTATCTGTTTTAATAACTTCTAATAAATCTAATACCAGTGAACTTTTGCATCTGAGTCCAGTTTTACACTAATTGCCTGAGGTGGAGATTTTTCATGACTGATCCACAGTATAATTCATCTGTATTATTTTTAAACCTCTAACCCACACCTGGAAGGACCTGAAGGGTTGGTAGTAGGAAGGCTGACCTCGTTATTGTTTGTTGTGAAGCTACCACTGAATGCCCAATTAAAAAATACAGCCGAGATCCAACACCTTTTCATGTGGTTGGGGTGGTTGCCAGATTTTAATATGAAATGCCAAGGAATGAACTGTTATTTGGCACTCTTTTACTAAAGTGGTTAACCAACAAAGTGATGTGTAATGTGTCAGTTGGGTTATGCACAAATATTCTACCGCAGGCAGAGTTACATGCCCCAGTTTCCAAACACTTTTTTAAACAACCTCATTCTCTGGTTTTATCATTGCATCAGGGAAACAGCAACAGAAATACGGATGCTTTGCTACACAACTTTACAGGACCTCTGTGTTCATGATAAGAATTGGAGGGAGGGTGATTATACATTTCTAAAGTGGTAACACCTGGAAGTAGGGCTGTAAAGTACCATGAAGTGTAGAGGTCGTGACAGATGCTCATTGTGTGTTTGATAGATGTCTTCAGATTCCTTATTTTGTCCAACAGTTCAGAAACAACAAGATAAATGTGCTTTAAAACAAAAAAGATCTTTTGAGAAGCTGTAACTAGCACCCATATGTCAGCCTTCAGTAGGGCACATGAAAATATTAGACGTCCTGTGCCGATCCTTAGAAGCAGGATTAGGACCAATCCATGCATTTAATGGACCCATTGGCTGCAGACAGGCTATTTCCAGTCCTTTGTTCTGACCCATGGAAACTCCAGCCAGTTGTTGAGTAACGAACAAATTAATAGCAGCCAGCAGTTAGTGAAATCTGACTGTGAGCGTCAGAAAGTGCGGCAAATTCAGTTGTGGTATTTTGCTATATTTAAGGGGCATTTTGCAGGTCAGACTCCAAAAAATGCTGGCACAACAGATCCATACTAGTACCTGCAGATATCTACAGATAAAATTTAAAACTATTGAAACACTTGAGAACCGTTACTGCGAACATTGTCCGGAGAATCTGGTCTAGACATTGTCTGGATTTCCCTTTCACACGTGTAGCACACATTCAGAGATTCACCAACTAGAAATACGTATATATAGGTTTAGGCGAGGGGTGGCGCCTGGGTTGAGCATGCAGGAGGACATGATGTGGATTACACCGTGGTTGCGTGGCCAGTTCATAATTTGATCATAAAATACCAACAGAAGTTACAGAATCTCGTCATCTTTCCAGTTAGACATTTTTGTTGCCATCTTCCTGTAAATGACCCTACTTTTTCACCCTCGGATTTTTGTTTTCTCTGGTTTCGGCAAGTGCCGTGATAGAAACATCATCAACACGTCCACTCGCTCTCTGTGAATTGTTCGGACGATTACCTGCTCTATTTACACGTGCTCAGTTGGATATTACACAGACTTTGCACTAGGGAGCTGGCAGGATACAGTTTAAAGATTATTGTCTGATTCAACTGATTCGGACATTTGCGTTCTCACATATAGTTCCACTAGGTAGTGCAAAGAGGTTGACCAATGGATTTTTTAATGGCCAATGTAATAACCATAGTTTGGAGCAGGAAAAAGCCGATAGCGATAGTTTATGTAAAGTCCAATCTGTGCCGATTAATCAGCCAAACCAATGAAACTGTCAACCTCTAGTCGTGCATGTGTAAAAGAGGCTTAGGGAACCAAAAAAGGGTGATGTTTTCTAAGTGCAGAGCTGTTCATCTGTCACAAAAATCTGTTTTTTTTAATACTAATTTACTACTGAAGTAGACCTACCTTCATGTGTTTTAGTGCTTATTCCTGCACTCTTGAGGCTAAACAATGTCTCAGTTAGCAATGACTCAATTTGAAAGACCTTGTATTGGGTTAAAAACTTTAATAAGGACATCCCTAAAAATGTCCACTTATTTCTAAAGAGAACAGAATTACAGTTTAAGAGGCTTTACTTGCTCCATGAAGGTTTTGGATCTAGTCTGTAGTCAATTAAATTTCTCTGCTGATCTCGTTGGGTCAACAAAGTTCCACATGCTGAGCCTTTTCCACCATCCCTCTGCTGGCTTGATTGCCTCTCCTCCTGAATATGTTGGCCTCGGTATCTTGGCACCTTGGCACATGTCTTACTGTTGGCTTTCCATCGGCCACATTAGCAGGGAGAGATAGAACTGGAGTGTCTTGAAGGAGGCGGCCTGTTGAATGTCTTCCCACCCTCTCCTTTTCTGTGGGACCCTCAGCGGGCCCTCCCTGTGTTCCTTGCCCAGCCCCAGCCCCCGCCAGGGGAGAGAGGGGAGCAGGAAGGGCCCGATAGCCAGCCAGGCCGCTCCTCTACCGAAGGAGCCTTATCTCAGAACTGCACACAGTGCACTGAGCGCATCCTTTTCCTGGGGTTCTGGGTCCGGGAGGAGGAGGAGGACGAGGAGGAGGAGGAGTAGTAGACACGGCTGGATATAGGTGTGTTCTCCAACCCCACTATGTTGGGGACTGCCTTTTTCAATCATTCTTCTCCAGCTCCAACAACTAAATAAACAGATTTTAAAAATTATAAGTTGGTTAAGTCCCTGCTTAGCTGTAGGTGTTAGTTTCATGCTAATCCCTTTTGAAAGTAACTGTTATTATAGGAAATACTTTGCTCTTCAAACTGTGGTTTTGCATTTATATTAGAACGAGTTACGGTATGTTAAATTTTATGTTTCTCTTTGAGGATCAGCCTGACAAGAAAAAGCAAAACAACTACGGTATTTTAGCATGTGGAAGTTTTGCTTACTTCCCAATGTACTGATGTACTGTATATTGAATATTTAGTCTGACTTTAAAAATCTAGACTGTAGACCTTATAATCTACATAAAGCTACCACTGACTACAATTCAGGAATGTAAACTAGTAGCCATTCTATTTAATACTACATAATAAATACATTAAATTCACTGATCTTGAAGAAAAGCAAAAAAATGTGAGGTTGCAGAACTGAAACAGTGCCAAGAGTGTAGGAGAAGTACAGTGGCCAGTGTGATAAGACAGATGTCCCTATCTAGAGCCCGTGTTTGGTTTGTCCGTACTGGGCTACTGTAGAACAACATGGCAGACTCAGTGGAAGGGGACCCACTCAGTATGTAGTTCTAAACCTTTCATTCTGAGATAACAACATCACCATGATTCTTATTTTCATGTGATTATAAACTGATGAAAACACTGTTTTGAACATAGTATTTCTGCCAATAGATCCCCCTAAATCCTACATGCTGGACCTTTAATACTTAAGTACCATTTGATACTCTTTAATGACAGGAAATTAAGCGTAAAGGAATATTAATACTGCCGTGATTACATTTTCTTAAATCCTAAATTCATTTAATGGCTTTTTATGATTGCTGTGTTTCGTAACTATTGTGTCATGTCGGTCTGAGGCAGGTTGTGTAGACTTTCATGCCCATTATTTTAATTTTCTTTCTTTCTTTCTTTTTTTTTTTTTTTTTAGTGATAAAAAGACACATTTAATAGCATTAAATTTTCATTCGTTCATTTTCGTTTTTAATAACTAATATACAGAACGTGGCGTAATGCCCATTTTAAAAGTTACGTAATCACTGTTCCAACTGTGGTAAGTTTACATACATTAGTCGAGTACAACTATAAGAAGGGAAGGATGTTTTGCTGCCTTTTCATATTTACTAGTTAACAGCAGCTATCTGAGAAAAAATAATTGAATTCCAATGAAAATTCAAAAGATTTCAATTTGACAACTTTGACTATTCCCTTTGTTTTATCGGCTCTCTTGCATGATATGCACTTTAGTGATGATTGGATCTTTAAGTGCCTTAAAAGATGTATTTGAATTTAATTCGGATCATGCAAAGTGAGAATATTCTATTTCCTTAGAAAAACAAGCAGCGAAACATTGTTACAGTGTCCTCCAGCAGAGCTACAACCCTGGCACTCAGCTGCTGTGACACTTTGCAGTGGTATGTAGTGATGTAACCAACCAATGCGATGGCTAAAGCCAGATAGACAATGAGGTCATGCAGGTGAAATCAAACACAGGACTAGACAATAGCCAATTAATGTGCACATGCAACCAACTGGACGGGGGTGTGAATTACTTAAAGTTACCATAGATTGACCTCATCGCTCTAATCTGTCATCATGATAAAGTGCCCTCAGATTTTTTCTGTTATTGTTAAAAGAAATTCAGTCAATGATGGAAAATATTCAGTTAACCCGACTGCCACTGAGAGTATCATCCCATGCCTGTGTGGCACAGAGGATATTTATATGTAATTGCCCACTCACTTGCACGTGTTATTTTATATGTATGCACTTTTCATTTATTCTTTTAGAATAATCATTTCTGAAATATGTCACCGCCTGAGTTGGCTCACTAGGGATCAGACAGTATACACGTCTATCACACATTGCAATTAAAAACACTCACAATAAAGTGGGATTTATATTTGTGCGTCAGCTCTATGCAGAGCCTATGCTGCAGTCTATGCATGTGGCCTACGCCGTTGTGAGCATTTATACTTGTGCGGTGGTGTGTCTGTGTCACTCTGCAGTTACATCTCCAAAACACTAGTCGGTGACAGGGTTTCTGTGAAGTGCTGTGAAGTTTAGTTGATTCAAAACACACATTAAACACACATTAAACATGGCTTAATAGAGACAGTTTTAAACACAAGTACACATATCAGCTTCATGATAACTCGCAGCATCCACAGACAAGCACTTGTCTTTATCTGGACACATTTTCCCCACAAATAGAACATGCTAACGTTACTAGCACGAGCCTATGGTATTTTACATTGTACAAATTAGCCTAGCAGCTAGCAGACTTTTCCTGTACTCAAATGAGGCCAGGTACAACAGCAACATTTAACAAAGGTAACGTTACAAAATTCGGCTCCATAACAACTCACAAGGTTCACTGACAAAAACAACTGTCTTCACAATTTATTGTTTCTTACCTGTGAAATTAAAGTATAAAAAAAGCTTTGTTTCCACTGAGGGAAATGGTTTCAGCTTACAGAAACAGACAGGAGGTCTGTGTCGCAGCAACATGTAGTTACATTTCTGGGGAGGTGCACGTCAGGCTATGGCGTCGATTCAACGCAGAAGGATCGTTGTGAGTTTCTGTTACCGGGATAGTCATGAATATTGTGTCCAGCAGCACTCAGAGAGACTGCTGGGCAACCAACAATAAAAACGACTCTGAAAAAAGAGGCTGCATACGTACCAATCGTAGAAAAAGGCATATTTCATATTGAAAGATAAGATGCCATTTCAAACACTTAGTGCTATTGGTTTGTTTTTCACTAAAAATGATGTTAATAAAGAGTGTGTGTGTGTGTGTGTGTGTGTGTGTGTGTGTGTGTGTGTGTGTTTCCTTAAAAAAGTCCCATGCCCAGCACTTACACGGAAATTGCGACTGTTAACAGGCCAGAGAAAATGACACACACCTGGAAAAAAGGGAAACAAGATCTCAAAACATTACTGCTGAGTTGTTTCTTAGTAACATGTTGCCCTCAACAAAAAATCTCCAGGGCTGCAGGTAATGCTGACTGAACCTGTAGGTTTATATCCATACTGTACCTGTATGTGTGTATGTGTGTGTGTCCTGTCGGATCAGGGTCTAATGGAGATCCCCAGGCAGTGAGGACGAACCACGGACCAAGCTCCAGCCACTTCCCCTGATGAAGGAGATGTTTCTCTCTCAGTCACTCTCCTCTCCTTTTCCCCCCCTCGCTCATTCACCCTCTCCCCTCTCTTGAGAGTAATTTCACAGGCAGTTCTAAAGTGGCCCCCAGCCATCTTCCCAAATCCCAGTTACATGTTGTTTGGCGCTGTCAGCTCTAAGCCCCATCTCCACTCTCCCAAGCAGAGAGGATGCCATTGTGCAGTAACAGGGAGTATAGATTTTCTCCGGGAAGTTGGAAAGTTTTGCTTAATGGCGCCTCACCTGAAGGGCCTCCTCTCCCTTGTTAGAAGTTGGGGCTCTTTCTCGTAGAGGTCTGGGGTGGCGGAAAACTTTGTGGTCCTGCCTCGTCATTTAGCCTCAGTCAGGTGCTTCATGACTGCGTGAGGCTCCTGAATCCATCCTTTATAGATGGAATACAGTCAGTAGAATATGCAGTAACTCAGGTAGTTCTCAAAGATGTTGGTCAAATCATGGTTTTTTACGAATCGGGTATATTTGCTGAGCAATCGTTTCTTACGATAATCAATATATTAGGCCACATAAACAATGGTTATGTCCCTTATGGAATATATATTGACTATAAAGAGCCTTTTAGTGGGATGAGACTGATAGCTTGTAGGGTTTTACTCAAGTCCCCAGTGGCTAGTTTGATATTTCGACGATCCTAAAATCCAAACATAGATACAGCATAGAAAACCCAGTGCATATGTAGGATTGTCACTTTACATTTCAGTCTATGAGGTCCCACAAGACCTGTTCAGATCCACATCCACATTGTTTTACCAGCCCATCCGTTAGCTCGTCTATCTCAATCAGCGTTGAGGGTCAAAGCGGTGTAATCTGAGTGTAAAAGTTTAAAGGCCAAACCGTGACTTGACTCGACACAACACCCGTGTTTTCAGTTCATCTCTAATCTGCAGGATTGTGAAAAATGCCGTCCACCTCACCATCTCCGAGGCAATACACAGAGCAGCAGCATTGTTTAGTGCGATCCTCAGGAGGAGCTCCTGTATTCTTCTGGACAAATCATTATGCATTGAGTAGGCCATTAGGAAAATGAAGACAAATGGGTCGCAGGGGTGAGGTGACAAATTGTTCATGCTGTAGAGTTAAAATCTAGACTGTGTTGTACCTCACATTGGTCCCTGTTTAATAATGTAGCCTAAAGGCTGGAGAGATGAGCCGGTGACTGGACTGAGTCATGTCCCCAGATTAGTGTTGCACCGTATACCGATACTAGAAAGGTGTCATAGTACCTTGCCATTAAAAACAGTACAATACATAATTTTATTAGTACCAGTACTTAAGAATGACAGGGTTTTAATAAGCAAGTGAGATGCCTCATGCAGATATCCAACTGGGCAAGTGAAAAATAAAAGTGATGTCTAATGTAATTTCGTATGTTACTGCTATGAAATATGTCTGAAATGCTACATACGTGTAAGAGACTTAAGGTGCATCTCCTTTCCACCCCTTCCCCTTGGTTTTGCACATTCACGTGAAGGGTAAGGGTGTCTCAGTTCTCATTTGGAGTAAGGGCTAGGGCCAAGACCGAGGGCTACATAGCCCTTGAAAGGAAGATTCCGAAGGACCACACTTGAAAGAGAGGGGCTATGAGGGATTTCGCATCATCCACCGCGTAACCATCAAACAGATGGCCGGCAAAAGTTTTTCTACGTAGCAATGGCTAAACGATCTCCCAGAGAATCGCACAAATGTATTTTCAGCATTTTAATTGATATTGTAATTGCGGCACTCATGTTTCATGATACAATTAATACAATGTTGGAGCGTTTTTGCTGACGTTAATGTTTCGGTGTTCCTTTTGTGTGTCACAACCTGAGACGATGGCATTTTCGTGTCAACTCTTGTCACTTCTGCTGACGTAGGGGGAACGTTTCTACCCCTAGCCTGCTCAACTCTGTATAGACGGGCAAGGGGAAGACGCAGACACAGACGAAGGGGGAGGGGCAAGGGTAAGAATGAGAATTGGGATTCACCCTTAGGTTTTTGGGGGTTTTTTGCCCAGAAACTAGCATTACATTTTTGTGCTCCTCTTGTGCTCTGGTGTGTTCGTATGATCCTTTTCAGAAGTTTTGTGAGGCTTTGTAAAATAAATCCATAATGATATATTCCGACACTAAATATCTTCCATGTCGAAAACTGTTGTTATAAGCAACCAACTAGCCGCCTTGGGGTTGAGTTTGTCCAACCAATCGGATGCTGTTGGGTTTTTGTTAAGAATATTAAGTTCTAACACTTGTCCTGATGCTTTAGACTTTTGCTGTGATGTCGTTTCAGTATCAGCATCTACATAATTAGGCAGGTGTCATATCAAATTCATAATTTTGGTGTAGTGTGGTGACAACACTACCCCAGTTTAACCGAAACAAATAAATAAGTTCTGGTCTTTCCTACTTACTAACCACTATTTTCAGTGCGTCTTTTATCAAAGGGATCACCTCCTCACTGCCTCACTGGAATCAGTTGATGCCTTATTTTTGCTCCGAGCAGCTTCTGCTTTGATCCTAAAATAGGTTGGACTCTGACAAAAATGTCTGAATCTGATGTTGCCTTACTTCTTTAAAGACACACACACACACACACACACACATACACGTTTCAGAATCAAGATGACCAAACACCAGAAACCTGCATTAGCCCAGATGAAAAGTGTTATTTGATATTTTAATGATATATATTTGAGATATTTGCTTGACAACGCCAAGAGGTTTTGAGAATTGAACAGTATCCTGGTTTCCCACGCGGTTTTTCACACGTCATAGCCTCTCTTGCTCTCTTCATTTCCTGCCTGTATGTACAGTGTCACTGTCTAATACAGGCAGAAAGCCAGAAAAAGGGATTTCTAAGAATAGAAAAAACCCTGACCTTTGAATTAAATCAACACCCCTGACAGTTTCTTCAACAACTGAAATCTTCAGAATTATCACTGCAAAGTTATTGTGTTATTATTGTACATTTAAACATGTGATCATGTGATGGTTTCCCTAAAATCACTGACGGATTAAAGTCAGGGTTGGAAATTAACTTTTTTTGTCCCCCCTGCCACCATGGTTACTGAATTAAAAAATCTTCCAGCCACTCAATAGATTGCCATTGTGTTTTTGGCTGGTGAGTGAAGCAAATCTAGTAGCTAGTTGCGTATTTTATCAGCATTTGGCTGGTGGCTGGTGCTAATTTCCAACCCTGATTAAGGTATAAACTGTTGTCAATGTTGATTTTCTAATTAAATTTACCATTTATGTTAAAGGAGATGGATAAAGGAGATTTACTCAGCTTAGTATAACCATGTCTGAGTACTTGATGTGACTGTCAGATATAAAAGGCTGCTTTAAGCCACAGTTGCAACTTTTAATAACTGAATTATTTTGAATTAAACAAATATTTTCAAACCATGTTAAATGATTTCCAGAAGCTGTGTTCTTTATATTTAATGTCATTGTTGTCATTTGGTGCAGTGGCCCCGTGTGAACTAATTTTGACACTGTCTACACGTTTGGTTTATTTATTAAATAAATGTTGTTGGACAGAGATGTTTATGCTGTTAAAGAGCAAGGACACCCAGCAGGATGTGTGGCTCTACATTGTGTTGTAAGAAGATGATGATATATATATCATGTGTGACAATTAGGTCCGCGATGCTTATTTTAAGATGATCCTTTAACACCTATTGTTGCCTCAACATCCTATTTTGGGCTCTTTCACTCACTAAAATCTGGTTAATCTCCGCATGATGATTGACGGTCACTTAAGCTCCTCTGTCCACCATTGTGTGTGTTTGTCTATTTCTGTGTAGATTCTCTAAATGCTGACTGTGTCTTCTCTTGTTTGTGTTTTTGGTTTAGGAGAGCAACAGCAGCGATTCTCAGGGGGAGAAAGAGGAGAGTTTTACTCCTGCTGCCTTTGAGCTGGACACAGAGTCCATCACCAAAACAGTTAAGAGCACTCTCACGATGCAGGAGTACTTTGCACAGCGGATGGCTCAGCTGAAGAAGGATCGCGGGCAGGCCCAGAGTGCAGCACCCTCAGAGGAGACCAGTGAGACATCAGGTCCGTCTGAGCAGCCCAGTCCCATCGTCATCAACAACGACGATGACGACGACTCAGAAGAGCCCAAAAAGAAAAAGAAGAAGAAGAAGAAGAAGAGCAAAAAGTCAGAGGATGATCTAGAAGTGGTCGAGGAGAACAGCACCCCTGCTCCTATTGTAATAGTGGAAGACGAGGACCAACCACAGGAGCGCCCAGAGAAAAAGAAGAAGAAGAGGAAAATGGTAGAAAGCGAGGGGGCTGCAAGTGAGGACTGTAGCTCCACCTCTGGTGTGGAGCAGAACTGCGAGGAGCTGCCTCCGTCCAAGAAGAAGAAGAAGAAGAAGAGTAAAAAACACGATGAGGAAACTGAGCTAGTAAACGGACACGAGCCAACTGAGGATCAGACTGTAGAATCTGAGGTTGTTCAGAAAAAGAGGAAGAAGCACCGAGAGGAGGTTGTCGAGGAGGTGGTGGAGAAGAAATCCAAAAAGGACAAGAAAAAGAAAAAGAAACATCAAGAATAGAGTGGAATTAATAGAATTGGACTCCATTTTGACCAGTCTTGTAGTCTTCTGGGGGATTCATGTTGTCCTGTTGTCATAAACACCATCACGAGGGCACGTGTAGAGTAACTGCTTTCATGTCAGATGTTCTTGTACAGATACAGTCTGTTAACCTGTTAATGACGAACATGAACCACTAACTTGTACTGTCGAACTTTGTTGAAGCAGTTGGTAAAATACCTCAAGTTAAGAGACAGACATTTTAGGAAATACCCATTAGATTTATTTAAACATGGAGTTAAAGTGGAAATAGATTACTTTTTTTGCTCTAACTTATCACTATGAATTAGATATTGGTTGCACAATGTAATGATATTAATAACACCATCGCTGTTTAGATTGAGTCCCTATAAGCCTCGATTTCACTATGAAATTCTGTCTACCACCAGGTACTGTATCCCCAGAATGAAGGCTCCATTTACGGATAACGATAACAAAAATACAACGTCCACACAGTTATGTCCATGCAGTTAGCAGCCTGCTATTTTCTCTGCAGCATCTGAACATTGCAGTTCAGCTACGTCTCGGTGAGAAGCAGGATGCAGCAGTTCTTTGTGCCTCAAATGCAGCTGGGAGAAGTTTTCGTAGATGGCTTTTGACCAGAAATGGATTTCTTGACTAAGGTTAAGAAAATGGTTTGGGCTTTCCGGGTGAAAGCCGACAAGGAAAACTTCTTCCATGTGCAACTGCGATGTTAGCCTCAGTTTTGGCTCGTCCATCTTTTGGAACGGGATTGTACATTTGCGAGGAGAATGGTCAGGAGTGGTAGTTTGTGCAGTCTAGCCTTTGTCTAAGCAAAGAAGAAGCAAATAACAATGATTCCCAAAATGTCAAACTGTTTCTTTAATCTATAAGGTACAGCTGTTTCTCTATATGTGACTGTCCCCACGATTTATAAAATTTATCAATTCGGACATCATGAGTTGACAATTTTTTATAAAAAGGAGTTTTACATCAAATTTCAAAAATGATTAGAGACTGCTGGCGTGTCTTATTGAATCTTCCTTCAACCATCTTTGTTAAATCCTTCAGATGATGAGTATCTCCTTCAGTAATTATATTTAAACTTGTACAAACTACTTCGATGTTATGTGACTGAAAAATATGAACTGATGCAGTTTGATGTTTTGCTTGAAATCTGTAAAACATCAGTCTGACACATCCATGAGCTGGAAGAAAACACATGGTGCTTTCACAGGATGAAATCATTTTTTAAATAAATCCGAATAGCCATGCATGCGTGTTTTTTTTCTTCATAGGTGGAGTGAAATGCAGGTGAATTTATAAAGAGAAAACAAGAGAGGGCAGTGAGGAGAAGTGGGTTTACGTCAGGCATAAGCTGTAAAGGTAATCTCCAAACATACACAGATATGTATCTCCAGGCACAGACAGCTTTAACAACACTCACCCTTTCCACTTCAAAATACGAGTGATGACATCATGAAATCTTTTCTTTGACTTGACAGATGAAGTCCCAACAGGCCGGTCTTGTTCGGCTGTAAGAGTGGGTGGGGTGAGTCAAAGGAGGAAAAAGGAAACGGCTTTTCACGTTTACCCGTCAAAACAACACAGCACTCCTCGTTACAATTTTAGGTTTTTCTGTTGCAACAAAGAACTGGTTCATTTGTCATCTTAAGATGTAAAGATAGTCTGTTATTGTAGGCATCTCAGGTGTGCAGGGTTTTTTTTTTCTTCTTTCCATGTTCTCATGTCATGTAGAGTCATGACATTCAGTTCAGTGCATTACAAAACCTATCAGTCCATATAGATGATAGATTAATTACATGTTTAAAATAAAATTAGACAAGTAAATGCTGCAGACACTGAACCTTTATCTGTGCTAAATTAAAGTTAAGAAGAAGCTGCATCAATTAAGTTTTTAAATGTATATTCTGCAGGAATTGTTGGTTTCTGTTTGTGAGCACAACATTCAAACTTGGCCCCTCCTCCCTGCACTACTTGTTCGTACACTGCAAGCTACTTTTGTTGGACATTTTTGTGATGAAAAAGACGATACTTAAGATAGCTAACTAAGCTAATCGCTGGCACCTACCTGTCCCAACAGAAAACAGGCCAACTTTGCATCAAACCCTGTCTCATTCCCAACTCTCCAAATACCAACACTTGGTCCCTTGGTTTGGTTTGGTTTGTTTTGAAATGACAACTCATGTAGAGAGTAAATTGACACCATGACACCGGAGGCATCCTTGGGTGTCATGGTGAGAATGTGTTGCCACATCACTCTTCATCCCCATCCTCTCTTTCAGTGCTTGCCCGCAAAAGTGAAAGCCAACTGCAGATTCACTCTCGTGTTTGTCCGCCATTTCTGTAACTTCCTCTTGGATGCATGCGACGACCTAAACGCTACTTTTTTTAATAAAGTCTCGACCTCACTTGCGCTGTCATCGGCTAGGAGTTACATACCTATAAACGTCCCGCACATAGCAAAGTAAGAAGAAAATACAGGCAGGGTGCAGAGTCTTTGCAGATGAATACACCACCACACACTTCGTGGGTCAGAAGAGATAATTGAGAGGGATTATTTTTGTATGTCTATACATTGTTTGTTAGGCAAATCCTGCACCTTTAAAAATGCCTTGCTGCAAACAAACAATTGCTCTCCAGCTGATGTGTTAAATGTCACTTAAAGCAATTTTCTTTTTCTTTTAATAAGTCAGAGTGATTTGTTCAACCACCGCCATTTACTGACATTTGCACACAATGCTGCTCACTTTTATTTTGAAAATTACATTAGAAATTATACACTGGGGGCGTCGGTGGCTTAGTGGTAAAGCAGGCGCCCCATGCACGAGGCTGTTGCCGCAGCGGCCAGGGTTCGAATCCAGCCTGTGGCCCTTTGCTGCATGTCATCCCCTCTCTCTCTCCCCCCTTCACGCTTACCTGTCCTGTCCATTAAAGGCAAAATGGCCCAAAAAATATCTTATAAAAAAAAAAAGAAATTATACACTGGAATTTAAGGATGTCACGAGAACCGAGGGGGGAGGGGGGGAGGGGCAGCAAATATCTTGCCTAGGGTTCCAAATTGGTCAGGCACGGCCCTGATCTTATGACTGTACGGTGACAGGGCCTACTGAATCGCAGGCTACAACGTACAATGGAATAGCTTCCCATAGAGTTATTACTTCTCCAACTGTGAAGCACAACATAGAGGGTTGCATTATTGCAGAACCTAAAGTTTTGTGGGCACTACATACTGCAGTGTGTGTGTGTGTGTGTGTGTGTGTGTGTGTGTGCTTGCCAGTTGCTAGGTTGCTCATCTGGCAGCTGCGACTCCATTGCTACTTCCCTCCATGCTTCGTCCTTCTTTACGTGATCATGGTAAGAGCTGGAGGACACATCATGCAGGCAAGGCCTCTGCTGCCACAACTCCACATGGTTTTACTCGTCTGGAATCCCGAACATTTCTTTTTCAAGCATTTGGCCTCCATGGAAAGCTGCTATCCCTCTGTTTTGTTTGGGTTTAGCGCCAGTGCATCATTTCATGCTGCATTTCTATTGTTTGGTTAGAAGACATAGGTGGTAAGAGCAGTCACACTGTGAAATGGTCATCCCAAATTTCTGACACTGTCAAAATTTTATCTCGGGCTGTCTTTGATGGCAAGAACGTGACAACGGCCATCCTTGAACCTCTCTCACGCCTCGTTTCCACTTACGTATGTGTACGGAGACATGGTAACTAGAAGTCCATTCATTTCAATGGGAATCTCCATGATATCTGATGAGCCTGCGAAACTCCTCCCCTCTGTAGTATTTCAGTCCGGAATTTGCTTCAGGTACGTTAAAAAATGTAACTTCAGTGGATTACGGAGCGACTGAATGACATTGTGCTAGCTTAGCTAACAGGCTATTTGCTTCAATTCAGTTGCCCGTGTTGATCGTCAAGTGAGTTTTGTCTGATTAAAAATTACCTGTTTATCTAGTTTTAACACATTGTGAACCTGAGTTATGTTATTCTGGTAAAATATGATTATATATTATAAACAGTCAGATGGTCGTAATGACTCATTCAGCCGTTCATACGTCTCTTTAATTAGCTATTTCACAAATCATGCTACGTACCTGGCAGGTCCTGTTTTTGTCCCAATAATGTCCCAAGCCCATATTCCTCTCATTGGGCTGAACGAGCCACCCGCTGAAGTCCCACCCTACCACCTCCGGTTGTGTAGCAGTTTTCAACACCTCCTTTACTAACTTTTGCGATGTTTGATCTTGTGGGGATGTAGCCATTTTTCTGCCATGGTTCGCGTCCTGTAGGCGATATTTTTGTGGGCGTGTTACACCAAAACCTGTTTCCCCCCGGCAATATTTTTGCAAGCGCACCGTTGCTGTGGCACTGCCAAGAACGATTGTGATTGGTTGAAAGAAATAAAAAAAAGCCGGGGCGTTTTTTTCTCCAATGTTAAAGTGAGAGTCGGCCCAGCCAGACCTTTCTTTTCTTGAGAAAGGTCTGGTGAGCGAGACTACACATCTACGGACACCAGTCACATACGTAAGTGGATCAAGGTGTCACTGTGCAATGTAGGACCATGGTTTTAGAGCCACGATCAACAATGTGGCCACATTTCTTTCACGTTGGTCATCTTTATCTGGGACAGCCCAGAATCAAACAGTGTATACCGGGCTTTACACATCTTAGATATACAAGTGCTGAACGTCAACAATAATGGAGGAGAGATATGTTGATCTACTGCAGGTTGTACTGTATATTAATGCATGCTTTCTCACCCACAAAATCTCAGACACCCACATGGGCTAGTACTTTAAATTCGGCAGATCATCAGGGATGAATAAAATTTAAGTACATGGGAGTCAGTGTTTTGTTTTTGTTTTTTACCGTGGTATCGAATTGGGTTTCGAGAATCGTGGAATTTCACTGGTATTAGTATTGACGACATGCCCATCGGAATACATAACAGCAGGTTATGTATGAGAGAAATAATACTATAAAAGTTTAGCCTAACATTCCTCAACACTGGAAGTCATTCACAAACTGATCTGAATGCTTGAATTATGTTACCATAGTGAAATGTCCTCACACAGCACATGCACAGAGACGAACCCCCTCCTCAAGTCTCCAGTAGCCACATGTCTTTCACACTGAGAGGGTGAACAACAGCAGGCTGATACGGCTCCCACCCACACAGCGGTTAACACATAGAGCTATTAGTCATTTCAGAAAACCCCCAACTCGGAGCTCTCATGTGCTGCAGTCCAACTTGCAAATACGACGTGAAACTTAAGTCTCACGCGTTGCCAGTCTGCTGCCTCACTGTACTGTATGTGCACCCTCACTCACTCCTGTGCCTCCGTCAGCTTGTAATGTTGTGACTTTTACTGGCACAGTCTTCACATGTCAGAGCAGCAAACGCGGCTCTATATATCACTGATGTGCCTGCTCCACGCACTATCTGTGGCTTCAGGTGCCGTATCCTGTTCCTGTGGGGTGTTGAGGGGGGCAAGTGTCACACACAGCTAGCTGACACTTCAGTTTGATGGTCGGGAAGGCACGACCAACCTTAAGATGTGTATTACAGCTTCAGATCCATGTTACATGTGGGTTCACTCTGGAGGAAGGAAGTTGAAGAAGAGTAAAAACCAGAATATCTCTCCCACCCCTTTAAATATCCCAAACCGAGATACTATCTGACCTGTGATCAGTAGCTGTGTTCGACCGGTGTGTGTGTGTGCCCTTGTGTGTGAGAGTGTGAGCTACTCCATGGCCGCAGCCCAAGAGTATCCTGTCAACAGGAACTCCTGGATTTGATATGCACCCGCCTCTGGCCACAGAAGGAAACTGATTTGTTTGTAGTGTGCGTTCAGTGGGTGTTATCTCCTCTGTCACCCACAGATGTGTTCAGAGGTTCCATGTTGATGTGCACCCAAAAAAAGAGCACCTTTTGCCCGCCTCTGAGCGGATGTAATCAAAGGCTTCTGCATTTAGATTTTTAACAAGAATTATGTAGAGAATTTCTGTAGGGTGCATTATCATGTTTTTAAAAAGTGATAAAGATTTTTTTGCGTGACACCCAGGCATGCTGAGGAGTTCAGTGGAAATCTGGAAACTTCACCAGTGCAGTTTGCTGTGTAATGTTACTGCAGAACAGGTTAGATATGTTTGTCAGGTAAGGGTTTCCTGGTTGCCAAGAAAAAAACCCTCAAGTTGCCAAATCTCTTAGTCATCACAGCACGATAGTACTACACATTTAGAATTATAAACAGGTTTTCTCTAATGGCTGCTAATTGTGTCTTTGTGTCCCCAGTGTGACAAACTTTGCTCCCATGTAAATTTAAACATAAAAATCTACACAACAGCACAACATAAAGTCACTCACAGTGATTTATTTTGAGCATTGTGCGTTTATTTTGGTCGTTATCTGTAAGTGCAAAGTGTTGTTTTGTTTGTGAGGCCAGTTTAAGTAGTTAGTAGTGTTGAAATGCTGCTCTCTCTCCCTCTCTCTTCCCTTTCACGGAGCTCAACTTGCAATCAAGGAGGAGCCGAGAGTCCTCCGGGGCTTCTCCTGGAACCTGCTCCTCAAATATAAAGCGCTCCCCCCATCCACCAGGAAAGACTGAATCATAACTCACAAGGAGGAGCCGCTGCCTGAGCACATCTGTGGTTTCTCCCCAAACCTGTACTGACATCTGACTGCAGCTCTGTAGCACCAGTGATCTAGTCAGTGTGTCAAACACCGCTGGATTTTTAAAAAGAGATAGCTTTCTGATTAAGTGTACCTCCACACACACAGAGAGAACACAACTTGTCAGAAGCGCGTCTGAAGTTTGGAGAGGTGAGAGCGCGCAGATGGCAGCCCTCATCAGCGCGTACTCGTCGTGGCCGGAGTCCTTCGAGTGTCCTCCAGGAGACGGGGACGTGCCCGACGGACACGGCCCGCACAGGACCCCCGTGGACAAGGCGCCGGAGCCGCGGATCAGGCGACCCATGAACGCGTTCATGGTGTGGGCCAAAGACGAGCGCAAGCGGCTGGCGGTCCAGAATCCAGACCTGCACAATGCCGAGCTCAGCAAGATGTTGGGTGAGATAAAGTTATTTAAACTTCTGTTATTTTAAGTTGTTTTTAATTACATTTATCATCATTATTATTACTGTCTTTATTTTTTCTGCTATTTTTTTCCCCACACTTTTATAATTCCCATCGGGCCTCGGCTGTTTTACAAAAGTTTTTTAAATGTTTCCAACACCCGTAAAGGAAGATACATATTTAAAACACTTTTAGGAATGTTAAAGAAGACAAACAAATGTGTTTAACAGCAGCTGGTTTTAAATTAGACTAAGTAAATTAAATGCGTAATTTCAGAGGCATCGCAGTAAAAAGCGCGTCGCCAAAATCCTCCAAATTTAAATGTCTCTGTCTCTGTAAACCCCTAAAATTCGTTCAGACCATGGAAACAGAAAAGGACATAAATGTTTAATTTTGCGTTGGATTTCGGCTTCTTGGATTAGTGCTTTATGTTAAGCTCAAAATCTGGCACTGCCGCACATCGGAAATCATCTTAAAGCCGATTCCAGAGCAGCCATACATGTAAAATATGCTCACACAAATAAAGTTTAAATTGGGACTTGTGTTTATCTTAAAAAAAGGGAATTCACCACTAAGGGAAAGTCCCTTTAAAATGATTAGGAACTTAAAAGGAAGCTGAATATGGGGTGGGAGTTTTAGGAGATTTTCCCTTTGATTTTTTTTATGTGAAGCACCTGAGAAGTAAATGACAATTATGTGTTGTTATTATAAAGGAAGATTTATTTTATCATTTTTGTTGTGTCTGTTTTATAGTGATATTTAACCCTTGTTTAATTTTAGAAAACATGATGTAAGCTCACCATTATTTACAGGAATTTAATATCTTTATGATCCAGTAAAGGAGTGTGAGCCTAAAACTTTAAAAATGAAAACAAATTAATGGAAATTTTACAAGTTATAGAAATTGTTTGTGTGAGAAAATATATTCTGACATTATACTTAACATTAAATTAAAAAAATAATTATTGCAAACCCATCTGTTAAAGCCTATTCAGGATTTTTAGCTACAATAAATAAAAATATAAATATATATATGTGTATTTTCTTCTCACAGGCAAGTCCTGGAAGGCCCTGACTCCCCCTGATAAGAGGCCCTATGTAGAGGAAGCAGAGAGGCTCCGGGTGCAGCACATGCAGGACTACCCCAACTATAAGTATCGGCCTCGCCGGAAGAAACAGCTGAAGCGCATCTGCAAGCGGGTGGACCCCGGCTTCCTCCTGAGCGGGCTGGCGCCTGATCAGAACGCCCTGCCCGAGCAGCGAGCCCTGTGCCACCCCCACGACAAAGACGAGGGCAGCCCCAATGGCATCAGGAGCGGCTTCTCCAGCCCCAGCCCCGCTCTGCCCAGCGTCCGAAGTTTCAGAGACCCAGCCGGCTCCAACAGCAGCTTCGACACCTACCCCTACGGCCTGCCCACTCCCCCCGAGATGTCCCCCTTAGATGCCATGGACCACGAGCACGTACCCCCTTCTTATTATTCCACGTCTGGTAACAGCTCCTCCGTGTCCTGCTCTTCCTCCTGCCCAGATGAGCACCACCAGAATCAGACACACATGGGCAGCCCGCCCCCTTACCACACTGACTACGCTCAGACCCAAATCCACTGTGGGGGCGCCCACATAGGTCACATCTCTCACATGTCCCAAACTGGTGGTGGACTGATACCCGGCCCTCCGCTGTCCTACTACAGTACCTCATCTTTCCCCCAGATTCACCACGGGCTCCACCAGGGCCACCTGGGTCAGCTGTCCCCGCCACCAGAGACACAGGGTCACCTGGAGACTCTAGACCAGCTGAGCCAGGCAGAGCTTCTGGGTGAGGTGGACCGCAATGAGTTTGACCAGTACCTGAACTCCAATGGGACCGGGTTCCACCCCGAGCAGGGCAGCGGCATGACAGTTACGGGACACATCCAGGTGGCGTCCGCCGCCACCGCCTCTGCCACTGCGTGTCCCAGTAGCACCACAGAAACCAGCCTCATTTCGGTGCTCGCGGACGCCACGGCGGCCTACTACAACAACTACGGCATCTCGTAAGCTCAGCTACAGCTGATCAGAGACACTGCAGGGTTTGAAATGGGTGAAGATATTCGGGATGATGTTGCACTCGGGTGCCAGTCCCTTATCAGCATCCATGAGCAACATCATCCCACCGTTAAAACCTGAACTGACTACTGAGCAATATGATTGTCTGGAGCCGAGGAAAGAACAAAGAGCAAACGGAGGAACATTAAAAAAAGGGAGATGGACACCTCAGGGATGCAGACACAAAATACTATAGTATGCCACCTCCAGCTGTCACGCAATTTCTAAACCAGAAGAACAATCGTAAAAAGACTTGTCCACTTGTAAATGTCACTAGTTACTGTTGCCGCTGCGGCATGTACAGACGCTCCTTAGAAGCTAATTTAAGTCCTTTTGATGTTTCGCATAAACTGTAATGCTATTATCGAACGCTTTTCCCATTTCGAATGTTTGTATCATATGTTCTGGCTCTCGTTAGTCTGGGAGTCTTTACCTCAGTAGTTGTAATTGAATGAGGTTTTAGTTGGACATTTCTTATGCAATTTAACAAAAAGCGGTGTATAATGAAGAAAAAAGGCGTTTATACTTCTTCTCAAGTACTTAATAATATATAATCATAACCTCTACGATGGAAAATAATAATGGTAACTATAACTGTATGCTGATTTAGGTTTGTGAAAGACAATAATTTAAAATAAAGTTCAATTTTTATATTAATGCAGTTGCTGCTTGGGTAATGAGCACATACACACACACACACACACACACACACACACACACACACACACACTTCTACTCATACATATTGCACCTAATTAACACAATAACACTCACGCATTAAAATAAAGTAGGACTGCTTATGTCACACTACAGGTTTTCATGCTATTTGTCCATCTTTGACTTGTCACACTTTATATTCTTCTATCCTGAGCTCGTGTGCTGCGAGTGGCCCATTCTGACACCCACTCCCCTGCGTGCTTTTTTCCACCCTCCATCACATCATCCTTCTCCATCCGTCTCCTCTCGCTTTCATTTCATCCCGGTTCAGAGGATTAGTGTAAAACAGGCACAGCCGTCGCTGCCCGCCTCCATCTCAACCGTCCTTTGTTTTCCCGGAGTCTTATTCTGGGTGCCATTCTTAGGCACTCCGGACCCCACTTCCAACCCCCACCCCCTCACCCCCGTGTTCTATCTTGCTGATGCAGACCTTTCGTAATCTGTGCAGAATAAATAAAAAAATAAATCCCAGGGCTTCGTTGACTGTTTTACACCCTCCTCATTTTTCTCTTTTTTTTTTTTTACCCCCCCCTCCTCTCCTCCTCTCCACCTCCCCTTTCCTCCTCCTCTCCACTCCTCCCCTCTCACCCTCTCTGTTCTCTTGAATTTTTCTTTTTCGATAAAAGGAATTCAGGGGGCTTTTGACAAATCCTGGAGTCTGGCTGGTCTTCCTGCATTTTTTTGGGAACGGTTGAGTCGTGCTTCTTGTAAAGAGGATGTGGCGGAGGAGCGGTGTTTCCTGACTGATAAGGGAAAAGCCTCTCTCCGTCAGGATGTTTGGGCCTGGCTGGGCCCTGCATTAAAGAGCCAGAGAGAGGGAAGGGAACCCGCTGTTCAGCGAGCGGGAGGAAACACTGCCGCGCTGATTAGCATCTCACTTACCCGTCTTTACTCACCCACCATTTTTCAGGAGAGGCTTTGTCAACCTGGCCTGTCGTACCTTGACCGCAGATGCACCACAAACAGCAGTGAGCATGTTTCTTACTCTGAAGCCGAACACATGTACCCAAAATGACCTTTCTCTGTACCCATACTCAACCATGATTGCTCGCTTTTGACACAGTAACTGACCAGAATGACAACATTTATCAAGCACCGGTGTTTGCAGCTGTGCTCATTTCTCCGGGGTTACATCATTACCCTTTACGCCTGCAGGGGTGCAAAACTCTGCGGAGGGTCCATTTGAGTGCGATCATATTTTGGATGCAGGGAGCCAGTCGGGTGGTGCCCCAGGCATTACGGGGGTGAGAAAGTAGTCTTTGGTGCACCGTTGGTCAGGGTCAGCTCAGGGTGCTGCTGCAGACTCCCTCGGTAAAGACGCCCTACAATGTCTCGACAATCACATCCAGCACCTCAGGGTAGGACGATGGAACACGGACAAGGACAAAGACTCAAGCGTCAACAAAGCATCGTCACATTAGGGTCAGACCGGTGCACACGCATGAACTGCAGAATAAAGCAGCGTTTTCTCTGCTTTGATATTTTAAGTGTATCATGTCCGAATGAATCAGAAAATCACGTGACCACTGCAGAGATTTAGGCAACGACTAGATCTGTTCAGTTCTGTTTTTAATATGGCAACGGTGCAGTTTTCAGATTATCTAATGTTTATTTTTCAACAGTGTATTCAGCTTATGGAGTAGAAGAATTTTCTGAAACTATAAAGCCACATTTCAATTTGTCAAAATCAAAGATGGAGATAAATGTTTCAGTTTTCAGTGGACAGCGAACGCATCAAATTCAAATACATGTCACACACTTACACATTATAATAAACTGTAATATATATGTGCATTCCCCACTAAAACTATATTTATCTGTGTGTAGGTTTTTTCATAATGTGATCAACCCTCTAGAGTGATGAGTAAACAATATTTGGTGTCTAAACCCTGGGTCTTTAACAGGGCGTCCCTAGTGTTGCTTCAGGGGAGGTGCAACATTATTGTTGGTTTTTGAAGGTTTTTAAAAATTCAAATATGTCTGAAAATACAAATTAACATGAATCATTATCCAGCAACTTATCTGTGTGAAAGTGGCCCCTGCCTGCCAATATACAACTCAGTTTTATACAATATATGCAGTAAGGGGGCCCTGCTTTGTCTCCGTTCCAGCTAAGGGGTCCTTGGCCTGAAACACCCCTGATCTAAACCAATGAGTACACAGTGGTTTCCAATGAGAAAACTACCACGTCACATTTTCTGTCAGTGATAACGCTTATCTTTCAATGGCACTTCATATTTCTGCGAAATACCCACAAGTTTTTTATCAAGATTTGCAGATCCTGTGACTTTTTAGGTCTCGGGAAGTGAGGGCAAAACACTCAGCTTGTCGGCCTCAATCCTTTCCTCCCTAGAAGGTGACTCATTGTCAACGTAACCTTTACTCAGAGGCTTCTGCTGAAAACCTGAGACAGCCATCGCTGCTGTTTAAGCGACCATAAATCAACAAGAAAGGAAAGAGGAAAATAATGTGTCAACAAACACTGGCGTGACGTTGTTGCAAACATAAACTTTACTTCACGCACACGCGCGCTTGCAGGGATTGCCTGTAAAGCCCTGCAGTTTGTGCGAAGGAAGTGCATGATCTCTTAATTTGACTAATTGAATCTTCAGCAGGATAACAAGATTTACAATATTTGCCATTATAAGGATATAGGCTGAACAAACAAAAGAGCCTCCTCTTGTTATTTCTCTCTGATTGCTGACTGGCTCCGTTCCAGTCTCAGGTCAAGCCCGTGGAATGAGTCCGTCAGGTAGTCTGTTATGTTTCCTATTTCCTCCTCTGCCGTCATGTCACTTCCCTGGGCAAACAAACAACTTGGCGGTCAAAACTCAACACCAACTGTCAAGGTAACGGGCTCTTGGTGTGTGTGCAGACTCGGGGGGCGCGGAGGCTTGCACAGCTGTGTAAAGTATTATCCATCTGCCGGGACCGAGGTGAGCAGTGATCACTTTAAATATCGTGTCCTCCGGAGGCACGGAGGAGGCTGACTGTCTGGTTGGTCCAGCGTCCATTGTGTAGCCGCGGAGGGAGCGTCCAATCGCGTCACATTTGGAGGTCGAACATTTGTGCTATATGACGTTATATGCGTATTAACTGTAGGTCAAGAGGAAGTGGCTGATTTGAAGTACGTGACTAAGGCATATCAAGGCTGAGACTGACATGCACTTTAAACCTACATATAGACACTCGTGTCATGGTGTTTAAATTAGCATTGTATTGTCGCTGCATGAAGACAGATGGCTTATTCCACTTACATAAACATAATATATGCAGCTGCATACATCACATTCGATGAAGCAAAGTTATCGTTCCAAGTGTCCTTCCTTTTAAGCCTTGCAAATAGACAACAACAAACCCATTACAACATCTTCATCACAATAAATGCAGTGAACTTTACACCAAATTAAACTACTCCGCGCGACGGATAAAGACACACTTACATCAGTAAACACTAAATGTTGTCGGAGTGCATTTCCAGTTGGAGTGTGTTTCAGCAGCATAATAACCTGTTTACAATTTGTACTTGGCCCTAAATCTGGCCAAAGGAGGGGAGAAGAAGGAGGGGGAAAAAAAACACACACACATCTCACAGCAAGGGATTATGGGTGCAGCTATTCTTCATCTCATTGTGGCTCAACAACAGGCAGAGTGTGGGGTGGCAGGCAGGCGTGTACGTCGCCGGACGAAGAATGGACCAGACTCGTCGAGGGACAGGTGCCATGTGGCAGAGGATGCGCGGGGACACAGATGGGGACCCCTGGAAAACTTGGGGGACTGTGCGAGCAGCCAAGGGCCTCCCACCCGTACCTGTGCTGTGAATGCTGCAGCTGAACGGGATCCGGCACCTGTTCTAAGCAGATACAGGCGAGCGGCAAAAGCACAGAGGGAGGCCAGCACATGGCTGCCAACCCAGGGAAGGAGAAGGCTAGATTTCCATTTACCCATAAGCGCGGCCTGATTACCAAATCGGCACAGGCGGCAAAGCTTGTGCTCCACTGCAGGATGTGCGGAGAAAAAAAGAAGGATTGAGAAATGTCTTCCAAAACTGTGCATTTCAGTAAACTCCCCACTTTAATAAGAGTTCTGTAGTTGTGTATTATTCATCAAAGTAGAAACACTGAAAAGTCAAGACGTATAAAAATACTCTTATTTCTTAAAGACATGATGCAAAATTGCAGTGCATGTCCTATTTTTACCGCCTGGCCCGCACTGGTCCCTCTCCCTCTCTCTAATAGCATGGCATGCACTGGCCTGTGTGTGCTGCAGCGCTATCTGCCTTGTTTTTGACTGCTGCAGATTCTCCCAGGGGTGGTGTAACTCTTCACCTCAATGTGGAGGTGGATGTTCCTATTGTGCTTCCTAATTGCAATGTGGTTGTTCCATTTAAGAGATAGAACATCCTTATCTGTTCCGTGTGTGATCCCGTATTGTGGGAATAACTGGAGGAGGAATTGCGTGTTTTTGATTCATGTTTTAATCGAGATAATTCGAATATTACGTGGTTTCGTTGTCTGGTATCTTTGTTTAAACAAGACTGGGGTGAAACAGGCTGCTAAACTGGAAAGGATATGGCTAATTCCTGCAATGTTTGCAAGGCAAAATTGGTCATCTTATGAGACTGGTTTTCTCTTTGTAAATTCACAGCTCTGGAAAAACATGAGCTAATACCATGCCCGAATGTTACGTGAATTTGGACACTGCTCTTTAAAAAGGGCAGGAGCGACATGTCTTTGATCTCGAGTCACTCCCCATCTTTTCCATTTTAGCGGGCCCTCGCACTGCCTATGTGGCTCTGGCCTTGTCGTCCTGCACCAACAGCGTTTACTCAGCGTGCATCCTGAGAAGCAGACGCACTAATGATTTGGATGAGTGATGTTATAAGATCAGCGGTGTGAGAGAGTCCCTTTTAACAGCTACTGTGGAGGATAGACAAAGCAAAGCACCCGGCTGCCTGATGACAGCTTGTGAGAAACTCTGAGAGTCATTAAGTTTTGCATATTTCAGAAAAAGTCATTCATAGAATTTGTGTGGAGACAATTTAACAGTTAGATTGTGATCAGTCTGCATAAGAACTGACTTAATACATTTATTTTTAACAACTAACAATGATTTACATCTTAAATAGCCCAGTCGCCAGAAAGATATGTTGGAGTTGTACGTTTCAGCAAACCACAAATATGTTACATTTGCACACTTCATACCGATGTTTTATGTAAACTTTTCTAAAATGACATAGTATATGAGATGATTTTGTCATCAGGAGGAGGGGTTATGGTGGATGGTGTGTCATAACAAAACCAGCTGAGATTTAGTGAGTAATTACAGTGTTGCTTTTTGCTTTAAAGGAACCAAACATGGATGTTTTGTAGAGGCTCGTCACTATTTTTCCAGCAACTTTTTAGGGACCAAACAGCTGTTTTGTAGCAGCCTGTTGCTGGTTTTCCAGCGATATTTTTAGGAACCAAGCATGGTTGTTTTGTAGTCACCTGTTGCTGCTTTTCTAGCAGATTTTTAGTCACCAAATGTGGGTGTTTTGTAGCGACCTGTCACTATTTTTCCAGTAACTTTTAGGAACTAACACAGGATTTTTGTCACTTGTCACTTGTTGCTGGTTTTCTAGCAGATTTTTAGTAACCAAATGTGGGTGTTTTGTAACGACTTGTCACTATTTTTCCAATGACTTTTTATGAACTAACACGGGTGTTTTATAGCCATTTGCTGCTGGTTGTCCAGTGGATTTTAGCCACCAAATGTGGGTGTTTTGTAGCGACCTCCCACTATTTTTCTAGCGACTTTTTAGGGACCAAACATGGGTGTTTTGTTGCAACCTGTCACTATTTTTCCAGTGACTTTTTAGGAACTAACACGGGTGATTTGTAGCCATTTGTTGCTGGTTTTATAGCGGATTTTTAGTCACCAAATGTGGGTGTTTTGTAGCGACCTATCACTGTTTTTCCAGTGGCTTTTTAGGAACTAACACGGGTGATTTGTAGCCATTTGTTGCTGGTTTTTTTTAGGAACTAACACGGGTGATTTGTAGCCATTTGTTGCTGGTTTTATAGCGGATTTTTAGTCACCAAATGTGGGTGTTTTGTAGCGACCTATCACTGTTTTTCCAGTAACTTTTTAGGAACTAACACGGGTGATTTGTAGCCATTTGTTGCTGGTTTTCCAGTGGATTTTTAGTCACCAAATGTGGGTGTTTTGTAGCGACGGGTTGCTGTTTTTCCAGCAACTTTTTAGGAATGAAGCATGGGTGTTTTGTAGTCACTTGTTGCTGGTTTTCCAGCAGATTTTTCAGCATCAAATGTGTGTTTTGTAGCGATCCGGTGCTGTTTTCCAGTGGCTTTTTAGGGACCAAACATAGCTGTTTTGTAGCAGCCCGTTACTGGTTTTCCAGTGACATTTTTAGGAACAAAACATAGGTGTTTTGTAGTCACTTGTTGATGGTTTCCCATGGATTTTTAGTCACCAAATATGGGTGTTTCGTAGCAACCTGTTGCTGTTTTTCCAGTGGCTTTTTAGTCACCAAAGATGGGTATTTTATAGCCACACATTGGTTGTTTGCCAGGACCTTTTGTTTTGTAGCAACCCACCACCATTTTTCCTTGATTCACAGAACAGGTATAGACACAGACAGATTCCTACCAGGTGTGCTGATCAGTCAATCAGCTGGTGCCACTAATTAGATGAGAGCAACTCTGAGGAGCCTGACTACCAAACCACAATAACCTGTCCTATAACATAAGAATACACTAATGTACAAAAAAACACAACTATAGTATCGAATCTCTTTATCACTTTTTGAGCACCCTTTCTTTTGTGCACAGATGTCTTAAATAAATTTACTATTTTTGCATTGATCTCAGCCTGTGGACCTTTTTGTGGCTTTCTTAGTGTGCAGGCATCTCCTCTGCCATCCATTCTTGTTTTGTAGCGACCCATTTTTTCCAGCAGATAGTGCCATGAAAAGTGGTTGTTTTTGACAGAGACGTCACCACATTCCTGCCAGGAGAGTGCCAAAAAATGCAGCTGTGTTTTACCAAGACATTGCTGTGTTTCCTGCCTGGTAGTGCCAAAAAAAGCAGAGACATTGCTGCATTGTAATCACTTTTATCTGTGTTAGACATGGCTATTAATCTCATATTGCATTTTGATTGAAATACTGCATATTTATTTATTTACTATCGACATGTTAAGAGTATGGTCCCCTTGATTTTGAGGGGTGAGATTGGTTTAAGAGGCTGTGGTGTGCTCATTTTGTAAGCTAGATAGTGGTATCTTGTCAAACTAGTTAACCTGGGTCATGTAGCCTGCAGCAGCGTCATCAAATTCCTTAAATTCAGTTATGGCTTTTGGTTTTGGCCACCCCTATGACAAATTTCTGGGGGCGCCATTGCCTATCAGTATGGGAAAAAATCAAGTGCTTTACGCACAAAGACATCCTGCCCACACCTCTGGAATTACACTTTAAGTCTCTGTCAACCAGGAGCCTGAAGAGTCTGCAAGTGTAAGAGTCATGTAAGATGACTGATCGGTGATGCAAGTTCCTACATACAGGAACAACAAACCCCATCCCAGCTGCTTATTCAGAGAAAAAAAGTACGTCAGTCACGACACACAGCATTTCCGCTGCCTTGATGTGTGCTGTTTACACTCAGAGTTTCTGGGTAAGAACACTCCTTTCTGACCTTGGCAGTGGGTCACTCTGGCATCATTTCCATGCTCACTCCCCATTCCTCCGACCTTTACGTTACGGGTGTAATATTCGGGATGTTGTTGATGTCTGAGCTCAGAGGAATCCCTTCCTGCTGGATGCTCAGCCCCATTTCCTTAAAGACTCAACATCAAAAATGAGACGCATGGAAATGACTCACACACTCGTCCCCAGAGCTCAGACACTTCAACTAAAGTACCATGTTGACAGGTTCAAAACAGGATATGAGCTGGAGAGGTCTATGTTTATTACAGATGGCGGAATACTTAAGAGCAGTGATAGCTGAGGGCTCTGATAAGCAAATACAGCAGCTTCAGTCACGTATCCACTGTGACCTACTGGTGGGCACACAAAGACTGAACTCAATAACCATTAGTCATAAGCCACATTACATAAGACATTCAAACATATACAGGCTACAGTCATTTCATGTTTAGGCTCACTGCACGCTTCAACTGTGTCTCCACTCCCAAAAATAGCTGCAACACAGCAATGCAGCACAAATAAACTTACACTGAGACATTCTCTAGGATCACAGCTCCTTTAAAGTGTGCTGCACTAACTGCAAGACTTGACCCTGTAGTTTAGTTAATTGTGCTTCTGCAAAATATTACACAGTGTGCACTTTCACAGAGCAGTTTTCCCAAGGTGTTAGGAACTAAGAATCTATAAACCCCATTAATTACAGTACCCCATGACCTTATAGGCTAACTTACGCCATCTATAAACTGACCAATTTCTGCTTAGTAGTGGTTTAATAATCCTACAGGCAAGAGTGCCTCTCAAACATAGACTATAAATTAAACATTAAGATATGTGGGCTACAGTATTATATTGTTCTTCAACCATGAGCAATGGCATGTGTACATTTGAGAGATTTTGATGCAGTCATCTTCTGAATTGGCTCCAGCTGTGAGCAGTCTAACTAAAGAGAGCTGAAGATTAAGTTAGGAGTGACATGACAGTAGTATAGACAGAGGTCTTAATTTATTAAACTCTAATAAATTAAATTCAAGGTCTATTTGTCTTGTTTTTATGCAAAATATGTAACGAAATATTGCTCTAGCTTTGCAAATAAATAAATAATAATAAAAGTACATAAAAAACGTCAAGCAACTTTTTAGGGGCTCAACAAATGCTTTAGTTGACTGGCTGCTAACACACGTTACTATTGGCTCAGCTGCAGCTGCAAATTGATCTGCTTGACATTTAAACCAATCACAAGCTTGCAATATTTTTTAATCAGGAAGTTAGTTTGGTTTGACTCCTGCCATTCACAACAGTGACACGTGTCCTGCAGGGATGGCGACAAAATAAAAGGGATTACACTTGAAAACTGAGTACCTGGCTTTGGGCTTGAAGACGTTGGAGGATTCTTCTATTGATTTAAAGTCGTTTTTGGGAGTTAGCAGCTGGTGGCAACGAGAAAAGCTGCAGTCAAAAGCTCTTCTACTTGTCAAATGCCACTGCAGAGGTGGGTACTGTGTCCGAGGCAGATATTTGGAGTGCGCCCGTATTGTGACCTTTACGGTAAATGTGTTTAAACGGCCCAGCGCGAGCAGGAAGATTTTGAAACTTACTTTTCGTATTATCTCAACTTTAAAGACAAGTGTTGCAATATGAAAGACTTACCTGAGGAGAAACTATGAATTCTTAATTGTACTCCACATACAATTTATTTGTTTGTACAATTTAGCGTCGAAGTTGGCGTAAAGTGTACGGAGGATATGCGTGACTGTTTCCGGTTTTCAAAATAAGATGTTAACACAAATTAAATACCAAATGTATACTGTCTGTGGAAATATGATTAATTGGATTGTTTTCACAGAAGGTATAAAACATGTTATCTATGACCCTCTGTAAAAAACAAAACAAACGTGCAAAAACACTAAAATGTGAGGTAAGCTACTTGATTGTTTCAATTTGGGTCGCCTGAATAATCATTAAATAAACAACTCCTGACATGAACTCATACATTTCAGTTCAAGACTAATTTGGACATTTTCACTGTATCAAATTAGAGATTTTCTAAAGTAAAAGTACCACATTTGTACCTCAAAATGTCTTCCTTTTTTGAGGCATGAGATATTGTAAAAACAAATGTCTGGGCTTTTTTGTCTAACCTTAATGTGGGATAAAACCATTTTCTTCCATAAGTAGTTTCATACACCTATGCTGCTGGACTTGGTACTTCTAAGCCAACACCCACATACAATATAAACTAATCTTACTGTGTAGTTTTTTTTTGGCCCTCTTGTATTTATTTGATAGGACAATTGAGGGCGGACACATACAGCAAATATTGTGGAACAGAATTGAACCCCAGTCACTGCAGTAACTCAGCATTTTCATTCATTGGGCGCACTTTATTCCTGGTGAAATATGGGGCATCCCTACTGCATAGATTTTTATTATTACAATGTCTTTCCCAAAGAAAAAGCCATTTTGTTTGACTCTGTTGACCCATTGACCCATTTCGTCCACAAGTAGTTTATGAACCTAAGATTTCTGGAATTGGACTACATGTTCAATAAACTAGTGGTGTAGTGGTAGTTGAAAAGGTAGGTGTGCTACGAGATAGAAGGGTAGGTTACTGAGGAAGAAGTGGGTATACTCTATAAAGGGTGTCTACAGATATAACCAAGCTAAATTTAAGACTTTTTAAGACCTTTTTGATACCACCTTAAATGAAATTTAAGACCAAGTAAACACACTGATGTCAGATCAAAATGAGCAGGAATCCTTCCAGGAATGGAAGTATTAAGGAATTCGGAGAGAATCTGGAGACATTTCTGTGGTAATATGACTGAAAATATTTGAATTTGAATTTAATACTGTGAATGGACAGAAAAAGAGGTGGGTATGACTACACTGCTGCTATAAACGTCTTTTACTCTGTAGACTTTGAGTAATGTAACGTCAAGAATAAGCCTTTGTGGATTAAACTGCATTTCTTCCATGAGTACTATGGGGAAAAACAGTTTCATCAGTAAGTTTGACTATTAATTTTTCAAAGAAACACGCCTAACATGTTTTAAAATCTATGAATACAATCAAAAGGTTTTTTTTTTCCAAATACTATGTTTAGGCTATTTGGTAAATATTTAATCTCTTATTTTGAAAACCGGAACTAGCAACGTGTGCCGTCGCGCTAACTTCGCTAAATCTGACGTAGTTTGAAAGTTTAAATTGTATCATATGGACTCCTCACGTCGCTGACAACAAATATAGTCCATAGACTACATTTAGGTAAGACTGTTGCAATGGAAAACTTTTCTTTGTAAAGTGAGAAAATGACAGAATGTAAAAAAAGAGGGATTAAAGTGTGTCTCTCTGCCTGACAGCTCGCGCTTGGCCGTTTCAAAGCACTTATCATAACGGTCAGAATACGGGTGCACTCAAAATGTATGGCCGCCTTTTTTTTATTTTAAAACACCGGCTGTGTTGACCGTAGTTTGTACAGTTGATAACACTTTCATCTTTTTTGTGTGTTTATATTTTCTTATACGATTAGGGGAGAAGTTTATGTACAATTGTCAGGATGGCCGAGCGGTCTAAGGCGCTGCGTTCAGGTCGCAGTCTCCCCTGGAGGCGTGGGTTCGAATCCCACTTCTGACAAACAACTTTTTTTGTCCTCTGTGTGTCGTCATGCTCACTACGGACTTCAATCACACTGTTGGCGGACTTATTTATTTTTCTGCATGTTTTACGCTCACCACAAATAAGATAAAATGATATCACACCAGGACGACTTATGTTATTACATTACATTACCAAATATTGTTGCTGTTTCTCAATTATGTCATGTTTGCCTGCAATGTGTGACCCCTGTGTCAGTTTGACAGCACAGCAGCTGTGTTTGTGTTTTAAAGTGTGGTCTCATTTGAATAATGTGACATGCAGGTTTACAAACACTGATTACATTAATGTTAATAGTACAGATAATTAATTACACCAACAAGTTTGAGTGGCTAATTGGACACATTAAGAAAGATTATGTAGCCATATATATATTTTTTCAATTTTATCACTCTAAAATTCAGAAAAAAACCCAATATAAATATATGTGCTATATACTGGAATCTGCCAGTTATAGTTGATTTATAGCTAAAAACCAGAGAAAGCATAATTTAGATGGCATTTTATTGAGCAGCTCATTGTTTGGAGACTGAGTTGATTGATATTAGCAACAATGTGAGACTGTCATTTATAGTGATTATGCAGCAAGAGGCAGTGTCTGAAATAATTGACTTTAACATATAATAATGACCACACTTCCTGCCATGGAGGTGTGTAGATGCAGGTATGGTTGTATACGTAAATCTTCTGTTTAAAGAAGTCAGATAAGGCGACTGCCTGATTTGATTACGCAGAAGAAGTATTTTTAGACGTCACTAATGGGATTCCCAGCCCTCGTGGCTTATGATAGCAGGGTGTAAAAATAGTGACTTATGTTCTGAAAATATAAATGGGGATGGCTGTACATTTATTGCACGTGCAGAGACACAAAGTATCTCCATGACATGCAGCACACACACACACAGGCACAGGTGCACATGCATGCAGTGACAACAGTATGTACTAACACACTGATGCATTTTAATTTACCGTGATGGTGTTAAACTCATAAAGCAATATTGTCTGCTAACTTTTGATATGGCATCAACCTTATTACATATATAAAATCAGTTATACCTGCATTGCTAAACCCCAGACTTACAGATTTGTACAGCTTGTAAATAAACCAAACTAAACTACAAATGGATAAATATAAGAGGACATGTACATTAGCATTCTCCAGAGGTTTTCTCTAAGTGTAATAGGATTTGTCCAGAGTGTGGGCCTGCTGCTGTCGGATTGTGCAAATGTGCTTTGTATGTAAATATGCAGTCAAGGCTCCTGTTCTCGGTTATATTTATACTCCCTCCCCGTGATCCTCGCCGCGACCTCATCGCGAAAGGTAAAGGTTAAAGAGTGTACGGAGGTCAAGCCTGTCTGGGCACTCATTACCATGAGATTGGCACAGGTGCTTAATCGTATAGATTAAACTCGAGCAGCAATGAATTTGGTCCTTATGTATTTTCTTGGTTTGCTTAAATGTATTCATCTCTTATTCAACATGCAGGAGCTGATGATCTACTCAGGGTGCTTTCCTCAGGCTGAAGGGATAGATGGAGGGAAGTAAATGGAAGATGAATGGACAGTGGCATTGGCAAGGTATCGGCAAGTGGCATGTTTTTTTTTTCTAAACAGTATTTTAAATCACACTTAAAAGGCACCTTTATTGTATAGTTTTTTAAGATTTTTTTTTTTCTTTTGTCATTTTTGCCTTCATTTGATAGGAAACTGTAGCGTGAAATGGGAAGAGAGGGGCTGACATGCAGCGAAAGGCCGGAGTTGGAGTCGAGCCCGTGGCAGCTGCGGCAAGGACCTAGCCTTCACACATTGGGCACCTGCTCCGATAGGTGAGCTAGTGGGTGCCCCAGATTACTGGCATGTCTTATGTACTTGTATAATATGATTTTAATGGTTATTTAAGGCAGGATTTTCCCTTAAAAGACAATGAAGAGACTCTCAATCATCACTTGCAACCCACTATAAGTGTGAGGTAGTGTGTTTTTCTGCAGAGACTCTGCCCTCTGCCTGTATTTTCAGTGCTCAGGACGTTCTTGGCGTGTACCTCCACAGTGCTCAGGTGAGGTCGGGGCTTTATAAAAAAGTAGCGACCAGGTGGCAGACTGACCCCTCCACCCCACCCCCCCACAAATTTGAAACGCCAAATGAGAATAAATGTTTAGCCTAAATTGATGCAGTTACATAACAATATTTGTGTGTGTGACCGTCATGTGCATCATTTAATTACCAGTATTTATTTAACCTTGAACTTTAGGTTAAACCTCCAAGTCTTGACTCCTAACTGAGGTCATTTGTCAAGCCTGCAACTTCCTGGGTCTGCAGCTTCAGTAGGACTGTGACTAACATACCAGGAGTCCTGCTGCACAGCAGGTTGCCCACTAATTAGCCCTGATATTTTAGCTGCAGCCAGGAGGGGGGAGTGCTAAGCCTGAGCATCAGCCCTCACGTGTGAGCTTGACAGATGATGAGCTTCAGGGCGCCCCGCTGTGAGTGTGATCCAAACTGCATTGGCAGTGGCGGAGCCCAGACAGCTGAGCGGAGACTGAAGTGCCCGCTAATCATATTTAATTCAATTTAATACAGACTACAGGTTCTGGGAAATCATTTTCTGTGTGGCACTGTAAGCTCTGAGAGGCTGGCAGTGGATGGAGTAGTTTGATAGATCTCAGAAAGGTGAAAGGCCCTTATATGGGGAAATTCAGACATTTAATAAAGTGATGACTCCATTCAACTGACTCAAACTGATAGTAACCTCTTTCACTCGACTCTAAGGAGCGAGGGGCGGTGTCTTCCTTGCACAGGAAAGCCCACAGAGGTCAAAGCGGCACTCTCAGCATGTATTGTCGTGACTCAGCAGGGGGGTCTCTCTGCTGTTTTCTTCCCATGACTCAGGACACAATAAATCTGCCCTCCCTGAGTCAACTCCACCTCACCCTGACACGTCAAGCTCCTTAAGACCAAAGACAGATGGCAGCATGGGGGCTTGCCCCACTGTTCGTGTGCTTATAAAGGCTTAGTGGGAGTGGGTGCTCCCATGATGAAGCACTTCTTGAAACTCCCGGTATCACAGGGAGGGATCGGCACGCGGTCTGTGAGCCTCTGATAAGGGTAACCCCTCGTGTGTTCTGTGGCAGTTCCTTTGTCCTTGAAAAGAGTGAGCTGACCCTGAGTGATACTTAGACATGGAACATACAGTCTGTAAAACAGCTTCACACACGGCACCTCTCAAATGCAGCAAATATGTTGTTTTTGGCCTTGTGAGTGTTTCACATCAAACTTGCCGGGGGAGACTTTGCCAACCAGGCAGCTGGGTTGATGTAGGCCAATTAGCCAAGGGCAGTGCCTCTCTTATTAGTGTCACAGTGCCATGCAAAATAAAGACGTGATTTAAACGCCACCGTCCTTCCCCATTTATCTTGATACGACCCTGGAGACATGTCTTTGTCTTCTGCTTGTTATATGTAAATTAGTATCTGGTTTTTTGTGATGGTGATTACACAGCATGACGCAGCAATTAGGAGAGCCGGTGTGAAATGGGCAAGTGACATATTGGCTGAATATCACTGGGAACTTGTTGATCTGATGGCTGTGCTGTTGTTCAGGTTGCTAAGTGTGACACAAAGGCAGGTTTTCTAGGGTGGAACTGAAACGCAACATGAACTTTTCAGACAGGAAGTAAGGAAAAGTAAAATCAGTGCACGCCGTTGGAGAAAATAAACAAAAACACAAAAAAAAATTAAGTTCTGTTTAAAAATAATGATTTAAAATTGTATTTATCAAGAGCTTTTCGAGATATTCGAAGATGCTTTACATGACACATAAATAAAACAATCTAGAATACTAAAACACAATAAGTGTGTAAAGTAACGCAGGATATAAAATCAAACATTAAAATCTCATTTAAAGCTTTGTGCTGTAGTTTTGTGTAGTAGTTTTTGACAGTAGACAATACAGTGAAGCACATGTACAATTGATTTTAATATGTGAGTGACTGAAACACAAACAGATGTCAGGCTTTGTTTTCTTTTGAGAGAAATCTGTCACAAGAGGGAGAGCTTTCAGTTTAGCTCCCTAAGTGACATTTCTGACAAGAGGTAACAAACCCATCGCTCAGTTAGGAACATGTGTTGTGACAGTGATGAGTTTCATTTGCTTTTTCGTGACTTGAAACTGTTGCCGCCTTGTCATTTCTGTCACTGTGACAGATGATTTTGTCTCTCTTGAGCTGCAGAAAACCTAAAATGTGACAACTGCAGGTGAGGTTTGTGATTGGGATGGAGGAAAAAAATGACACAGCATGGTATCGTGATATTTTGCACGGCAATATTACATCAATATGCCGATGCAAAATATCAATTTTTCAAATTATACAAATTATTAATATTGCAAACACAAATTAAAGTTTTGGTAACCTACTAAAAATCATTTGCGTCTTCAGTTCACTGGGTACATATTGCTGTAATAAAAAACTTAAACGTATTAACAGATAATGACAGAGTTTGCCTTTGGGGATATAATTTCCACTTGAAGAAAGTGATAAGTCACAAATTATTGCAACATGTATTTTAACACTACTCAGCATATTGCCAAATGTTTAAACTGATATTTTATTGTGACTTAAGATAATAAGATAATATCATATCGTGGGGCCATTCACCTCGTAGATGTTGTTGAAAGTCATTCTAGGAAATAAAGGACAAACAAAAAAATAAATAAAGTGCGTTCAATTTTTATTGTGGTCTTCCTCTCCCCCTTTCACACTTGTCTGTCCTATCCATTAAAGGCTAAAAATGCCCAAAAAATATCTTAAAAAAAGAAACAAAAAAATGTAAAAAATCTGTTTGTCCAATTGCTATCCCCGTCTTCCTTGTGAAAAAAAGAATTGGCAAAATTTTCGCTTACAAGTTAACTCACATTATTGACACACCAATGTATTTCTTATTTTACAGTGGCACAGGAATGAGTCCTAAAACCCGAAGTTAGCATTTTAGCACTCCCAGTTCCCTTGTCTCAAAGTCCAATTTAGGTTCGATGCCTGACATAAGGTCTGTGGCTAACACAAGGTTAAGATACTTTCACGTTTAGCTCTTCGACATAAAATACGTCAGTAAATGCTCCATCACTAAATTTTGAAGCCTTTACGTGTCTTAAAAAGACGGACGCTAACAAGTGGCTAAATGAGAATCAGCCTGGTTGTGGTGGCGATGTTGAAGTCATGCTACTATGTTGTAGCTCATTTATAACCTAATGGTAGCTTTTTACTTCTGGTGGTCGCATTTATGCTTCCTGTTGGCCTACAAATAAGCGTCCTCCCTGCAGCACTCAATATCACCAAGTAATTGTAACAAGACTACTTTCACATTATGGCAGGACAAATTGGTGTATAATAAGAAATTTCATATTTTGCATGTGTTCTTTCTTGCCAAGGTATAACACACAGCCTAACCAGGAGTTAGCAGCAGAGACTGCGGCCACATAAGGATGAGTGAAGGGACAAAAGGTGGCAGATAAAAGCAGGAGCATTATGCCTAGTCATAGATTGTCACTGAGCCTTCAACTGCTTTCTAAAAGCGTGTTTAACTCCCTTTATGCAATGGTGAAGTCCAAGTCATGTGTCCAAAGCCTCAGCAGATTTCAGTCCAATCTCAGAGTGATTAGCAGGGCTTTTCATTCTATCCTTAGCTTCCCATGTATGTGATTAGCAGGTAGGCCCGCTTCTGGAGGGAGGCTTTTGAACCGGTTTCTTGTTTTCCTGCTTGCAATAGCTCTGGTGTGTTGTCTTTGGGAGTTTATGTCTTGCATGCTGTGATTTTTGGGACTATTTATTTTCAGTTGGATCATGTGAGTATACACACTTACTGTACATTTTGGCTGGACTGCTGTATCTTGTGCACACTAAATGCTATTTGTAAAGCAACAGCAATATGCACTAACAACTAAAAGAGCAACACTCGAAACTGCTCCTACAAAAGGTCAGTTAAAGTTAGGGTTAAAGTCATGTTGAGCAGTAGTGTGTTTGTGTGATTCATACAAAGAAAGGATGCAATAATCCATGTTAAACTGGATGAACTCAGGCTGGCCTGTGTGCAGGATGTGATTTTTATTTTCCTTATTTGAACTTTTTTAGGAGCCTTAGTTGGCAAACATGACACCTTAGGGATAATAGCATTATTCTAGGGATCCAAGGCCACATATGTTTCCTGGTCGTGGTGAATAAAGAAAAATACTTCTTGCATTTGTTATCCACTGAGTAGCAGCTAGTTTGCAGAATAATTGTCTCCATGCCATGTTTTTTGAAATAACATTCTGCAGCTCTGCAAACTGGAGAAGCCGATGCTGCCTTACAATATAGTGAGTTATCTTTACCTGCAAGTATATACCTTCGCTTTTCCTTTTCATCCTCACAAATGCTCCTGTGGCACTTGTAATGTTGCATTCCTGCAAAAAAGCATCTCTAAAATTATGTTTTTACAGACAAATGTGTTGCCATTTGTATCAGCAGCCATACGTTTTTGTAATTTAACATTTGATGTTATGCTTTGGCTCATTCCCAAGGTCATAAAACTTATGATGGACAGTGTTGTCATCCAGTGTCAGAGATTCAAGTATAGCTGGTTATGCAGGGCTGCTTTACTATAGGCCACAGGTGATATGATTGACATTATAAGAATATTCAAAACTCTGAATTCAGTTAACTGAAATATGGCCAGGTTGCACCAATATGGATTAATTTAATCTTAGATTACTACTGATCAGAGTTTTAAAAACAAGTAGATGCAGTTTTAAAATTAAGCTCTGTTTAGTACATCCATTTATTGATGTTGCCTAAACCAAAATTAAATTAACTTTACTCAAAATGCAGATGCTTGTTTACCCAAATTAGAATAAACAAATGAATGAAATAATAAATTTGTAGAAGACGTACTAATAGAAACCATTCATATTTAGTTGTTTTGTATTCCTTAACAAAACAGTACTTTTTTCTGGCTAGCTAAAAAGTCAGTTAGCTAGCCTAATGTTAATAGTGATGGCTCAGCATGGAAGCTCCTCCTATAAGAAAAACTTTTTGGCCAAATTAATGGAGCAATAAATTGATGTATAAATTTGCATGTTGTCGTGATCTCATAAATAAAAGACTCACTAAAGTTACCTTTCAGCTACTCTGTATTCCTTAACAAAACGTAAAATTGTTTAGCTAGCTAAAAAGTCAGTTAGCTACCCTAACGTTACTCATGATGGCTCAGCAGAGAAGCTCAAATTTTTCCACCTTTGAGATAAACTTTTTGGCTAAATAAATGGAGCAATAAATGAATAAATTTGTGTGCTGTCAGGATCTAGTCAGTAAGAGACTTACTAATGGGAACCATTAACTTTCGGCTGCTCTGTATTCCCTAATGACTCATTCCATTGTTTGCTAGCTAGCTAAATAGTCAGTTAGCTAGCTGAAAGCTACTCATGATGACTCTTAGGAGAAGTTTTGATTTTTCATCCTTTGAGAAAAACTTGTCGGCCAAATGAATGAAGTAATAAATAAAAAATAGATTTGCATGCTGTTGTGATCTATTGACATACCTAGGAACCTTTAACTTTCGGCTGCCCTGTATTCCTTAACAAAACCTTCAGCTGTTTGCTAGCTAGCTTAAAAGTTAGCTAGCCAAACATTCTCATTATGGCTTCTCCTTTGAGGAGAACTTGTTGGCTAAATTAGTGGAGCAATAAATAAATATATAAATTTGCATGTTGTTAGGATCTAGCATGTAAAAGACTTACTAACGTGAACTGTCAACTTTCGGCTGTTATTCCTGAACAAATAGTACATTGTTTGCTTGCTAACTCAAAAGTTAGTTAGCCTAACAGCCTACTCATGATGGCTTGGTAGAAAAGCTCAAATTCTTCCCTCTTTGAGAAAAATTTGTTGACAGAATTATTGGAGCAATATGGTCAAATAATAGAAGATGGAGAAAATGGACAACAGCACAGCAAGGAAAAAGAGGCCGCCTGGCAGCAACTGGCAGACAGTTAACTACTTTCACTGCCATGTTTGACAGTTGGTCCAGTGTTCCCGCTCAGCACCATAACCTTGATTATTTTGCTCAGAAATCTATAAGATAAGGCCATTTTAAAAGTTAAACCTCCACAAGGGAAGTTGAAAGTGAATACTGGATCACATTTTTGATTTAAGTTTAAAGTTTTGGTGAAATAGAATAAAGTAGCATTGAGTCCCTAAAACCTGGAAATGAGTTAGCATTTTACCACTCATAGTTCCCTTGTTTCAAAGTTAATAGGTTTTCGGAATGGGTTTTTGGTTAGATACCTGAAATAAGTGACTGTCGTTAACACAGTCTTATGGGACTTTTACATTTTGTCCTGCAACATAAAATACGTCAGTAAATACCCCACTTGTGAACTTTGAAGCTTCTATGTATCTTTAAAAAGGCGGTTGCTAAGAAGTAGCTAAATGAAACTACAGAATGTCATCACGCCAAGCCGTGCTGAACACGGCTTTACAGTCTTGTTATGGAGGTGATGTTACGTCATGTGACTGTAGTATAGTTTGTTTATTGAATGACATTAGCTTTTTACTTCTGGCGATTGCATTAAGGCTTCAATAATCCTTAAAGTGGTGTTCATTTATGAAGATTATCTTGCTGTGCAAAGCATGTAAGTATAAAGGTTTGTTTGACACAGAGCTTATCTACAATAATCCAAAATCCAATGGGAAAATCTCATCAGTGTTTTGACGAGGGAACCAGTGCAGACATTTTAAGAGAGGTTTAAATTTAGTCTTTCTTAATTTCAAGATAGTTTCAAAGATTGGTGCAACATTATTTAAAGTTAAACTATGATTTAATCAGGTTTACAAATTTATTCTTGTTGGTGCAACCCAGCCTACAATTCACTTTGATAATCTTGCATTATGGAGGACAGAATAATGCTTTTTACTCAAATTATATTCTAAGAAAATCAAAATGCCTCTGTAGGCTATAAATGAATATACTGTAGTTTCAACCTCAAGACTTAAAGGCCGAGGCTGGCAACATGACACAGAAGAGTATTTACAGCAATCAATTACTTTCCTCTGCCAAAATGTTCAGCCACAGCATTGCTAATATAAGAATAAGGACAACAGCCAAACCTGTTCTTTATATGTGCCAGTCAAGATTAGCCTATTTTATAGCCAAAGAATTTCATTTTTATTTGCATTTCATAGTGGGCTCGCATCCCTTTCCATCAGGCAACAATGAATTATCCTTACCTCCTAGTATTGTCACAGTAAGCATGCATTGTGCTTACTGCAGATATTGCTGCTTTTTATAGGTAATCCTTGCAGTACTGGCTGCTTGAAACGGTGGCAATGGATGCATTTTCCTCAGTGACAGTGATGATCACCGAGGTAATGTCCACTTTCGCTGCTAGCAGAGACTTAAGCTTGTTATTTAAAGTCACTTGAAGGATTTATTTGCGGCTGTATCCTCATTATCCCTGTCTTCATTTACTCTTTGAGCTCCTCAGCAGAGATCAGCATGTTGTCAGTATGTAACAGCCCTGTCATGTGTATGCCACTGTAAGATGTAGTAGATATTTGCAATGCTGAGTGACTTAAACAGCTTCTACACTGTGAATAAATCTATTCTGAGTCTGGCTATATTAGTCTGTTATCAATACAATAGCATAGTGTATATAATAAGTGTATAATGAGAGCATGTTAGTCTCTCACCTAATGCCAGCAAAATAACCATCCACAAGGTAATGTCTACATGATTGTCAGGTTTTATTGTTGTAGTCTGTAGGACTTGGTGGCATCTAGCACCGAGAATTCAGACTGCAAGCAACTGAAACTTTGTACATGTGCCAAGTGTGCATGTAGGAGAACTATGGTGGCTGTGAAAGTGAAAATGCAAATGGTCTGTGTTTGGTTTGTCCATTCTTGGCTATTGTAGAAACGGCATGCCGTACTCCGTGTACGAGGACCTGCTGCGTATGTAGATATAAACGGCTCATTCTGGTAATGAAAACACAAAGTTTCAGGTTATTATGCAATTAAAAAAACATGCTTATGACATAGAATTTCTGCCACTATATGCCCCTAAATCCTTCATGCAGGACCTTTAATTTAATTCAATTGAAGTTATGTTTTATATACTTTATTATTCTGCGAGGGGTGGTAGAAATAACAAAAATTCATTGATAAAAACGGCAGTGCACGTTGCATGTTAATTGAAAAACAGGGCAGTGAAAATTGGTGTGAAGTGAAAAATAGCGTGATAGATTATCAAATAATTTGATTGATTTCAAGCTGACTTGATTAAAACAGTCATGATATGATGTAAACAGCCATGTTTCATCATTTTGTACATCTTATTTATAGGACAGAGGGATGTTGTATGCGGTAAAGCCCTCTGAGGCAAATCGTGATTTGTGATATTGGGCTTTATTAATAAAATTGAATTGAATTATATTCATCACTTACAACTCAAACTGCCATTTATCATTTAGGAAAGTGGCCTTGAGAGTAAGAGAGAAAAAATGAATGACCAAAATAGAAGTGATGAAAATGCTTACAAATTAATAATAGAAGTAATGACATGTGTGTGAATTGAAAAACAGAGGGGTACAAATGAATGTGAAATGAAAAATAGAGTGAAAAATTATCAAGTGATTTGATTAATTTGTCTACTATTCATAATTCCTTACACCAAGCTGACCTACTATATCGTTAACAGTAACAATTTTTGTCACTTTTGCCCAAAGTGGGTGTGGTTCTGTGATTCTGCGACAAAAATTGCTAGCTTTAAACGATAAATGGAGACGTTTAGTGTTCTAAATGACGAATGGTAGAGAAATTAATCAAATCACTTTGTAATTTATCATTCTATTTTTCATTTCACATTCATTTTTACCCCTCTGTTTTTCAGTTTGCATTACATTTCATCACCTCCCATTCTGTCCAGTTATTTTTTGTTACTCTCACTCTTGAGGCCACTTCCCTTAAAGGATAAATGACAATTCTGTGTTGTGAATGATGAATAAAAGATGTGGAAAAATATAAAACATGGCTGTTTTCATCATATCAGCTTTAAACTAATAAAACCACTTGATATTTTATCCCTCTGTTTTTCCTATCACATCCTTTTTAACTGCTCAGTCTTTGAATTTACATGAATTTGCATCACCTCCATTTGTATCAGTTAATTTGAGCCCCTCATCATTTAAATATCTAGAGGCACTAAATCTTGAATTAAAGAAGATTCTGAGATCGGTGTTGAAACATCCTCGAGAATGAAACAGCAAATCCAGTTGCCTTTGACTGAGTACACCTAGACACAAGATAAATGTAGAACAGTATTGTGCTGATTACACCTACAGCCTTTAAGGTGTTCCTTTGTGGGGATTTTCTTTTTCAGACAAGCCTCATGTCAGCCCTCATCAAACATGTTTAGGTACTAATTTAGACTTAAGTACTTTAGAGAAGAGGCGGCGGTGTCATGCTGGGTTACCTGGAAAAGCTAAAATGGGCATAAAGGTTCAAGTGCAAGTGCACTGTCTGCACGCAGGGTAGGCGAGAAGAAGAAGTTGCATGTAAGCAGGAACATGTTTTTGTTTCTTTTGCCTCGCCTTGAATATTTAGTTTCTGTTGTTTGACCAGTTCTGTTTTTTCTCACCTGTTGTCTGAATGTCTCTTTCAGCCTGGGTGGAGTAGGAGCCATGCAGATGTGGGGTGCACCACCCTCCCCTAGGCAGCACAGGAGAAACATGACCTGCCTCCTTCTTCAGCTCATGTGAGACCATCCTTCAGCCAAAGCGGAGAGACCACCACCCTAAAATGTCCTCCCACAAACGCAACTTCCAGTGCTTCAATGCCGTAGGCAGCGAAGGCTCCCACAAGTCTTCCCTCCCCTTCAAGCATCACAGCAGCCGGCTCCCCAGGATCCACCACCATGGCATGGTGGCTCATCATGAACCTCTGGAGGAGTGCTACCTTTGCTCTGAGTATAGACATGCCCACGCGTTAGAGACACCTGTGTATCACGCTCATATGCCATATCACCACCATCATCCACACCGCTATGTTCTCACGGGACCGACCAGGCCTGAGGAGCACCCTGTGGTGCATTCAGGCCACATTCATCATCACAGGTACAATAAGAGGGTGGTGCTGGTGAAGAACAGCGACCCTTCGTTCAGGAAGACCATCGTCTTGCACCGCAGGAGTCTACGCAGTCTGGGGCTTTTTTTAGAGGAAGTGTCTGAGCTCATGCAGTACCACATCAGGAAGTTGTACACTCTGGAGGGGCGCAAGGTGAGAACACAAACACTTGTGAAATTTTCTTTTTTTATCTTTTTTATTCTCTTGTTAAATAATCCAAAGAGTCTGGGGATACAGAGGTTGTATGAGGTTTTCTTCTAACATGTGTTCAGGAAACTTCCTTTTTCCAAGAGGAAGTTTCTGTGCTTGACCCCAAGTGGATACCAACACTTGTGTTGCACTGAATTGAAAAGAATGGCCTAATCTGAAATGAACACTAGTGCTATGAGTTGTATTTGGCTTTAAAAGGTATTCTGAAAAGTATGTAGGTTTAAGTGTTGTTACACATTGCTGTTATTCATGCCAGAGACTGAAAACCAGAGTGAAAGAGAGGCCTCTAGTGACAGGACTGGCTCCCTACTGAATCCCAGTTGAGAACAACTATCAGCCCTACTGCAAAAAAAAGCTCTTCCTCTGTACACCAAATATAAAAACAGCGTTTAGTCAGAGTACTGAATCTTTTGCAGTGGAAATAAATAATGACATCAGGTAAAGGAAGACTTGAACCACAAAATGACCATTTGTAAATCAGTTAATCATGCCATGTTACCTTGAATTCCTGGAGAAGATTTGGCAAACGTATTGATGTATCGTTTGATTTAGGAAAGGATGGCAGCGGAGATACTGGCCCACCAATGCAACTGGGCTGGACAGCCACAAAAAGGTCCACAGGCTGAGATCAATGCAAAAATAGTTTATGTACGACATCCATGCACAAAAGAAGGGTGCTCAAAGTGCAAAAAATAATAAAAAGTGAATAAAAACAGCAGCAGATGTTTCAGTCCTTGATACCACTGATGATAGTCAAGGACTGGAACGTTTGCTACTCTTTTTTGCGCAGTTTCACAGCAGCATTAAGACTTTGATTGATTTGGGACCACGTTTAACAATGGCAAAACCTTTAATTAAATTTAAAAAATCAGTTTACAAACCCCCACGCAACTTATGCCATATAATCCAAGCCTTAATTATCCAATCGTACGCTCAGTACTTCCCAAACACATACATAGAGTTTCACTCAGCACAAAATTGGATAAGTGAGACTTGACCTATACTGCATGAGTTGTGTGACAGTTTTTCAACAGATGTCTTAATGTAGTTTGCTAAACTTGGTCCCCAATCAATCAATAAATCAATAGTTTTCTGTGGACGCATATGAGAAAAACAAAGGTTTCTTCACAAATTCAAGGTAACATAGCATGGGGTGAAGTTTTCCTGTAAAACCCCTCTTTATATTTACAGTAAGATGATGATTTGTGCTTACTTTGAAATCCTTTGCCATCTATAAGTAACTGTTCCCTCCTGTGCCAAAGCATTTCTGAAATAGGCAAGTCTACCTTGTGCTCTAAAGTCCCACTGAATCTACGGGCACATCCAATAACTGATGTTATTAGCATCCAAATCCACATTATCTTCTGCTTTACTTTTGTTTGGCTGTTCAGTATCTTTTACCAGTACGATCATTTCATCTACAATGAAATACTGCTGTAACTATATGTGTGTAATTTGCTGACATTTACACAACAATGTACAATATCAGTTTAATTTGGTTTACACTTAGTAGTTTGTTATAATCAAAGTCTGGTGGGATAAATATTTTGAGTGCGTGCATCAGGGAATAAAATGGGGATATTCCCTCACACACACACACACACACACACATTCAGACTGTGGGTATCTCTCCAAACCCCATTAATCTTGGTCAAATCAGAGCTATTTTTGAGAGAGCGAAAACAGGTCAACGTTGAAACTCCTCTCCCCTACTTTGGTACCAGAGGTGTCTCAGAAACGTGTCTTCCACAGCGGCAATTAATTATCTTCACCTGGGCTTTCTGTGACTATGGATGAAGCCATTCATCTGCCATCACCAACATCGGATTTTCAAATTCAAAACTGCACTTTCATCAAAACTGACTGCTCGTAAGCAAAACAAAAAATCAACAGAACTTTCAATATTTTAGTCTGCGTGTTTCTCTGAGTTGCACAGCTGTCAGAAGTGAACAGAGGCAGCAGTGTTCAATAGTGTGTGTCAGGAAAAAAATGCAAAAGCACACTTAAATAAATGACACAAATAGGAATAGCAGTATTTATACAATCTATTTGCTATTTAACTTAAATGACATGCTCTGAAAATGTAAAAATCGCCAAACTTGAAGATGCATGGTTTTATCAGATGGCAAAATGTTTATTGGAATGGAAGCAAGCTACTTTTATCAGACCTTTGCATGGAGATAGTGGGGAATACAGGTCAGTGCACACTCACCCCGTAGATTAGCATTCAGTCATTCAGGCTAATCACCTGTGAGACAGAAGACTTAGGTTTTAATTCACCTCACTGTGATGAAAAAGATGATTAACCTGCATGATATTAAGTTAGTCACGTTTGTTAATAACATTGCAGTACCAACAGACATAAAGCAAGACTTATTGTTCCTGTTGCAATATGAATTTAAAGAGTAGAAGGTTTCCGAAAGCAAAATAAATCAAAGTAATTACGCTGTGTTAATTTATTGTAATGCTCACACCACTGTTCTGCTTGTCTATATATTTAGTCCACTTCTTTCTCACACTCAGCAGGCTTTTATCACTGCTGAGAATTACCCACGGCTCTTACAAGTGACAATGGCAGCTTACTGTTGCAATGATGCACAGACATCTCATGAAGTTGCCCTGAGATCATCCTGGATTAGGATATTTATCTTGTCTTTGACTCACTGCTTGACTCACAGCCTTCTCTTGCAGGGATTTAGAGGAGTGGTTCTCAACAAGGTGTCCGGGGATCAGAAACGGGCCTTGAGGGAGTTTCAGGGGGTCACAAAAATGGGGAACTGTTTATTTTTTGATATTTAATTCACTATAGAAGTGAGCCCAGTGTGAGTATAAGCCACAAGTGGGACTCTTCTAATTATAGGTTTCAATTCCTCCATGATTATCTTTTCAACTTTAGTCAACAACTGTAGAATTCTGGTCTTAATAGTGAAAATCTTTTCAGATGAAGGTCCCTGAAGTGAAATCTCGTCAAATGGGAGCCACCTAATGTGTATCAATTTAGGTGTCCTTGACATGAAAAAGGTTGAGAACCACTGATTTAGAGCATACAGATGCACAAAACTGAAAACAATGCATGAACCCAGTTATAATATTACTAAAGTAGCACTTGTTTCTTAAATGTTTGTCTACAAATATGTAGTATTTGCTGTAGTCATGCTACGTGTTTAGTAAAACAATGGATATTTACGAAAATCAAGACTCAGATTAACATCAGACAAACACATTAAAGTTTTAAAACTTTGTTAATTGACACATTTTATATTAAACATTAAGGTAATATGGAAAGTGGCCACAGACGCTTCAGTCTTAGTCAAAAAAGGGTTACATTAAAGGGCAGACTATGCAGCTCAGTGGGTAAAATATAGCACCAACACTGCAGCAGTTAATCCCCACTTTGACCAGTTCTATAAATATGCACTGAGTTCCAGTGTTAAGGATATCCACCCAATGGCATATGTTACACTACGTAAGAAACACAAGGCAACAGTAAATATGTTCTTCCTGTTAATGCAGGAAGCCTCTTTAGAGGAACAGTAGTAGGTGCTATGGTTGCTCTTCATGAGATAGGCTATGCATCTTGCTTCTTTCTTAAAGGGGAACGACTCCTAAATGAAGAAATTCAGTGTTATTTCCATGGACTAGAAAAGTTTAATCAATATTTGTGAACACGGGCCACTCTCTCTCAAAGTGATGTCATAGGGTATTAAGTCTGGAGGTGCTCCATAGACAATAAATGGCAGCTTGATTTTGTGAACCCACAGAATGTTTGCTTTCATTTTATGCCAAAATGAGCTTTAATCTATTGTAATGTTCTCAGTTGTGAAACAGACAATGTCCCCATATTCTCAGAACATTCCCCCTGGCTGCTCTCAGTGTCATCTATAACCCCTTTTGCAATTCATTGTCAATGGAGCAGTTCTTGACTTTATACCCCATGACAGGGGCAGGCAACATAGAGGATTTAATACTGTGTGGAAAGATATATTTGCTTCCACCACCAATGCTGCAAAGTTAAATTACTAAATAATTATAACTGCAACTGCAGAGTAGCCACCTTGTAGTAAATCATATTAATGAATACTCATTTAGACCTATTCATAATGTTGATGGGCTAATTTAGACTTTACAGGCTGTTTCTTTTTTGGACAACAATGGCTCTTTTATAAGTCCAACCCCTGCCCTATGACATCAGAAATTTGAGTTTTAGCTTTCTGGTTTTTGGATTTGAGAGAGAGTTGTTTATGTTAAATGTTGATTTTAGACTGTCTTAGACCATTGGAATTACACGTATAATTTTTGAAAATGGCCGTAGCTCCCCTTTTGGTGTTCTGCGATCAGTTTGTTCATACTTACAGGGCCCAGAAATCTACCTGGTTAAATCCCCCCCTACTCCAAATAATGGCTTGTCCATGGTATTTAATCCCCTTTTCAAATCAAATATCCTTGCAATCAATCTTCAAACCACAAATATTCTATCCTGTTGTATGAGACGAGCCCAGTGGATCGCCGGCGGTTCTGCAGGTCTCAGAGTTTTTTTATGCAATATGAAATGGGATTCAGCTCAGAATTTACTCACCTCCAGCTTGTGATATAACATGTACCCTTCATGTTTAAGCCATCTCCATGACTTTATCCAGATCTGTAAGAAAAGAAAGGCGTGCAAAAACTAATAGTTAGTCCTTCCTGTCCGTCGTCCGCCATGTTTGTTTCCCTTAAATTCACATTCAATCACCAGAGATATGTGTAAAATTACAATTTGGAGAGTCAGGACTCTGGTTGTTTGTGAGTAGAATCTGTTGTGGTGAGCTTTTTTGTCCAGATCATTGCTCTCTAATTGTTAAATTTATCATTACATGTCGTTTTGTGTGGGGTCACATTTTAAATATCTGTTAAGATTTTAATTTTTTTTAGTGTGGACCAGCCATAAGAAATACTTCTGTTCTTTCAGATTGACAGTGTCCAGAGTCTGATGCAGTGCCCCACTGTCCTCGTCTGTGTGGGACGTGAGCCATCCCACCCATCCATCATGGAGAATTTTCGGAAAACATCTGATGACAAACTTCCAAAGCTGAGTGTGAGGTCTCGCTCCAATGGCTGTAATGAAGGTCAGGAGGAAGGTAGGAGGAGCAGTTCGATGTCACAGACTTCATTTCTGAATTACATTTTAAATATTAATTACTGATCACATTCTAAGAAGTGTTTTACTGGAGAAGCTGTGTCACCATTTTTTCTTTTGTCTTTTCTGTGGCTCCATGGTAAACCAAGGACTACCAACGAGGAAGAGTGTCACCAATCCACAACTGGAATCTGACAACAAATCTACTAGGCAGTCTGTGTCATCTGACAAATCATTACCAGATGGAACCGACTCTCCGGATAATGCGGATTGCTGCTCGCATGCTGGTGATGGAATGAGAGATGATGATATAGAGAAACGGGTTCGTGTTAATAAAGATGGCAGTTTGTCTATGGAGATGAAAGTGCGCTTCAGGCTTCAAAATGACGAAACAATACATTGGACAACAGAAGTAAAAAAGACAACAGGCGGGACCTGTGAGATCCTACAAGGACACAATAACCCCTGTTTTGCTCAGATTAGTGATAGAAGTCATTCAGAATCTGAAAACATATCTGCTGGTGAGCAAGATGAGGCTCTCATCAGAAGGTGCTATCAAAGACATACAGAGGAGCCTCATTGTCCTCACTGCTGCAGTCATTGCCAGGATTACGACATCTGGAAAAATGTCCCAGAGGCACAAGGAGCAACTCGCTGTGTCCGCACATCCAGCTCAAGTGCGTCCTCACATACGATGGTCTCCAGGAAGACGGTGGTTGAAAGACAAACTAGCGAAGAGCATATAGACCAAGTGGTGGAGAGAGAAACTTGTGTGAAGCAGACTGTGGTGGCATCTGAAATTGTAGAGTACTGCACCATCAGGAGTGACACTTGCTCACCAAAGTGCAAGGTGCAATCCTCCACACCGGACAACTGTGAGGTGTGTGTTGAAAGTTCTCCAAATGATCAGGACAATGTCGAAACTGCTGAAATACCAGAGCAAGAAGAACAAACAGGATCTGCTTCAAGTGCTTCCTCTGTTATAGCACAGCATGAGGAGGATCAAAATGATAAGGTTGATGTCCCATTGAGTGCTTCAAGAGCATCGTCTCAGAATAGTAAACCTGAAAGGGAAGAGACCCCTGGAGCTTCAATTAGCCCTCCAGAAAGAGCATCCAATGATTCAGGGCACTCAAGCAAGTCAAGAAAATCAAGAAAATTGCACACTTGTAATTGCGGAGTGTCTAAAGATCCTGAGGATGGTACAAAAGGACAAGTCAAGGCCCAATCTGAAGAAGAAGAAGAAGAAGGTGGAATACAAAGGGATCAATCAAGTGCCATGTCTGTCAAATCAAATACATCTGGCAGAACAAATAAATCTGAGGAAATACAGAATACAGAGTCTGAAGAAGTAGAGGAGAAAAGATCCAAAAGTGCCATGTCAGTTCATTCAGATGCCTCTACAAAATCAAAATCTGAAGTTTTAGACATTACAACTGAAGAAATGCAAACGCATGATGACAACGAAACACAAGAAAGACCAATAAGTAGCACGTCTGTTAAATCCTCTAAATCTGAAAAATCAATGAAGTCAGAAGTGGCAGCTGAACAACATAAGTCAGAGGAGGATGCCGATGAAGAACGAGCATTAAGTTCAATGTCATCAAAATCCAAAGCTTCTATTAAATCAAAGGGATCAAGAGACTCTTCTCTCCCAGATAAAGAACAAACTGAGGAGGAAACTGAGCAAGCAACACCTAAACATTCTGAGGAAGAAGAAGAAGCCGAAGAGGCTGGAGAAGAGCAGGAGAGAGTGCCAAGTGTCACGTCAACCAAATCAAATACCTCTGCAATATCTACCCATTCTAAGGCATCTAAGCTTCGAGATAATGCCGAGGAAGATACTCAAGAGAGAGCATCTAGTGCCATGTCAACAAAATCAGCAAAGTCTAAAACCTCTGAAATCGAGAATGCTGAAGAAGTGCAAGATGCAGAGCTGAGAACACCTAGTGCTTTGTCGGGAGTGTCCTCAAATAAAGCTGAGAGTGAGGAGGAGGTCGTGGAAACTGTGGGGCGAGCTCCCAGCACCATGTCAGTGAAATCCATAAAGTCAAATGCATCTGCGAGATCCAGAAAATCAGAAAAATCAAATGCACCTGAACAATCGATAGTGTCTGATCTTTCACCCGAGGCTGAAAATAAAGAAAGAGCATCAAGTGCAATGTCAGCTAGGTCCGTCAAGTCAAATGTATCGGTAACATCTAGAAAGTCAAAAGTAAATGCTGAAGATGAAGACGTACCAACGGAGAGAGCAGCTAGTGCGATGTCAGCTAGGTCTAATGCATCTGCAAGATCTAGAGAATCAGTGAGGTCTGATCGTCAAGCTGACATTTCAGACGTTGGGAATGCCGAAGATGAAACTGAAGGGAGACCACAAAGCACACTATCAGTCAAATCAGCAAAGTCAGAGAAGTCAAATATCTCTGCAAAATCTAGCAAATCTAAATCATCTGAAGTTCCTAATAAAGAAAGTGATGACAATTGTGCGGGTGAAAACGACAGAGAGCAAACTCAAGATGATGAAGCGGAAGGGAGAACGTCCAGTGCAATGTCAGAAATATCAGTCAAGTCAAAATCATCTGCTATATCCAGTAAGTCAAAAGCCTCTAAAGATAGGTCTGGGGAAAACCATGGTGAGGATATCGCAGAAAGAGCACCGAGTGCAGTATCAACAAAATCAAAAGCTTCTGAAGTTCTTCCTGATAATAATGATATTTGTGATGAGGGAGATGCTGAAGAGGAAGCCAACGAGAGATCGCCAAGCTGCATTTCAGAAAAATCCAGCAAGTCTAACATTTCAGGAAGGTCTAATAAGTCAAATTGCTGTGATGGTTCAGATAGAGAAACTATTACTGAATATGAGGAAGAGAGGGGACCTAGTGCACTGTCAGTGAAATCAGCACGGTCAAACGTATCAGCGAAATCAAAACACTCAAATATTTCTGCCAAATCTAATATGTCAGAACAGGGAGAGAGAGCTCCAAGCAATATGTCAACTACATCCGCTAAATCTGCAAAGTCAAATGCTTCAGGAAAATCAAAGAAATCAAGAGGTTCGGCAATTCCTTCTGAAAACTGTGGTGACGCTTCTGAAGATGTAGGTATTGAAGAGGAGACTGAAGGAAGATCAGGGAGCTCAATGTCAGTTCACTCAGTTGAGTCAAGCATTTCTCTGAGATCAAGTAAGTCGAAATGTTCTGCTCATGTTCCAGCTGAAGCAGGCCCCGAGCCCTCTGATGAAGAACATGACAAAGAACAAACTGATGAAAGAGCACCAAGCAGCATGTCAGCCAAATCAGTCAAGTCACATGTTTCTGAAATATCTGTTAAGTCTGCAGAGAGAGCACCAAGTGCGCTGTCAGTCAGATCAGAGAAATCCACAAAGTCTAATGTTTCTGCTACATCTAAAAGATCAAAAGTTTATGAAGTTCCCTTAGAAGGTGGAGTTGATGCTACTGGCCCTCCTGATGAAGGAGATGATGAAGAGGAAACACAAGAGAGAGCACAGAGTGCAATGTCAGCCAAAACAGCAAAGTCAACTATTTCTGCCAAATCTACTAAGTCAAAAGGACTCGATGATCCAGCTGAGGAAAATATATCTGATCATGAGGAACATGTCGAGAGAGCTCCAAGCAATTTATCAGTAAGATCAGTAAGATCAGCAAAGTCAAATGTTTCTGCAACATCAAGAAGATCGAAAGTTTCTGAAGTTCCCTTGGAAGACGCAACTGAGAATCCTGAGGAAAGAGTTGTTGAAGGGGAGAGTGAAGGGAGAGCAATTAGCTCAATGTCTGTACAGTCAGTTAAGTCTGATAAATCTGCAAGGTCAAATAAGTCGAAATGTTCTGCACATGTTCCAGCTGAAGAAAGCTTTGAGAGCGCTGATGAAGGAAATGTCGAAGAACAAACTGAAGAGCGAGCACCAAGCAGCATGTCAGCCAAATCAGTCCATTCACATGTTTCTGAAATATCTATAAAGTCTGCAGAGAGAGCACCAAGTGCTTTGTCAGCTAAATCATCAAAGTCACATGCTTCTACAAAATCTATCAAATCAAAAGCTTCTGAAGTTTGTTCAGTCAAAAGTACTGGCCCTCCTGACGAAGGAGATGATGAAGAGGAAACCCAAGAGAGAGCACAGAGTGCAATGTCAGCCAAAACTGCAAAGTCAACTATTTCTGCCAAATCTACGTCAAAAGGACTCGATGATCCAGCTGAGGAAAATATATCTGATCATGAAGAACATGCAGAGAGAGCTCCAAGCAATTTGTCTGTAAGATCAGCAAAATCAGCAAAGTCAAATGTTTCTGCAACATCAAGAAGATCGAAAGTTTCGGAAGTTTGCTTGGAAGATGCAGTTGAGAATCCTGAGGAAAGAGTTGTTGAAGGGAGAGCAATGAGCTCAATGTCTGTACAGTCAGTTAAATCAAATACGTCTACAAGGTCAAATAAGTCGAAATGTTCTGCCCGTGCTCCACCTGAAGAAAGCTTTGAGAGCCCTGATGAAGGAAACAACAAAGAACAAACTGAAGAGCGAGCACCAAGCAGCATGTCAGCCAAATCAGTCCAGTCGCATGTTTCTGAAATATCTATGAAGTCTGCAGAGAGAGCACCAAGTGCTTTGTCAGCTAAATCAGCAAAGTCACATACTTCAACAAAATCTATCAAATCAAAAGCTTCTGAAGTTTGTTCTGTCAAAAGTACTGGCCCTCCTGACGAAGGAGATGATGAAGAGGAAACCCAAGAGAGAGCACAGAGTGCAATGTCAGCCAAAACTGCAAAGTCAACTATTTCTGCCAAATCTACGAAGTCAAATGGACCCAATGATCCAGCTGAGGAAAATATATCTGATCATGAGGAACATGTAGAGAGAGCTCCAAGCAATTTGTCTGTAAGATCAGAAAAATCAGCAAAGTCAAGTCTTTCTGCAACATCAAGAAGATCGAAAGTTTCTGAAGTTCCCTTGGAAGACACAGCTGAGAATCCTGAGGAAAGCGTTGTTGAAGGGGAGAGTGAAGAGAGAGCAATGAGCTCAATGTCTGTCCAGTCTGTTAAATCAAATATTTCTACAAGGTCAAATAAGTCTAAATGTTCTACTCGTGTTCCACCTGAAGAAAGCTTTGAGAGCCCTGATGAAGGAAATGACAACGAACAAACTGAAGAGCGAGCACCAAGCAGCATGTCAGCCAAATCAGTCCAGTCACATGTTTCTGAAATATCTGTAAAGTCTGCAGAGAGAACACCAAGTGCTTTGTCAGCTAAATCAGCAAAATCACATGCTTCTACAAAATCTATCAAATCAAAAGCTTCTGAAGTTTGTTCTGTCAAAAGTACTGGCCCTCCTGATGAAGGAGATGATGAAGAGGAAACCCACGAGAGAGCACACAGTGCATTGTCAGCCAAAACTGCAAAGTCAACCATTTCTGCCAAATCTACAAAGTCAAAAGGACCCGATGATCCAGCTGAGGAAAGTATATCTGATCATGAGGAGCATGCAGAGAGAGCTCCAAGTAATTTGTCAGTAAGGTCAGCAAAATCAGCAAAGTCAAATGTTTCTGCAACATCTCGAAGATCGAAAGTTTCGGAAGTTTGCTTGGAAGATGCACTTGAAGATCCTGAGGAAAGAGTTGTTGAAGGGGAGAGTGAAGGGAGAGCAATGAGCTCAAGGTCTGTACAGTCAGTTAAGTCTAATAAATCTGCAAGGTCAAATAAGTCTAAATGTTCTGCACATGTTCCACCTGAAGAAAGCTTTGAGAGCCCTGAGGAAGGAAATGGCCAAGAACAAACTGAAGAGCGAGCACCAAGCAGCATGTCAGCCAAATCAGTCCAGTCACATGTTTCTGAAATATCTATGAAGTCTGCAGAGAGAGCACCAAGTGCTTTGTCAGCTAAATCAGCAAAATCACATGCTTCTACAAAATCTATCAAATCAAAAGCCTCTGATGTTTGTTCTGTCAAAAGTACTGGCCCTCCTGATGAAGGAGATGATGAAGAAGAAACCCAGGAGAGAGCACACAGTGCATTGTCAGCCAAAACTGCAAAGTCAACCATTTCTGCCAAATCTACAAAGTCAAAAGGATTCGATGATCCAGCTGAGGAAAATATATCTGATCATGAGGAGCATGCAGAGAGAGCTCCAAGCAATTTGTCAGTAAGGTCAGCAAAATCAGCAAAGTCAAATGTTTCTGCAACATCAAGAAGATCCAAAGTTTCAGAAGTTTGCTTGGAAGATACAGTTGAGAATCCTGAGGAAAGTGTTGTTGAAGGGGAGAGTGAAGGGAGAGCAATGAGCTCAAGGTCTGTACAGTCAGTTCAATCAAATACTTCTACAAGGTCAAATAAGTCAAAATGTTCTGCCCGTGCTCCACCTGAAGAAAGCTTTGAGAGCCCTGATGAAGGAAACGACAAAGAACAAATTGAACAGCGAGCACCAAGCAGCATGTCAGCCAAATCAGTCCAGTCACATGTTTCTGAAATATCTAAAAAGTCTGCAGAGAGAGCACCAAGTGCTTTGTCAGCTAAATCAGCAAAGTCAGCAAAGTCACATACTTCTACAAAATCTATCAAATCAAAAGCTTCTGAAGTTTGTTCTGTCAAAAGTACTGGCCCTCCTGATGAAGGAGATGATGAAGAGGAAACACAAGAGAGAGCACAGAGTGCAATGTCAGCCAAAACTGCAAAGTCAACTATTTCTGCCAAATCTACGAAGTCAAAAGGACTCGATGATCCAGCTGAGGAAAATATATCTGATCATGAAGAACATGCAGAGAGAGCACCAAGCAATTTGTCAGTAAGATCAGCAAAATCAGCAAAGTCAAATGTTTCTGCAACATCAAGAAGATCGAAAGTTTCAGAACTTTGCTTGGAAGATGCACTTGACAATCCTGAGGAAAGAGTTGTTGAAGGGGAGAGTGAAGGGAGAGCAATGAGCTCAAGGTCTGTACAGTCAGTTAAGTCTAATAAATCTGCAAGGTCAAATAAGTCGAAATGTTCTATTCATGTTCCAGCTGAAGAAGGCTTTGAGAGTGCTGATGAAGGAAATGTCGAAGAACAAACTGAAGAGCGAGCACCAAGCAGCATGTCAGCCAAATCAGTCCATTCACATGTTTCTGAAATATCTATGAAGTCTGCAGAGAGAGCACCAAGTGCTTTGTCAGCTATATCAGCGAAGTCACGCACTTCTACAAAATCTATCAAATCAAAAGCTTCTGAAGTTTGTTCTGTCAAAAGTACTTGCACTTGTAATGAAGGAGATTATGAAGAGGAAACCCAGGAGAGAGCACAGAGTGCAATGTCAGCCAAAACTGCAAAGTCAGCTGTTTCTGCCAAATCTACTAAGTCAAAAGGACTTGATGATCCAGCTGAGGAAAATATATCTGATCATGAGGAACATGCAGAGAGAGCTCCAAGTAATTTGTCAGTAAAATCAGCAAAATCAACAAAGTCAAATATTTCAGCCGTGTCCAAGAAATCAGAAGCCTCTGGCATTTCTACTGACCATGTTGCTGATTCGCCTGAAAAGGCAAATGAAGAGGAGGTCAGTGAAACCAGACCAGCAAGTTCAGTGTCAGTCCATTCAGTCAAGTCAAAGGTTTCTGAAAGATCAGCTAGGTCAAAGTGTTCAGCTGACGTTTCAGTTGAAGAAAACATCACCAGACCTAAGTCACATGCTTCCACAGTATCTATAAAATCAAATGCATCTAAAATTCCTCCTGATTCTAATTCTCCTGACGGGAGCAAGGATGAGGAAGACAGACCAGAGAGTGCATTGTCTGTAAAGACCGTCAAGTCACATATTTCTGCCAGATCCAAAAAGTCAGAATGTTCTGATGTTCCAGCTGATGAAAGGTGTGAGAGCCCATGTGAAGAAAATGATGAAGAGCAAACTGAGGAAAGAGCAGCAAGCTGCATTTCACTCAGATCAGTTCATTCTCATGTTTCTGAAAGATCTGTTAAGTCACAGGCCTCCATTGTTACAACTGATGATGAAGCTGAACTTGAGGAAACTACAAAGAGAGCCCCTAGTGCCCTGTCAGCTAAATCAGCAAAATCGCATGCTTCGGCAAAATCTAGAAAATCAAATGCTTCTGAAGTTTGTTCTGTTGAAACTACTGGCATCTCTGATGAAGGGAATGAAAAGGAGGAAGCTCAAACGAGACCACAGAGTGCAACATCAGCCAAATCCACACAGTCAGCCATGTCTGTAAAATCAAGTAAGTCAAAAGTCTGTGAAGTTTCTTCAGAAGAAAACGCATCAAATGATGAGGAAACTGCACAAAGACCACCAAGCACCCTGTCAGCTAGATCAGCCAGATCTGCCAAATCAACACAGTCACATATTTCTGCAAAGTCTAGTACGTCAAAAGCCTCTAATACTCAAAGGGAAGAGACTCAAGAGGATACGACAGAGCGAGCACCAAGCAGTGCCTCTGTCAAATCAGCGAAATCTAGAATGTCAAATGCTTCAACCGTATCAAGGAAATCAAAAGCTGTTGAAGATGGCGCTAACATTGCTGATGAAAACACTGAAGAAGACACAGAGGAGAGAGCAATGAGCTCAGTGTCTGCCAAATCAGTGAGGTCAAATGTAACATCAATATCTACAAAATCAAAAGCTTCTCACGATCCTCAAAATGTAAACAATGAAGAGGATGGTGGAAATGAAGCTGAAGAAAGTGTGGCTGATTGTGAGGAAACCGAAGAGAGGGCACCAAGCACCATGTCAATCCAATCATTAAAGTCAGATCTGTCCCAGAAGTCCAGGAAATCAAAAGTTTCAGAAAGGACAGCTGAAACACACGGTGAAGAGGCAGATCAAACTGAGAGGACTCCAAGTGTTTTGTCGGTAAAAACAAATGTTTCATCAAGAACCACAAAGTCAAACGTATCTGAAATTAGTGAAAGGACTGATGTAAGAACAAGAAGTGCAATGTCAACAAAATCAGCTAAATCAAATCAATCGACAAAATCAAACAAATTAATAGCTTCTGAAATCCCTACTATAGAAAGTTCGGAAACTCCTAATGAAGAAAATGCTGAAGAGAAATCGGAGAGAGCTCCAAGTGCCAAGTCAGCAAGGTCAAAAACATCAGTGAGATCAAAAAAATCCAAAGTATCTGATGTTCCTGCTGATGAAAACAAAGAGAGAACACTTAGCCCCGTGTCAGTAAAATCCAGTCGATCCAAAATATCGGGCATGTCTGAAATCCCTGCTCTGACAGTTGAGGAAAGTGAGGACAGAGTACCTTCAGCCATGTCATCAAAGTCTAACGTTTCAGCACGTTCAAATAAGTCAAAGGTATCTGAGGTTAAAGACAAGAAAAGCGAAGGGCGGCCAAAAAGTTCTTTATCTGTCAAGTCAAATCTGTCCGTGAAATCTCGAAAATCCAGAGCAACTGATATTTCAATAGGAGAAATTGTGGAAAATAACGAGGAGTCTGTTCATGTTCCTCCTGATGAGAACACCAGTGTTTCTTCTGTAACTGTAAGGGAAGATGTGAGTCCTGAAGATGAGAGTAAACCCATGACTAGTTTGCATGAGGAAGAGACACAAGATGCAGACGATCAAGATACAAAACATGCAATTCCAGAACCTATTACTAAAATTGAGTCCGTTGCAAAATCTGCTGTGTCAGAAACCTGTCGAAGTGGGAAAAAAGGAGATAAACATGGCATATGTCACGCGGATTCAAATGAAAGTGGTATGTCACAAACTCTGTCCAGTTCAGATGTTCCCAAAGAGACGTGTGAGACTCACGCCACTGAAGAATCAAAATCTAATGAATCTAAGAGGATGACAAATGGTCCACTGGAAGCTGCAGACACCGGTCGGAGTGTCAAGGATAACAAAAGTGACAAAAGCAGCAAGCGCAGACACAAGAACCCAAACGTCGAGCTGGTCCCATCTAGCCTTCCAAATGCATCCCCCACTGAGGTTGTGAGTGAATGGCTGAATTCAATACCAGCAGAGAGTGATATGTACAACATGGAGGAATTTCATGAAAACTGTGAGGGACAGAAAACTGGTCACACAATGGAGGAAATTAACAGAATGGAGAATAATGAAACACACGACTCTGCAGCTGAGGGTACAAAAGACACAAATGAAGGAGTTGTAATGAACAGTGTCCCTAATGATGACTGCCAAGCGAGCACAGAGGCCCCAAATGCAGATAATGCCTGTACTCAGAGAGACAATGCTTCAAAGATATTCAACTCGTCAGTACAGGTGATGAAAGTTCTTTTAAATCCAAAGCTGGACAGATGCAACAGTTTACCGGAAATCTCTCCAGTGTATGGACGTAAACTAAGCACTTCAGCTCGGGGTCTTCTGGATTGCCTTGTGAAGTTGCAGTTAATAGACCATAATCCTAAAAATGCAAATGAAAAGGATGAACGATACCAAGAGCTAATGAATATTCTTCAATCTCTTTGGCTTTGTGATCCTCCAAAAAACGAACGCGTGTTAAAGAAGGGTGATCGCCGTTCTGTGGACGATGAATTCAACCATACATCGTCCTCTGGTGTGGATGTCAGCAGTGGCTCTACAGGCTCTGGGAACAGTAGTGATGGCGTAAAGGGTAATGTGTCTAAACCACATACAAGTGCAGATGCGTTAAGGAGAGTACAAGAAGTCTGTGAGGTTGAAGCAGAAGCTCAATGGACATCTGAGAGAGAAGTAGAAGGAATGTATGAGGAAAAACAAAAGGAAGATGATCCAGCAACAGATGAAACAATTGAAGGCGATAGTCCAACAGAACTACCTGAAACACCACCCTCCTCAAACGTGAGTTCAGGAAATGGCAGTAAAATTACGTCTCAGGATCCTGATCCTGTTTGGGTCTTATCCCTATTAACTAAAATAGAAAAGCAGTTCATGACACATTACATCAACGCAATGAGTGAGTTCAAAGTCCGGTGGAACCTGGATAATAACGAGCAGCTTGACATGATGATAAACGAACTGAAAAGTGAGGTCCAAAAACGAATCCAAAGAAGTATAAACCGGGAACTGAGGAAAATTCAGGCTCAAGCAGGCCTACCAAGACCTCCCAAAGACGCAATGTCCCGTGCTTCAACCACACAAACAGATGAGAGAAGACGGAGGCTGAAGATTATGCTCAAACAATCAGTTGATCCCCAAGCAGAAAAAAGTGACGATTCAGCAACAGGCACGTCTTACAGTGACCAGCGGAGTGAAAACGATGATGAATACTGTCCATGTGAAACGTGCGTTAAGAAGAAAATGACGTCAAGGCGGCCACTTCCTGCAGAAGTTATGAATATTGCACCCGTTGCTGTAGAATTTGACCTGAAGAGGATTCTGGTGATGAAGAATGGTGGTCCTGGCAATACACAGGCAGTCAACTGTGCTCACGCTGAAAATGATACTGAAACAAGAGCAGCAGTAACACTTGTAGAAGCAGTTATTGTCAAAGCTGTAACTGAAGTGGAAAGGGATGAAGTATGTCATCATACTGAGGATGTGTGTCAAGATGCAGGTCAAGAAGATGAGCCTGAAAACAAAGATACAGAAGATGCCATCCAAGAATTGACTGAACAGACTGTTGCTGAGGAAACAGTGAAGGCCTTGTCTATAGATAATACTGAGGCAACAAGCAGAACAGAAGATGAAATGGCAGAAAATGAGAGTGGAGACATAGGCACGGTAGAGGATGAATCCATGATAGAGGACGCAGGCACAGCTGAACTGAAGAAGGCAGATGACAATGATGAGGAATTGTCAGAGGAACCTGCAGAAGGAGCAGAGGTTGATGTAGAAAGTCAGACTGCTGTGGATGAGTCCAAAGAAGAGACTGCTGAAGCCACCACTGCTGAAGATGAAAACGCACAAGAAGAGGATGACGAGGCAGTCACAACTAAAGATGAAAATGACAAAGACGAGGCTGTGGAAGCAGAGATGGTTGATAATGATGAAGAGATTCCTGCCGTGAGTGCAGATGAGTCTGCAGATGAGAATGATGGTACAGTCACAGCTGAAGATGAGATTGCTGCAGACAAAGAGACTGCTGTCACAAGTGAAGATGAACTTGAGGAAGAGGCTTCTGAAGCTCCCACAGCCGAAGATGAAAATGCAGCAGTAGAATCCACTGTGGCAGCTACAAGTGAACATGAATCTGACAAAGATGAGGCTGTGGAAGAAGGGACAGTCGATGATGAAGAGGAGATTGCTGCCACAAGTGCAGATGAGAACGATGACACAGCCACAGCTGATGAATTAGCAAAAGAAGCTGCTGAAGAAGCAAGTGAAGATGAGATGGCTGTAGAAAAAGAGACAGGCGAAGACGAGTCAAAGGATGAGACTGCCGAAGATGAAATTACAGCAGACGAGGCCGCTGTGGCTGCAGCAACTGAGCAAGAATCAGACAAAGATGAGGCAGTGGAAGAAGGGACAGCTGATGATGAAGAGATCGCTGCCACCAGTGATGATGACCTGGAGGAAGAGGCTGCTAAAGCCACCGCAGCTGAAGATGGAAATGCAGCAGAAAAGGCTGACGTGACATCCGCAGGTGAACATGACGAGGCTGTGGAGGAGGAGACAGTTGATGAAGAAGAGGAGATTGCTGCCACGAGTGCAGATGAGAACGATGACATAGCTACATCTGGTGAGTCGTCAAAAGAACCAGCTGAAGAAGCAGAAACCGAAGATGATATGGCTGTAGACAAGGAGTCTGCTGTCACAGATGACGATGAATCAAAGGACGAGACTGCTGAAGACGAAACTCCAGCAGAGGAGACTGCCGTAGCAGAGTTAACCGACCATGAATCAGACAAAGATGAAGCAGTGGAAGAAGGGACAGCTGATGATGAAGAAATTGCTGCCACTAGTGAAGATGAACTAAAGGAAGAGGCCGCTAAAGCCACCGCAGCCGAAGAAGAGGCTGATGCGACTTCCACAGGTGGACATGAATCCGACAAAGACGTGGCTGTGGAAGAAGAGATGGTTCATGATGAAGAGGAGATTGCTACCACAAGTGCAAATGATTCTGCAGATGAGAACGATGATGAATCGTCAAAAGAACCAGCCGAAGAAGGAACTGAAGATGAGCTGGCTGTAGAAAAGCAGATCACAACTGCAGATGAATCAAAGGAAGAGGATGCTGAAGATGACGTTGAAGCTGAAGAGACTGCTGTGGCAGCAACAACTGAAAATGAATCTGATGACGAAGAAGCTGTGGAAGAAGACATTCCAGCCACCACTGCTGACGAGTCTGCAGATGAGAACGATGACACAGCCACAGCTGAAAAAAAAGAAAGTGACGATGAGGTTGCTGTAGAAAAGGAGACTGCTGTCACAACTGAAGATGAATCGAATGAAGATGCTGCTGAAGCCACCACAGCTGAAGATGAAAACGTGGCAGACACAACAGAACATGAATCTGAACAGGAAGAGGCTGTGGTAGCATCGGCAGCTGAAGACGTGGAAGAGACGGCTGCCACCAGCGATGATGATTCTGCAGAGAGTTTGGATGGCACCACAAATGAAGATGAGGCCGCAGAGGAGAATGAACCAGCTGTGGAGGCAACAACTGAAGATGAGCTTGTTGTGGAAAAGGAGATTGCCGGTACAAGTATGGACGAACTTAAGGAAGAGGCTGCTGAAGCCACGGCTGCTGAAGATGAAAATGTGGCAGACACAACTGAACATGAATCTGAACATGAAGAGGCTGTAGAGGAAGGGACAGCCGACGATGACGAGGAGATTCCTGCCACGAGTGCGGATGAGTCTGCAGATGAGAACGACGACACAACCACAGCTGATGAATCGTCAAAAGAACCAGTTGAACAGGCAACAACTGAAGATGAGATGGCTGTTGAAATAAAGGCTGATGTCACAGGCGAAGACGAATCAAATGAAGATGAAACTGCAGCAGAAGACACTGCTGTGGCAGCCACAACTGAAAATGACTCCGACAAAGATGAAGAAGAGACTGCTGCCACCAGTGATGACGATTCAGCAGAAGATGCCACCACAAATGAAGATGAGACTGCAGAGGAGAGTCATGTCACAGGTGATGAACTGTCAATGAAACCAGCTGAAGCAGCAACAGCCGAAGAGGATGCGACAGAAAAAGAGGCGAGTGTGGCAAGTGAAGACGAATCAAAGGAACAGACTGCTGATGATGAAACCGAAGCAGAGGACACTGCTGTGGAAGAAGAGTCAAAGGAAGAGCCTGCAGAAGCCACCAAAGTTGAAGAAAATACTGCAGAAGAGTCTGATGAGGCAGCCACAGCTGAGGGTGAATCTGGAGAGGATGAGAATGCCGCGAACGATGAAGATGAAACTGCGGACAATGATAATGCAACAACGGCCGAAGATGAAAGTGCTGTTGAAAAAGAACATGAAGCTAAAGATAACAGTGTTGACGAACAGGCAGATGTTGAAGCTACATCTGAACATGAATCGGACGAAGATGCAGCTGTGGAAGCCACCAGTGCAGATGAGTCCGAGTCAGATGAGAGGGAAAAAGCTGGCAAAGCAATAAGTGAAGATGAAGCTGCTGAAGAAAAAGAGATTGCTGCCACAAGTGAAGATGAAAAGGAGGAAGAAGCTGGTGAAGAGGAAAACACTGCAGAAGATGTGGCAGCTACAAGTGAACATGAATCTGACAAAGATGCGGCTGTGGACGCCACCAGTGCAGATGAGTCCGAGTCAGATGAGAAGGAGACAACTGACAAAGCAACAAGTGAAGATCAGGAAAAAGAGATTGCTGCCACAAGTGAAGATGAAATGAAGGAAGAAGCTGGTGAAGAGGAACATGAATCTGACAAAGAGGAAGCTGTGGAGGAAACTGCTGCTAGCACTGAAGATGATTCTGCAGAAGACATGGATGCCACCACAAATGATGAAGCTACAGAGGAAAACGACAACACAACCAAAGCTGACGAACTGTCAGAAGAACCCGCGGAAGCAGCAACAACTGATGATGAGGTTGCTGTGGAAAAAGAGGCTGCTACCACAGATAAGGATGACGCCAAGGAGGAGACTGTCGAGGGAGCTACAGCCACAGAAAAAGAAAATTCAGATGAAGAGGAAATCAGTAAAGCTGATGATGAATCAAAGGAGGAGGTGGAGGAAACCACAAATGAAGAACTTGAGGAAACGGATGTTAATGAGGAAGCTGATCCCGAATCAGCAGGAGATGAAAGCTCCAAAGCTGCGACTGAAAATGAATCAGAGGAAGAGGGCGATGAATCGGCCACAGATGGAAGTGAAACAGTAACCAACGCGACAACAGATGCAAATGAGACTGCAGCAGAGGAGGATTCTTCAAAAGTTGCAAATGATAATGAATCAGGAGAAGAGTGTGTAGAAACAAAGCCTGAGACTGAAAATGAAAGTGCAGGGGAAGATGAAAATGCAGATGAGGATAAAGTGGATGAAAATAAGACTTCAAGTGAGGCAGAGGATGTTGATGTAGCATCTGCCGAAGAGCTTCACGGCACAGAATCATCTGAGAAAATTGCAGAAAGCAGTGCCGTCGAAGATGTTGTAAAAGAGGAAGAAAAAGATGAAGGAGATGATAATGGATCTCACAATGAAGAACAAGAAGAAGGTGAAACAACTGGTGAGGAAGAGGCTGAAAATGATGGAGACGAATCTGCTGAAAATGAAAGTACTAAGGAGTGTGGAGCAACAGGTGAAGACTGCACAGAAGCTGCAACAACAGGAAATGAAAGTGAAGAACATGAAACGAATGACGAATCTGAAAAGCCTGAAAGTGACGGTGGAGAGGAGTCTGGAACAGAAGGTGCATCTACAGGAGAAGCCCAAACAGGAAAGGAAGAATCCATCGATAACTCAGAAGATGAATCTGCAGATAACAAACTGTCAGCTGTAGAAGAAGAAAATGACATGACAGATGATCGAGAAGATGCTATCACCGAAACAGATGATGAAACAGAAGGGGCAGATGACGTGGTGGAGCTGAAGCCAGATAAGGAAGACGAAGTGGAGGACATCTCGGAAAACAAAGCAGTGGAAGATGAAGATAACGATGAACAGCAAATAAGTGTAACACAATGTGAACGCATCAACATCACAAATGGAAGCCACGATAATGACGAAGATGTCGAAGCCTCCGAAAAAGAAGAAGAGGAGGAAACTTCAAAGACAACCAATGAAGACTGGGGAGAACACCACGGAGATTCGGCTGATGGAGAAGACGAAGCAGAGGAAGATTCAGACGAAGCAGATGACGGAGAGCAAGATTTTACTCCGAGCAAGACGGAGAATCGAGAGGTGCCGAAAAAAGCAGCTGAGAAAACGACACCAATCACACTTGATGCTCTGAGCAAAGTGAAGGCAGAATCTGAGGATGGCACTTACGCGGATGTTGAAGATTCTGAGACTGACGTAAACACCCAAGAAGAAGTTTCAAGCCTCGAATCAAAGACTTCGAAGATGATTTCGTCATAAGATGACTGTGACTCTGCAAAGACTAAAAGGAGGAGAAGACAACAGCTACAAGTAATGAGCAGTCTGAAGTCATTCTTGTTTTAGTCATACCCTCGGGTCTTCCAGAAGAGACCAAACAAGAACTTTAAAGCAAAGAAAAGCAGAATGATTGATCTAGATGATTAGATCTTATTATATATTCGCTAAAGAAACACAAGCACTTTGAAGCAGCATCTCTGCTGCTGGGACTGAACTCATGCACAGCTACTGATCATGCACTTGCATGTAAAAGGAATCATAAAACTTGAATGTATATATATATTTATAAATACATACTGTATGTAGGAGGTTTGCACAGTTTTAATGCAAAACTAAATGGGATTTATTTTCATTATAGTGTTTGTTACATGCTAACTACTGGAACCCCGAGCCTCAGACAGACACTCGGCACCAGTGGCAAAATAAGCTTTATGGACTGTTACATTTATGATTTAAAGAATGTCATACATGCACATGTACTGTAGTGTTTCTTCAAATTACTGCAGTGTACTTACACTACTTTCCTTGCAGGATTAAGCAAGTCTCTGACTGTATTTAAACTTATCCAAAGTATTCTTTGAGGATTTTTGGCTCCAAAGTTAAAATTAAAGGTATATATTTTTCTAGTTAATATTTCTGGACAGCCAGAAACTGTTGATAATATTCATTTTGAATGTTTAATGTACTAATATGCAGATACAATACTGTTGATCTAAAGAACAAAACTGGATGATGATGATTAACATCAGCATCTTCACAGTTCCATCAGGTAACTGCTTTATAGCTTTAATTGACTTCTGTAGCAGCTGAACCAGAACATGTCAGGGTTTTATGTATCATGACAATATGTTCTGTATTTTAGCAATTCAGCAGTGTTTATCAGTAAGAAAATACACTATTCTCTGTGGCACAGAGGTTACTACCTTTGCTGAATGTACTGTATTTATTGTCTCTGAAATAAAAAGTACTTTGAAGTCATTTTTGTTATTCTTTTGTGAGACAATTCAAATTTTAAATAGAAATCAAAACTGTGATATTGATGTTTCACACACTAAACCCACCATTCATGGAAAAAAAATATGTATTGCGCTTAGATGGAGACACTAAGGGTGCTTTCAGACCAATAGTTCACTTGTTCTGGTCCAAATCAGGGACTAGTTTTGTTGCATAATTGCCTAGAGTTGGTTCGTGTTCTTTAAAGTATGTATACAATTCCATATAATGCAAATTACCAATATTGACACTACAACTGTTAATCAACATTGTCGTTCAGAGAGATTTTCTGCACCCTACATTACTAAAAATCAGTTAGTTTGTTGGTAATGATGGATTGTTTTTGCGGGGTTTATAAGATACTTAAAAACATTACACATATCACACACAGTTATAATCAGCTCCTGGTGAAGGTGAGGTATGGTGAATGCGTGCGTGAGTCTGTCTATTGAGACTTCATTCACTCTCCTGCTGTGAGCGCCATTACACCGAGCTGATGGATGTGCCTCGCTCAGAGTTTCCATTCGCAGTCTCCTGTGGTCATGTGACTTACATAATTGGTGTCACTCTGATTGACTGCATAACACCACAGGTCACTCTTCTTAAACCTTACTGAGACAAGGAGACATCATGCAGCCTCTGATGTCCTTTTCACTGCAGGCGCTGTCTGCATGCAACAGTACTTTTGGGATGTATGCTTAATTCACGTCACACCAATGTTTACACGGGAGGTTACAAGGATGTATTTAGCTTAGCTTTGCACAAACACTGAAGGGGAAACACTGTCCGTAGAAATGAAGCTTCGTGAAACAAGAGGGAGTTTAGTAAGGAAAGAGAATTTCTAGCCAGCTCTTTTCAAGGGCTGCCCCTTGAAAGTCGGAGATTGAGATCATCAATCGGAGACCCCTCAGTCGACAGAGTCCCATAAGTCAAGCAGTCGTCTTTTTTTTTTTTTTGGTAGTCAGTGTGCTGTGCAGTCTTCTGGAGATGTTTTGGTCCCCAGATTCTGCTGCAGAGTGAGCGCTCTTGACGTTCACACTACTCAAAACTAGCTGGAGAGTGCGGGAGGTGTTAATCAGACATACAAGAAGTCTAATCAGGGCACTTAAGTGGAAACACCTGTGTGTTGGAGCATGGGAGTGTGCAGGCTTTACAGAAGTTAGCTTTTTTGTTCTCTTGGTATTAGGGATAGTCTGACACATTGATATGAAAGTAAGTCTGATGTGAGTGTAATGTTACATTGTTCCTCAAGGAGGAAATGTGATTAACAGGACTAACTAATATCCGTCATACCAGTACATGATGGAAAATTCCTAAATAAAAAACAGTGATGGTATTCCTCTAATCAATATTTATCTTTACCTCTTTCATGTAATAATGCTGCACTAATGTTTGAGTTAGTGAGATGACTTTAATCCTCAAATCTTGTGGAAAAGCACAGAGTTTTTTTTCTTTCTGAGGAAGCACCTGCTTGCTGGCACAGAGTTATTTCCACGGTAAACACTGGAAGAGTGAGGAATGCCATCCGGAGCACAATCATAAGGGGCTTTCCCGCAGCCATGTTTACCTCAGAGTAACTTGCCTCTGGAACAGCTGCTCCCAACTGCAGATGTGCCTTTTAAACAGAGAGGGGGACAGGTATGGGGGGAAATTAAGTTTTTTGGTGCTTATTAAGATGATATGGCATAAAGAAACACAAATAACTTATAAGAGAATAAATAAATGTAGCAACTTAAAGGTGGAGTGCAGAATGTTTGTCTCCCCCCTCTGTGGCAGTGAGAGTGATTACATAAACACTGCCAATGTGCTTATGATGTATGCCTGCAGGTGAGCTTGCTGCATCTGCCTCGCCCCCAGGAGCACTCTCTTCTAGTCTTTTGCTGCACTTAACCCTTCCTCTCAGAGTCAAGTTTCTTTTTTTATCTGGAGCATCCACTCCAGGAACTTTTCTTGGATGCTTTTTAGGATTTTATGCCATAGCTCCTGCTATTACTACTACAGTGATTTTTACATTCTCCAATTGTAAATATGTGAAGCTGATTTTCACATTTTGTCAACTAAAATATACTTCATATGTCAAACCTTATGGCATAGCACCTTTTCCTCAACTTTTTTTTTTTTGCCAAACCTCATTAGCAGTGGCTAGTCTTGAGTCTCCCTAGCTGTGGATTCCAAATCCAAAAAAGGAAACATCTTGGAGGAAAATAGAGAACTTTTCATGTGTGGAGAGATTTGTTTACTAATATTGATAGGCTAATTAAGATTTAATAGGCTGTATTACCTGTGTTATGAGACTACCTTATGCGACTCCATTTGCAACAGACATCCAGCACCAAGACTTTGATATACTGAGAAATTCAGAGGGCTTTCCCCGTCCGTGATAGGCTTAATTAGCATTGTGCTAACTCATTTGGCAAGGGCTTGAATCGAACAGACCTTTATGAATGTCCTGCGCTCCAGCTTTAAATATAGGTGCATAATTAGGGCTGTGTAGCCTATCATTTAAAAAAAGTAAAGTGATACTAATTCCAATAACAGACTTCATTCCATACCCATAGTGTGAATAGAGTGGTGTCTAGTATAGCCATACCTTAAAACATTTTGGTGGCATCTCAGCACACAGAACGGCCAGCTCTGTCTAATACATCCCGCTCGACTTCCCCACAACACAGACTGCATGGGTTGTAGTTGCTGCTGCACTCAAAGCTTTCACAAGTCTCAAAATGTTGGCAGTTTATATGTGGTGTCATGGAAGTTATGTGCTGTTAAGGTCTGGTTAGGTTTAGGCACAAAAACCACTTGGTTAGGGTCAGGAAAAGATCATGGTGTGGGTTAAAATGAAAAAGAAAGTGACAAACACATAAGCCGTGAGCCTGCTCCGCCTCAAGCCGGTCGCGGCGCACCATACACCCGCCGCGAGCCGTTCAGCACCGCGGACAGTCGGACTAATGGGATGTCGAACCAATGACATGGACCCGAACTGTTAGCATCACACATCCGACATTACTGTTATTAACAGGTTTAATGACAGTCAAGACATTTTGGTGTGAGTTTGTTGGGGACCATTTTAATGGCTCAGTGTTGGATGTTAGCTGCTGCTGCTGTGTTAGCTCATGCTAACCAGGCAGACATCAAAATGAGCAACTCCGGATACCTGAGCAGAAAATTTCCTGATCCAGCGGAAAGTTGTGACGGTCTCGAATCAAACCCCTGGCGTAAAAAGGGATCGTATGCAGGTATCATTTGACTGGAGACATTTTGAAACTTTAAGTTGAGTATCGATATCCAGCCCCATATATATAATATGTATCAAGCAGGAAGTCCTGCCAGTACAGTAAACCCCACAAATAAAGCCACAATACAGTTTCATCAGTGTGCTTGATGTCCGGCGACTAAAGAAGGAAAAGCAATAGGAAAAGTGAAGCTCTCCCAAAGCTCATGAGCATCCCAGAGGAAAAGCAGAAGTGCCTGTTGAATGCAAGGGGGAGTTCAATTGTTCCTTGTTTATTGACAATCACTTTGTCTTTTTAGAGCAAATGTAGGAGCGAGACCTTCTCTCACTCCATGTGTGACAGAGGATAGAAATGGTTCCCACACAGACAGGAAGTCAAAGAGGGGCCTCTTGTGATGTAGAGGGGGATCAAAATTGAGGAAAGTGTGTCCCTGTGTGTTGATTTGTGTGTGTGTGAATAAATCAAAGCTTTAATAAACAATGACTGAACACTTACAATGCAGCTTTTAGCAACTATTACATCAGTAATGTCAATTTAACTTATAATTTTTACATACTGAATGTCCAGTTTGACCACACACACTCACACACATAAATCTAAAACATGCATATAAGCACATATTTTCAGTCACATGCAGCGCACACTCACACGGATGAAAGCGCTCATTGGCAGCGTGTATGCTTTTGGCCAGGACCGCGCTAGCAAAGGAGACCCACGCTCCCTTTCTTTCCCACCGTTGTTCAGGTTATCCTGTGGGGCCACTTATGACCCTTCTGCAGGCAGGATGCAATGTCTGGGGACCCCAGCAGGGCTGTACACAAGCATCCGCCAAGCCCTGGGAAGAAAACAAGGGCTGATGGAAAACCAGAAGAAGGAGAGCATAAAGAGAAACAGCAGTTAGTAACCAGGACGCACTCAATAACACTCACCATGCACCTGCAGCCTGTGTGTGTGTGTGTGTGTTTGTGTGTATGTGTGTGTGCACTGAAGTGAGGTTGTTCCTTCAGAGAACTACAGCACAGCACAGTCCCCACACACAGCACAGGTGGTCTAAACAAAAACCTGTGAAGTGTTGCCCAGAGAGTAATATCCCCACGTTGCGTGTTGTATAAAGCCCCCCATAGGAAACAAACACTTCCGGTGCTGCAAGATTTATTGTTCCCCGCACTTATAGGTTACAACATACTCTGACTGATATCTTCCTCACAAGATTATTTGATACGACCTTAATAACATTTAACCGTCATTTAGCATACAAACCAGGAACAAAAGGGTCATAATTACCGCTAGATAACTCAAGGACATATTGTTTTGTGTTTATTGTTTCCATCGCAGAAGAAGAGGGGTGAATTCCCTCTACAGTGCATTGTGTGGGTGAGAATAGGAAAGACCTGGTTAACTGTGCTGTATGGTGTGAAAACCCAAAGCATTGTTACACTTTGATACTGCACATAAGCTTGCAATTTTTCCCCCCCAATGTGACAGACTTTTGCATCTGTACTCACATCCGCACCCGATACAGATACACAAGCACTACACAATAAAAATCCCCAAATTTCAACACTCTACTGACTCACTCTTACACAGGAGGTCAATGTAAGGGTTGTCTATAAATAGAAATGACATGAATTTAGGGGAAAGCAGGAGAAGTGTCTTGTAATGGACCTACTTTGGGAGAGTAAGGGTTTAAAACATGACTTTCTACGCCCTCTAGTGTCAGCACTGGGGAGCAACAACAACCCACACAATGAACCTCAGCCATGGACTGCTTTATGTGTCCACAGGTGATCACAGTCATTACATAGACTTTGAATATATAATACTAGTGTTTCTTGTCTGTCTCTCTCCCCTGTCTGTGTTAGTCTCTCCCTTGCTGCAGGGCGTGGCTGGCCACTCTCCCTCTCGTGTTCGTCCCTGCCTTCTCTGCCTCCACTGCCTCCACTGCACACCTGCCGTCAATCAGCCCATCAAGAACTCACCTGCCTGCTCACTATAAAGACTCCAGTTCAACCTCCAGTATTTGTCAAATTGGCCGTTTCCCATGGTGGTAACAACTCTGATTGAGGAACCTTCGTGAATGTTTTGTTGCCTCTTTCTGTCAGCTCTTTTTCCCTGACTGCTGTCTCCTGTGCTTCAGGTCTCATTTCCAGTCTAACGCCAGCCTTGCCCTGCTTTGTGTCTGTCCCTGAGACTCTGAGGATTGTGTGTTTGAAGAGTTTTTGTTTGGTGATATTTTTACTTGGAACATTTCAGCAAACTCTTGTTATCTTTTGACTTTTTGTCTCCGAGTCTGAATTGTTGCATTGTGGGTCCTGTTCAGTACTTAAACATAACACTATAAGAGTCCTCCTCAAAGAGTATCAGAAGTAAGGGTGAGTAGATCAATACCGAAAGTATCTAACTCAAACTAATTAATGCAAATTAAATATTGGCATCACTTTTATTTAAGAGCACATTATGATTTGTTAAGGACTCAAAACTAAAAGTTTAAAACTTTGGACTTGTCAGACTTCCCTTAGGACTTGAGGGGAAAGACTTGAGACTTAATTGTAACTTGCAAAGCAATGACCTCTGCCCAAAGACCCTTTCATCTTAAAAGATGAACCCTGATACAGTAAAACTTCAATTAATAGCCCAGGCTATTATTTGTTTAAATCACTGATATCTATATTTGGGGCAGGCCTTCAGTTCCTTTCACACAAAACTGCTGCGCAGCAAAATCAAATGTAGCAGAACATCCTGGTATTTTTGGCACACTACATCTGACATACTATGTATTGGGACATACTGAATCTTATTCTGGCATACTATATAGTATGGTAGTATGGGTATTGGAAGCATAGTACTTTCATGTGTGCAGATACTCCAAAACTCAAGACTAGTTCACCGGTCCATCTTGTGGCAAGAATGTATACTGCGTTACAGAAGCTCTGTAAACATGTACTACAGCAGGGCTAATCAATTACAAATTTAAAAGGGTGGAGTTTTGAACCAGAAAATGTCAAAGCCAGAACCAAGCACAGAAGCAAACTCTCATTTAAGGACATACTGTACTAAGATATTTTATGAGTTGTTTTTTTTTCATTTTTAATTTTTTTTACATACAATATTCAGGTTAACAGTCAAACCTACTGTACATTATGAAAGTCCCATGCATTGACCATCCACCACGTCTGCAGTTCTCCAGGGACTCCCCATTTNATTTTATGAGTTGTTTTTTTTTCATTTTTAATTTTTTTTTACATACAATATTCAGGTTAACAGTCAAACCTACTGTACATTGTGAAAGTCCCATGCATTGACCATCCACCACGTCTGCAGTTCTCCAGGGACTCCCCATTTTTTTTTACCATGTCACCTGACTTTGGTCTGAATCTGTAATTTTTTGTCTTGTGAAATTAGAACTTGAGGTGTTTTCAACGCACTGTACTGAATTATTTAGGTTTTCGACATATTGTATGATTTTTTTTAAAATTAGTTATACTTGGATGTACTTTGTTTCTTTTTTTAATACTTTGTCTAAAGGAGCAAGAGAAAAACATCAAGGAGGCACATTAGAGTGTCTTTAGTTTGTTAGCTCAGGGAGATGGAGGACTGGTATGAAGGTCAGAGGATGTGGGTTCAGTTCATACTATACACATACTATAGTATGACTTTTTTCATGATTTTGGACGACATACTATACTATGAAGATTTTTCATGATTTTGGACGACATGCTATACTATGAAGTTTTTTCATGATTTTGGACGACATGCTATACTATGACGTTTTTTCATGATTTTGGACGACATACTATACTATGATGTTTTTTTCATGGTTTTGCACGACATACTATACTATGAAGTTTTTTCATGATTTTGGACGACATGCTATACTATGACTTTTTTCATGATTTTGGACAACATACTATACTATGACTTTTTTTCATGATTTTGGACGACATACTATACTATGACTTTTTTTCATGATTTTGGACGACATGCTATACTATGAAGTTTTTTCATGAGTATAGCACGTCACCTAAAATGATGAAAAAACATCATAATAAAGTATGTCGTCCAAAGTTGTGAAAAATAATAAAGTATAGTATGTCGTGCAAAACCATGAAAAAGCTGATAGGGTAGTTTGTCGTCCAAAATCATGAAAAAAGGTCATCGTATTTATATTTTAACCTCTGACCTCAGAATTCCCAAGCAGCTCTTTCACAGCCTGAGCTATTCCACCTCATACTTCTGTTGTGTTTCACGGAGCCTTTCACTCTGTCCTCTGGACAGCGGCATTTAAAATTCACCTGCCCTGGACTAGGATCGAACATTCATCCTAAGGACTTCCAACCAGTCCTCTAACAGCCTGAGCTACCAGGCCAGAGCCACTTGGTCTGTGTTTCTTAGACATTTTAACTTTCTCCTTCAGACATCAGCTTGCAAAATAGACTAACTGCTCACCTGAGAATTGAACCCTGATCCTCTGATCTTCAAACCAGTCTTCTATCCCATTGAACTAATGAACTGGAGACACATGAGCTTTCTTTGTTGAAGATTTTCAGTCTCTCTTTTGGACAAAGGTATTCAAAAGTCAACTGTTAAGGTGTCCTAGTAGAAGGAATTAATTGGCGACAGTTGTTCAGAAGGCTGGCTCTCTGCTTTCAGGACATAGGCTCAAACTCTATTAACCTATCAACATCACCATTATAAGGATGTTTTCAATCTTGACTTGTACAAGTATTACATTTCATGGCAGTCCACGCAGTGCATGGAAATATACAGAGAAAAATCACACACTTCATTTGGACAAAGGCATTCAAAATTCACTGAGCATCAACTAGCATTGAACCCACAACATCAGAATCTCTAATCAGTCCTCTAACACTGTGAGCTATTGAAGTAGACAGCCATTCTGTCTTTCCTCTGAGTGTTGTAGCTTAAACCACATTAGACTGTTAGGCTGAACACTCTACAAGGCACTTTGTTATTTTCTTTCTAGCTACATCTGGCCAAAAAACAAGTCCTTCAACAACTTTCTTACAAACAAGTACAAATGGAGTCTTTGTGAGTTCAGTGTTTGGACATGAATGTGCAACTTAAGGAATTACAAAGATCTGTTCATCACACTGAGCTACCTTTCTGCTACACATCCTGTGATCAATCTCATCCAGAAAAAAATCACCAGTAATCTGGTTTGGACTACATTAATACGTAAACAATAAAAAGACACATAAAAAAAGATGCTTTATTGCCAAGTCAGGAGCTGATGGTTGACTTTGGGAAGAAGCAGGGATTTTAATGTCAACAGGTATCATGGTGTCCATGTCACTGGCGGCCTGACTTGGGTGTTGCATATTGTTCCACCTCAGACGCTTGAAGAAACTCCAGCGATATCCAGAATATCCCCTCCAATACTGAGGAATTTCCAGTCTTACACATCAACAGCATCCTGACGGGGATCCTCGGTATGGAAACAGGCCCCTTAATCACACACATATATTTATTATTGCACTCTTTTTTTATAATGCACAAACTAGAGGAACTGAATTAACATTACATTTCACTGGCATTGTACCTTATATAATAACATGTGACAAATACATTGACAGAAGAGCACGGACGATTATTCCAATCCGTACTGTGAAGAATTTTGTTTGGAAATATTGTGACTTTGGCAGGAGTCCCTCATTTAAAAATATTTATATGTTTTCAATATTCAACATGAAACACAGCAGCTGATGATAGAAGAGATGAGAGAAGATGCTTCTTTGGGTGGTCTTATGATGTTCCTCTTCTTTCCAGATGTCACCCATTGACACTGCATGTCTAAAAATGGCAAATACATGCACCTCCCTTAACATGTAACGCAACAAAAAGCAGAAGTAAAAACCACACAACAACAATAACCTTATAGCTGTGAGCAGTTTACTAAGCATTGTAGGGATAGACAGTACACTTGCTTAAACTACTAGAGGAACTGAGAAACATGTTTGTGGAAACAATGCTCTCTCTTATATATAAATATAGTACCCAGCACTCAACCACATCTGTTATCAACACTTACCACCCATACAGATACATTTACAGTTCAACCCTTTTTCCACTGCAGATCTCATTTGGTATGCAAGAACAAAAAAATCACACTAACTTATTTACAGAAATCATTGACTGTCCAACAGCACATTTTGAAATACAACTGACTGTATCAATTGGTAAACGTCCTTCTCTTTGGCTGTGCTACCTCCGAAGAAGTCTGCTTTTATCCACTTTACAAATTAACCAGTTAAAGGTTTGCTCAAAGTGAGATAATTATGGTTTAATCATGGGACGGTGGTGGGGGCGATCTTTGTGCTGTTATGTTAGATGATCTGCAGCAGAGGCGACGGAAAAGAGAATTACTGGAGAAAAATAAATAGACACACCACTATCTATTTACAGTAAATTCAATGAAGTCCCCCATGGAGGGAGGCCCTGGTGTTTACTGCGAGAGAGATAGAGAGATAAGAAAAAAAGGAAACGGAGAGCAAGAGAGAGACTCATGAGCAAGTGAGAGTGACACACTGATGTGCTGCTGGTTTTCAATAAGGAAATTGAAGACGTCTTACATCTGGAGTACTTTTGAAGACACAAGCTGGGGGGCAAGTTTCAAGGTATTTATCATTTATTCATTAAAAGTAAAATTCAGAATTAAAAAGAGTGAACTTAATAAACTTTTGTCATGTTTTAGATGGACAAGATTGAAATAAGTCATACTGGTGTGCCGTAACGTCGCACAGTTAGTTGGAACTGTAACAGTGGAACATTTACAGCAACCATTAGGAGACAAAAATCTCACAAATGGTTACAAAAAATATCTTGACATTATACATGAAAATAAAATTAGACTAAGCAAAACACAATCCCTAGTGTGTGTGCGGTGTGTGGTGAGTTAAAAGCGCGCTTAAATTTTTCATGAGGTAAAGAAAGGATGCAAAGGTCAGTGATAATAAAGGTAATTCTTCTTAAAATTATATCATGAAAACATGTATGGGATGTATTCTTAAAAAAAAGCTGCCCTTAGATATAAATAAAGGTTAAAAACAAGTTGTGACTTCCACTTGTAATATAATGGTCACAGTTTTATTCACACGTCACTGGATATTTGTTGGGTGATAAAATCTCGAAGATTGTCACCATGACAGTTGGTTTTCTGAGAGCAAGTTTTGCACGTAATTTTATGGCATAGTTAAAATTTTATTTATTCATTTATTGTTTTTTTTTTAAATAATATTCCTGTTACAGTTGCAACACAAAGAAGGTGACAGCTAAAGCCATTTAATAACCAGCAGTCAAACCATGTGTGAAGTCCAAGCGTCCTGCTCTCTGAAGGTTTAGTTGCATACTGTCTATGGGACATCGTAACAAGACAAGTACTGCCATTTTGACATTTGCATGTACGACCATGAAGTTAAACATCTGTGATAAACATCGAAGTTATTGAGCTATAAGTAATGGTGCTTAAACTGGCTCTTATAACTATTGTTATGACTCTTTTTTGGACTTATTTTTAATATTCATCATCTGTTTAAATGTTTCTAAGTGAGAATCTTCTATAAAAAAAAAGATTCAGAAACAGCAGTCACAAGTGCACCATGTGTAAAAAACATGTTGCTTTACATTGACATAAGAGTTCCCTGTAATCTTCTGCTTCTCCTTCTTATTGGTTATTTTTAGCACTTCATTTTTTCTCTATTTTTAACTGACAGGACAACACGACTGTGTCATAAACTGTAAATGCAAATGCTACCAAATAAAAATGAAAACATGTTTTCCACTTCCTCTTCTGAGAAGCATTTGGCTTTAAGCGCACTTGTTATCAAGACATTAAACTAAAAAGGGACTCTCCACCGATGATTTAGCGAATTTTGAGTGATTTTAAACTATTATTTTTTCCAGCCCTGGGCATGAACTCACAGACTGGGCCCTGCAGTGGGAGGAGTGGAGACTGAAAACAGCTTCTGTAAAGCTCATCTGCTTTTTCAGGTAAGAGCACAGAAATGAATATACCGTGACTATCTGAGGCTCTTAGCAGGAACTGGTTGAATTTGATAGTGTGGAATGAACTGCACGACATCATGCAGTGCTGTGTTGTACTGTTACATTGAGTAAACCCTGTTAGTATAACTGAGGAGGATTGCCATTATACATGCAGGATGGGCTGCGCTTGCAGTGGCCAGAAACAAGTAAAAGATGACAAATTCTACAAAGGAAAACACAACTCTCGGGTTTCCAACTCGTCAAATCACATAGTAAGTACACCACTTGGGTATTGTACTTTACTGTGATGTGAAATGAACGTGGTTTAATCACTTTAAATTGTGTTTTTCTTTGGTGTATTTGAAATATGGAATATTTAAGAACGTATTTTTTCCCTCTTTAGGCACGAGGTGGAAACACATATGTGGATAATGGTAATCACTGAACACAACACACATAACAAACTTTCTACTGAACATTAACTGTGTCTAAAGCAGTCGGCTGTCGCTGTGCAGAGAGACATTAGTGGCAGTGAGAAGAGGCTATGTTTAGTGATCAAAATCTTGGTTGTGTTTCCTCCGTTCTCTTCTGGGGAAAAGATGAGATCGTTAACAAAAGACAGTCGTTTTCATGTCACTGACACAGACAGTGTAAAAACTATGCTTGTGCTGTATGTTCTTTTACTATTTGAAGGGTGAGTTCAGTCATTTTCAACCTGGACTCTAATTTCTCGTGTCTTTGTCTCTAAGTGACTAATGGAAACATTCATTTTTGAAATTGGTCCAATATTGCGTGAGAGCAAGAGGTGAAACAGGCTGCAATGTAACATTTAGGGCATGTTTGCGCTGTCACTTTAAAGTTACGTCCATCAAAAGTGTTTGCTTTTGTCTCTGACAGGCTCAGATTATTATTCTACGTGTCTGACAACATTATGGAAAGGATCCCTACAGAGATAGACCTTTTTGTTAAAGAGTAAGATCCTTTTTGTTGAACCAGAAACCAGAGACAATAATCACTGTTCGGCCCCGATCACACGGAAAGTGGGACCACCCCATGACCTGCTTACATTAACCTTCCTGTGTTATCAGTCTTATTTCACGGTAATCAGTATCTAGTTCCTAAAATGTTGAGGCAGAGGGTACTTGCTGTAGCTCTGGTTGAGGGTGAGAGGCTGTCAGCAAATAATTTGTTGGGCACAGGGAAACAGAGATCTGCGTGGGTACATGAGACCCTAAAAAAGAGGGTGGATCATGGGGAGTACCACCAGTTGGTCCAGGAGCTTTGCCTATATTTTAGGATGACTCAGGGGGAGTTTGACAACCTGCTGTCTATTGTTGGGCCGTGTAACTCTATAGCTAGCCACCACCAGTTTCTCCTCCATTGTTTACCAACTGTAAACTTGTTGTCATGACCACCACAGAAGAATTTGCCTCTCAAATGATCCAAATAGACAATGCGAAAAAAGAGATGATGTGGGGCGTTTTCCGCTCTGAACTGGAGTCTTTTCAGCTAAAGGAGTTCAGAGCGCCAGACGCCTAGAGCCCAGAAACATGAGGCACGTGGAAAAATGCGAGGTGCCTCCAGCTGCTAAAACGCTTTCTGTGTGACCAGAGCCTTAGTGGGCACAATCTGATGGTATGAACATGCCTCAAGTGGTTACACTGGAGCCCATTTCACCGTTTTTGGCTGCAGCCTTGTGACCACTTTCAAAACCTGTTGTTCCCTTTAGTCACTAAGACTCAAAAACTTGAGGAAATAGGGTTCAGGTTAAAAAATATAGAACTTGCCCTTTAACTTTTACGTCCAGCATAGTAGCCAAACAAAACAAAAAAGAAGTCAACATTCACAATCAATAATTGAAATTACTGTTGTTATTGGAAGATTGCTTTGGTTGAATCAACAGTTTGCTCTGCTTCTCTTTAGAAGACATTGTGTTTGTGGCTCAACATGACTTCAAAGCGACCAACGAGAACGATCTACCTTTCAAAAAGGGAGACAAACTTAAGGTTTTACAAGAGTAAGTTGCCTCGTCCTTTCGTCACTATAGCAGGTCTCAGCAACAGAAGTACTTCTGATCTGACAAAATGTAAACGATCTGCTGTGTTTGTAGAAATGGAGATTGGTGGGTTGCTAGATCGTTGGTGACAGGACAGGAGGGCCTCATACCATGCAATTATGTAGCCAGAGCAGATACGCTGGAGGTGGAAAAGTAAGAAATAACGTCATGAATGTTAACAAAATCTAAATTTTATGGACTGTTAAATATAAATGTATGTGCTTTAACTGGTTACATAAAGTGTATTTTGTGGTTCTGTCTCCTGCAGATGGTTTTTCAAGGACATGGGTAGGAGAGAGACTGAACGACTACTTTTAGCTCCCGGAAATAAACCGGGCGCCTTTCTAGTGCGAGAGAGCGAGACCTGTAAAGGTGATTGCCATCAGTTTCTTTGTGTGATCACGCCACAAACCATACTTTACAATGACAGTTACAGTTTCAAGACAAGTATTAATGTCGACATGTAACTAAGATCTATTCGTTTCTCTCTTAGGGTCTTTCTCGCTGTCAGTCAGAGATCACACATCGGAGCAAGGAGATGTGGTAAAACACTACAAGATCCGCTGTATGGACAAAGGTGGCTACTACATCTCACCCTCCACCACATTCCCATCGCTACAGGAGCTGGTTAAATACTACACCCGTAAGTAATAAACACATTTTATTAATCCACAAAACTTTTCTTTTAGAACTTAACTATTTAAAAATAAGTATGCCTGCATACAGGTTTCAAAATGTTTCCAAATCGGTAATCCAAAAACTAACACCATGTGTTGATTTGGATTCAGATTTGGTTCACTGCTGTGAATTCTAAGACTTCTGCACTGACTTTGAATCGATGGGGGAAGTTAGACCCTTGTGATGCATTGTGCATTTCCTGTGTGAGAGGAGTGATAGTCTTTCCACTCCTGTGCGACTAAACCACAAGATAAGAAGGCCAAATCTCTAGAATGGCTGCCAATGCACAGCAGCTCATGAGAAACAAGCGCACCCAAACAAGCTTTTAAGATTATTTGAGGAAACAAAAGCTCATCAGACTTCTTCAGACACTAAATTTAGCACAAAGGCAAGGATTGTTTATTACAGCTATGTGTCTCACGTTTGGATGCAGGTACAGCAGATGGTTTGTGTCAGCGGCTGTATGCCCCTTGTAAGGCGAAACCACCCGAGCAGCCATGGGCTCAGGACGAGTGGGAGATTCCCAGAGAGACGCTGAAAATGGTGAAGAAACTGGGGGCCGGGCAGTTTGGAGAAGTGTGGATGGGTGAGAGAAAGTTCACAATTCATCCTCTCATCAGCAACATTTTATAAGCCTAGACAGACGAGAACAGTGAGTTAAACACCCAGTGTTAATTCTAACTGCAGGTTACTATAAGAACACCCAGAAGGTCGCTATCAAGACCTTAAAGGAGGGAACAATGGAGCCTGAGGCGTTCCTGCAGGAGGCCAACCTGATGAAGCAGCTGCAGCATGAACGACTGGTGCGCCTCCATGCTGTGGTCACTAAGGAACCCATTCTTATTGTCACCGAGTTCATGGTCAATGGTAAGACAAAAAGTAAAGGGGAGGTGGGGATATTTTTGGAATGATTACAGGGATAGTTCGGATCTTTTGAAGTGGGATTGTATAATATGTATCCATACCCACTGGCACCACTGCAGCACAACGCATCAAGTGCCACCCCTAGCACTCACTGGATGCATCATGCTGCAAGTCATTGTGGTCAGACGACCACACAAAGTTATCACTGCTTTTACTGAAAGATCTGTACTTCCTTCACCTTAACATTAGCTTTAAATCATATGTACAGAGCCCCTAATTAAACGTTTCTCCCCTGAAGAGCCGATCTCCAGAGCTATGACTCGCCAGGAAGTATCTTTTTGGCTATTGTCTTTTTCATTGTGGGTTGTTTAGCTCAGGATATTTCTCGACCTCAACAATGAGTCTCTCCTCATCCAGTCTTTGTCACACACGAGACACAGCAACAGCTACAGAGTTCTCTTTATACATAAGTGGTGAGGAGAGGAGTCGAGCTGCCATAGGAGCAGAGAAAAAGAGCTGCTATGGGAGCTGGTGTATACAAGAAGAGAGAGAGTGGGGATCAGTATCAGTTTAAGTGTATGCTACATACAGGATATTTTCACTGATCTACCTTGCCGTCGCAATTTCTGATGGGGAGCGAAAGCTGTTATATCGCTCTCTTCAAAGCCAAACTCCATTGAGATAAACAGTAATAACATCACTGAACACAGGAGCAAGTGGTCTAAAAACTCATTTTATGACAGTCAGAGATTTAATTCAATTTGGTCATTTTATTATGATGTTGTGCACTAAGTTGGGGAGAGGGCAAACTACCTGAAACACCATAAACTCAGAGATTACTGGAGAGCTCCATCAACTAAAAATTGAGCAACAAAAGGCTTTACAAGTAAATATAGCATTTACAGGGTTGTACTGAATTGAAGTGTTTGCATTATCGGAGCCTTAAAGGGACAGATATACATTCCTCCTCTTACCTGTAGTGCTGTGTATCAATCTAGATTGTTTTGGTGTGAGTTGCAGAGTGTTGGAGATATCGGCTGTAGCAATGTCTGCCCTCTCTCGAATATAGAGGAACTAGATTGCACTCTGTTCATGGTGCTATAAAGAGATACTCGATGATATGGTTGGCTGACACTCACCAGCTGTATCACTTGCAGAAGGAAGTGTGCATCGATTACTAGCTCACCTAGCCCCACTGAGCTGGCTTATGTTACAGCTCAGTCGAGGAGGATCCCATTTAGGTGTATATCTCACACCGTCACAAGCCTAACGTCCATGAGTAGATGCACTCTTCCCTCTGTGTGGTGATACGGTTGCCAGGTGTTGTTCAGTAAAAAAAAAAACAATAGTTCCGACATGAAACTGCTCACAACAAGGTCTGTGAATTATCTCGAGTAACCGAGTCATGATTTCTGGAAAGAGACATTGATGTTGAGTTTTTCAAATATATTTTTTGGCACTTTGAGCACCACAAGCTGAGTGCCATCTAGTTCCATTATATTGGAGAGAAGGCAGACATCTCTACGGCTGATATCTCCGACACTCTGCAACTCACACCAAAACAATCTAGACTGACAAATAGCACTACAGGCAAGAGGAAACATATGTGTTTCTGTGTAATCTGTTTAAAACTGTAAGACGTTTCTGTGAAACAACATTTCTGTGAAAAGACATTTCTGTGAAAAGACATCATGTGTCATTTATGAGTTGTGCTTCTTCTTTTCTCATTTGCAGGATGTCTCCTGGACTTTCTGAAATCAGACGACGGAAAAAAGATAAAGCTGAACAAGCTGATAGACATGTCAGCGCAGGTGGGAAACTTTTTTTACTGTAACTGCACCATTTCAACAACATGATCTTCATGAATGTGCAGGATCGCATCTTGTACGTGACCATTTCATCACACTGCTAACTCATCTAACTCACTCCTCTCCATGATATAATGCAAGCTTTTTCTCAGAAAATTAGACAAACACAGGAACTTTCTTTAACCTTGCCTGTGAGTGTGTCAGTTTTTATGTGTAGACATTTATCTCACTGCTGCTGTTGTTTACCACAGCGTGACATTTAACTTAATTCACTGATTTTTACATTCTCTGACAAAAACACTAGCCTTCTCACTGACCTCAAACTCTATTTATACCCACACAAGCTGCTGTGTACCCTGGCTGTTATAGAGTGTGCTTTGACACCAGCTATGATGTGAAAACTGGCGTGGAAACTGTCAGCAGTAGCTGTGTGGTTTCTGTGGTGGGGCTTTTGCTCGTCTGGCTTGAAAGCCTCACCCTACGTCAATTATTAACATCCGGACAGGAAATCATGCTGTTTTTTTCCATTTACAGTGAGCTCCCTCAGAACTCTTTTGCCCCTCCAAAAAAAGCCATTTGACTTCCTGATAGTTGGCACATCCTGTAAAACCCACTTTGCTGCCATTATCATACACAAGTGCTCACACATGCTGTAGCTGCTTGATTGTGCTGTAGACACTGACCAAAAGAAAACAGACACATGCAGTATGTGCACAAGACCACCATCTAGTCCATGGATTCAGTATGCCGTAAAACATGTCTTTAGAATGTAGTTGTCATATTTCTTGGGAAAAATAAATGCCTTTGATCTGGTAATTCCCTTCTCATACTCTTGTTCTCCTCTCCATACGACAGATAGCTGAAGGCATGGCGTACATCGAGAGGAAGAACTACATCCACCGAGACGTGCGTGCAGCCAACATTCTGGTCAGCGAAACCCTGCACTGCAAGATAGCAGACTTCGGCCTGGCCAGGATCATCGAGTCCGAGTACACAGCTCAAGAAGGTGCAGTATGTGCAGTGTCTCCCCACAGTGGACGATATATGCATCCAGGGCAGTAGCCAAAGGTTTCAGGAGCTCAAGTCCCCCAATACAACACCCCATCCCCACTAAAATGAACCAAAAAGGGATTCTAAAACACGTTTTTTTTCAAATGTCAGTTAAATTGTAGATTTCTGTAAAGTTTGCGTGATCCAGGAAGCAAATTTGCATGTCCTAGGATAACGAAGGCATGACCCACTCTATTCTCTCTCTGATTCGCGCATACTTGTTGCCTTGTTGGTTGGATTTGTTAGGTTTAGGCATGAGGAGTGAGACTGGTTAGGGTTAGGGTAAGAATTTCAGGATAAGCCGATCAGAGGCAAAGTAAGGCAGAGAAGGTCATGTCATGCCTCCGTTATTCGAGTAAACGCAAATTTGCATCAGGAGCATGACGGTCTAAATTACATTACACTCATTTGGCAAATGTATTTGTCCAAGTCGAACTTAATAATAATAATAATAATAAACTCAAAGGAACAAGAGATGTGTGTTAGAGGGGCAACTTTTACCAATAAACGGCAAAATTAAAATATAGTTTTTATCGCAAGTGCCTGTTTTTTTGAAACAGGCAAGATGGAAGAACTACCCATGTTAGGTTTCCTTGACAACAGTTAAACCAACAGGCCTGTTTGAGACTCCAACTCCAAAGGTCATTTGCACAAGCAGCTTTTTGTGGGCTGATTCGATAGTTAACGTCATCCTGGTTCAATCACTGGATTTTGGATTATTGCAGAAAATAATCTCAATCTAATACTTGCAGGTTTTTCTTTTTTTTCAGCAAGATACTCTTCACAAATTAACTCCACTTTTATGAAGTTTGAAGGGTAAATGCAGAAGTTAAAAGCTAACGCTAGGCTATAAACAAACTACACCACAGTCGCAAGACATAACGTTGCCACCTCAATGAGGCTGTAAGGCCGTGTTGGGCATGGTGATTTTCTTTAGCCTCAGTCTCTGTTTGCAAATGTCTTTTTCAGATGGATAAAAGCTTCAAAATTGACAAGTGGGGTATTTCCTGTTGTATTTTATGTTGTACACCAAGGACCTGGGTTACTTCTGGGTGATTTCCAGGTTTTAGGACTCAATCCCACACCTTCTATAATGACAGAAGCAAAAGGGGAAGTCAGGTGACGCAGTGAAGGCGGCATGGTTGCACTGGTGCCTGTGGAGTGGGGGTGGGGGCCCTTGCCAATGATTCAGATCGCCACATCGAGCTACACCTGTGTTCATGAACATGAAGTACTTTGTTTTCTGCCTGATGTCTAAAAATACTGCACTAAGCACCATTTCATTTTAACTGGAACATATCAACTCTCCCCAGTTCAATACAACCCCCAAAATACTAGAGACCTCATCAATGGTAGCTACTGTATGACCCTGAATGCATCACTCAAATCTTTATAGATGCACACTTTCTCAACTATTATTGCGATAACATGCTGTGGTTTTCGTGCAACATCTGTCCTATACTATCGTGTGGAGGCACAGAGGTGAGCGATATGGGTAAAATCTTCTACCATAGTGCAGGTTATTTTGTATTGTGATGACAGTCTATATTGTTATACAGTCATTAATTGAGAAATTCAACTGAGAAATCATTTCACATATAATGATGATAGGAATGTCTGTCTTGGGTTTATTCAAGTGAAGTAAAAACCTGACAAATTTATCACACAGACAAATATTCAAATAGAATATTTGTCCATCATTGCCAAAAAAGGACAAATACAATCAGAGATATTAAAGAGATTGCCACCTCGGTATAAATGGCACAGTAATCTCTCTACCCGTAATCAAATCTCTGTCACCTCCAGGTACATGTCGTCATATCGCCCCACATTAAAAGGAACAAAGGCACATTCACACACACATACACATACACACTCCTACATATTCTCTACAGTCATAACGCACTAACACAATTTCCTCTGCTTTGTTTCCACTCTCTTTCTGACAACTAGGCGCTAAATTTCCCATCAAATGGACGGCTCCGGAGGCCATCAATTTCGGCACGTTCAGCATCAAATCGGATGTGTGGTCCTTTGGGATCCTCCTCACAGAGATAGTCACCTATGGAAGAATACCCTACCCAGGTACGATAAATAAGAAGCAAATAAAGTACGAGAGAAATGTACTTAAGCACAAATCATGTTTTAAAGGAATACTTGATCCACAAAATAATTATTTGTATATCAATGACTCGCTGATGTTATGTTGAATGCTTAAAGATAGAATTTGTCTTGCATGCCTCTGGCAAACGAAGAATCCAAAAATTGGAATAAATACTGGATCAGTTGAAGTCAGAGGGGCAAAACTACATCAAATCTGTTTACAAACTCTCACACAACTTGTGTAGTGTAATCCAAGTCTCATTTAACCAGTTGTATGCTCAATACTTCCCAAACAAACAGCCATTTCCAACATGGAATTGAACGAAGAGTCACACTTTTCGAAGCCAGACTTCATTGACAAAACCAGTCATTTTAGCTCTCTGAACATGGGAGCTGCTGGTCTACTGCTGCCTTGATCTGTAGTTTGTTTGTGCTTTTGTGCGAATGTGGTGAATCCGAACTAACCCTTTAAAACACTAAAGTCACACAATACCAAAAAACAAACTACCAATCAAGGCAGTGGTAGACCAGCAGCTCCTGTGTTTAGCAAGGTAAAATTACTGTTTTTGTCAATGGAGTCTGGTTTTGAAGAGAACACAGATAAGTTTCACTTTCAGTTCAGTTCCCTGTCAGAAAGGGCTGTCTGTTTGGGAAGAAATGAGCATACGACTGGATAAATGAGACTTGGATTATACTGCATGAGTTGTGAGAGAGTTTGTAAATGGATGTTTTCATATATTTTCCCTGTTGTCAAACGTGGACCCCTATGACTTCAATTCATCAAGGTTTGTTTATAAATGTTTTGATTCTTCATTCATCAGAGGCATGCGAGAAAAGTGTTTTCTTCATTAATTTAATGTAACACAGGGTAAGTAATTGATATACCAATGGCTAGCTGGGGGTGAAGTATTCCTTTAATACATTGTTTAGAAACCAAAGACTTAGTAAATTACACTATATGATAACTAAAAATACATCAAAATCTAACACTAGCTGCATTTTCTTTTTCTGAATCAGGGATGACCAACCCAGAGGTGATCAGGAGCCTGGACAAGTCGTACAGGATGCCACGTCCGGACGGCTGCCCCGAGGAACTCTATGACATTATGAAAATGTGCTGGCGGCAGAAGCCTGAGGACCGGCCGACTTTTGAATTTCTGCAGAACACTCTCAACGACTTCTTTATCGCCACAGAGGGACAATATGAGATGCAGCCGTGATTAAACAAAAGGTTTCCTGCTGATAACCCGAAGACAGCAAAACGTGCTAAAGAGAAATGTGAAACTTGAAAGGACAGAGGATGAGGACCAACGGACACAATTTATTTTTTTTACGAATTTCAAATGGACTCTTTTTTAAGTCTGCTTTCTAAGTGAATGTGAAAGCTATTCACGGCTTCCTGTCTCTAGCAACTACATGTTCATAAATGAAACATTCACACCTTCAGCGCAAAGTTTTCTTACACTGACTGTCCTGCTATTGATGGCTCTCATTCTTGATAACGGCCAAGAACCAGGAGACATGATTAGGACTGATATACGACGGTTAAAAGAAGGAGTATGGAAATACAAATACAGTACATGCACAGTGTTGAGAGGCCTTTGGACCTGAGAAAGTAAGTTGGCACAGGTGAAGTTACAGATGAAACCTTTGCATGGTACAAAAACAAGCAGCCTGAGATTACATGCACGATACTTTGCACTTTTTAAAACTTCCTTCAGTCATTCAGCGATACGTAATTAAAAAAGGGGGCTTTTTAAAGAGAATTTATACTTTCATACATGTTTTTGTAAATAAAAATATTTACATTATTTAAAACTTTGGTTTGTTCTTGTATTTCAATCCAGTTGGTTTAATTACAGCGTCATTAAAACATCCTTTACATGCAAACCCAGGCTGAGGGAGCTCTTCTGTGTGGAGTTTGCATGTTCTCTGGGTACTCCGGCTTCCTCCCACAGTCCAAAGACATGCAGGTTAATTGGTGACTCTAAATTGTCCGTAGGTGTGAATGTGAGTGTGAATGGTTGTCTGTCTCTATGTGTCAGCCCTGTGATAGTCTGGTGACCTGTCCAGGGTGTACCCTGCCTCTCGCCCAGTGTCAGCTGGGATAGGCTCCAGCCCCCCCCCCCCCGCAACCCTCAACAGGATAAGCGGTTATGGAAATTGGATGAACTTTTGCAGACTGAATGAAAGTTTAGGATTTTAATTTTAGTTTGAATCACATTAGAACACTGACAACAACCTACTAACTTCATGACCTAAACGTTTACCTCATCATTAAGTGTAAGAGACAGGAATCGCCAACAGGAAGCCTCTAAAAGCAACGGACTCTCCTAAATTACAGTGGTTTTGATCCTAAACCATCCCCTGGGGGCCCAGACAGTATCTTGGAGATAAGAGGGTGGAATGGCCGCGGCAGCCAGGGGTTAAACCCTGCCACTTCCTGAATGGACAGGAAACAGGAAGTGTGAGTCAGCATTCCGCAAATGCCACACAGCTAGAACACTCTCACACGCCGAATAGGTTGAGGTCTTCACATTTTTGTTATGTTTAAAAACATCTGCTTGGTATTTGGTGGTTAAAAGAGACCGTCTGTGAGGAGGAAAGACTTTTTATTTTTTACTATATCTAATATAATATCTGCTGTAAGTAAGATGAGAAAAAGGCATTTCAAATATTTACTGACTCTCATTAATCACCAGTAAACACAAATGCTGATGCACCATCATCACAGTAAGTGTTATCCGTCATAGGTCTAAGGATATTATTACTCATTCTGATTATTGTAACTGAGTGACTTCATATTTTTACACCACTGGCCGGTTTTCCTGTCGTATCATCAAAACACCCTGCGATTGAAAAAGGTTTTTATCTGAATGAGCTCAGGGCTTTTTTAACAAATAAACTTTGGAGAGTTTCCAGCTGACAACAATGGGAGAGCTCCGTATCGACAGCATCTTGCATTAATTCCATTAAATGCATGCCAGCATCAGATCGCTACAACACTGGCAGTCTGTGTGATATAAATCTTTGTTATGAATGCAAGCTGAGACAGTTTGATGGCAGTTTGGACTCTGTAACATCAGTGGTGTCTTGGAGGTCAACTTTTATCAACTTTGGGAATGAACAATTCCCTACAGTTACGTGCTTACATTTTCTGATGATGGAAATCAAACATATAAATGCATACATGTGGGTAAAGGAAAGTCTGATGTCTTAATGCAGAAAGTTACAGCTGTTATACTCCTGTCATCCTGCAGAGGTCAGTGTCACACAGTTTCATATGATGTACCCTGCTGTAAACTGCAAAGAAAATGTTGTAACACCAATTATTTATGAGGACAGAAGAATACTGTATTATATTTCCTTCATTCAAACAATCTGTAAAATTATAATTCATGTTATATATTGGCATAATGCCAACGTTGGGGCTTGTGCAGCAACATTCTTTTAAATTTCTCTTATAAAAAAAGTACAAGGAAAAAAAAAAAAATCTGAAGTAAACTCCAGGTGGACCAAATGTTCTTAACCATCCAAATCTGCTTTGCTCACTGATGAATCCTACTAGATCAGGGGTGTCAAACATACGGCCCGTGGGCCAGAAGTGGCCCGTTAAAGGGTCCAATCCGGCCCACTGGATGACTAGACGAAGGCTTTTCCACCCTGACCAGGATCAGTTCTCTGATATAACAATGAATACTTCCCATGACCATGTTTAAAGATACTGAACATTGTGCCAAATATCGTAAACCAGCAGCTTCAGTTCAAAAGAATCAGTATCAGGAAATGTCTTGATAAATGCACATGTAATGACAGTGAGAAGTAGACTGACTGAATGTGGAAAAACTGAGACATACAGTATTGGTGAAATTGCACTTATTTTTCGTGAGACATCTCAGACTGTTTATCTGTTTTGTAAAAGGATGAACGTCTACAGAATGTACTTGTAATTCTTTACACATAAAAGGGGGAAATATTGGAGCTGATGGTGCTTATAGGTTATTGTGCGATGGTTTTATTGGTCCGGCCTATCTGAGATCAAATTGGGCTGTACAGTATTTGGTCCATGAACTAAAACGAGTTTGACACCCCTGCTCTAGATCATAGGTAACGCCCCCAAACACTATATAAGGGCAGGCAAAAAAATACTTGAGAGTTGGAGAGAGTTTCCTTGTGTTGGGATGTTCTTCTCTTACCTTGGTAATAGTGCTCTTGACAACTTGTAAAATGTCCTCTTACCTAAGAGAAGAGCAAAAGAGAGAAAATGTATTCAGTTATCGCTTCCTGCATGAGGCCCATTGTGTCTTTTGAAAATCACGTTTTGGGCGTTTTGGACATTCACAGGAAATGAGGGGACAGAGAGAATAACATGCAACCAACCTTCCCAGCCAGATGCAAACCATTTAAGTCTCCCTTAAATGAACAGATTGTTTCGCTGACCACTGAGCCTGAATGCAACATTAACCTTGACAGCAGGGAAATGCATCCTCAGAACACACTGCATAGCCTCCAACTGGCATTATGTACATATTTCTTGGACACTAAATTCCTCATACATCATATTTCGGTCTATCTGCTGTGTACTAGAGTGTCCAACTGTGCACAGCCTCACATTTCCTGTCCTGCATGGTGGTCTGAGTCATCACAGCTGTGGTCTGTAAGCACTGGGCCACTCTGCCACGCACTGATCCTATCTGTGTTCATTTGGTCTTTATCAGTCTGATTGTCTGGCTTTCTTTGTGTCTAAAGCACAAGTGTTTTTTGGGTCTGGAAGACTTTTAAGACAAGCATAATTTTAATTTAATATTCAGTTAACCTGGAGGGCTTTAAGGGAAGGATTATTATAAAGTTGTCTTTCTCACTGTAGAAAACCTGCTTTGCTTTGTCGTGCCTTTATTAATCTATGCTTTATAATTTGCTCTGCTGTTTACCTAGGGCAGCAGAGCAAAGAAAACAGTGGGGGGTTCTTTATCAAATACAGAAGAATCCATCTGTTGAGCATAAGCTGAAATATTTTCATTCAGTACAAGATACTGCAGATGTTATAGGACCCAGCTAATATTTGTTCACTGTTACCAAAAGCTACCCCACAGGCGCAGCTCATAATAACACCAGTCTGTCTGCTGATGAACTGAGGGAACCACCATTAATCACGTCTCACGCTGTGCACCATGATTGATAAGCAGCCTCACCTTGAAATGAGCCATGATGTTAACACAAGATGACAAGACATGTGGGGTAAAGGTTGGGAGGCCTAATCACCCTCTCCCCTCCTTCTGTTCATCACTGCTGCCTTAGAGGAATAATGACGGGAAACGGTGGCTCACACGCAGATTGATGAGTGATCCCTGCAGAAGGCAACACATCATTAGCATCTTCTGACAGTAACCCCGCGCCGTCCTCTGGGGTGAAGACGGGCACGTCGACGACGGATGAAAAGAGATGTGCTTTCATCTTGCAATAATGTTGCTGATTTCAATGGTGTTCAATTGGGATTATGCTCCTCATAAACATGTTTTCTCTCCCAGGCTTTGATGTCATTAAATTAATGGAGTCCATCAATCAAGAGTGTTTGGTCCGATAGATGTGAGGGCTCTTGAAACGATGAGAGAAGATGTCTAAAAAACATTTTGCAAAACGAACATAATACAAAGAGATGGATGATGATGGATGTTTTTGAGAGGAAACTAGGTCTTGTAAATTGGACAAAAATGACTAGTTTGACATAATTCACAGATCTCATTAAATTCTTATGTATACACAATTAATTAATCCGTTCTCTGACTTAGACTTTTAATTACCTCACTAATCTGATACCACATGATCTCATTTAATGGGCTCTTTTGGTCTTAATATAAAGGTTTAACTTTACAATTAATAACAATTTTTGTACACCTCAATCTGTTTCCGAGTTTCAGACGAGTTTCAAACATGAAAGACGAGTTTCAAACATGAAAATAGCAATCTTCTGAGATTATTAAATATAATGAGCTATTCAAAATCCAACAGAAGCGAGGATTTGTCTCTATCATTAGATGCATATCAAGCATTTTATTCAGTATCCTGGCAGTACTTAATTCAAACCCCTTAATTCTGTTTTAATTTCCCAAAATAGTTCAGACTGCTCTCATGCAAAGTTCAAATGTATACCAATGAAAAGTAATGCACCAGAGCTTGTATAAAACACATGTAATCATGAGCCAGTAATTTATATACCCATGTAATAGGAAAGGCTGTGATCACGTGACCAATGGGCTGATTGGAGTAAAAAAGGAAGTACTATAAAGACCAAATATTTGCATAAGGAGGCAGGTTGGGGTGGTAGGTGGGTCAAACAACACAGGACTTCCCCCAGGAGACCGGTGTTCGGAAATGTGTGAAACCAAGTGAACTTTTAGGTATTTTAAAGTACGCTATCACTGTGTTTCTCTTCTTAAACCTAACCTATGAAACTTTATGTTAAGTATGTAATTTTACTTTAAGTAGGTAACATCATTTAGAAGGCGCTAATTGGTAAGATATCATGCAAACTGCTGTGTGAGGATAAGTTGAAAAGCTACAAATAATTCAAATTCATTGGCTTCGGTCAAAGTTAATGGTTATTGATCGGATACTTCTGCATTGGAGCTGGACTGTAGACAGGGATACCTACTGTCACCCCTATTGTTCGATATTAGTATTGAGCCAGTGGCCCAGCTCATGTGAGATGACAATATTATTTAGGTCCTGACACACCATGCGAACGGTCGGCCACCGGTCAATGTTGGTATGCATCTGTTGCACTAGTCTTTGCATTGTGTCCCACACCACTGGCACTAGTCAGCCTTTGTCTACATTTTTATTCTTTTGCTTATTCAGCAAAGATGGTGGAGCGCGTCAATGAATGAAAACACTCTCATTGGCAGGTTAGCTCTGTGCATGAGAGGAGAAACATAAGTGAGGAAAGTAAACAAACAGCTACAGCCAAGAAGGAGTGAGATCAAAACAAACTTGTTACATAAAGTTAGATTATTTTTTCTTTAGCCACTGAGCTCTTTGGTAGAAACGTTTCCATATGGTTTGTGCAATTGTTCACTAGCACAGGGTAAATATGCTTTATTCTGTCAACACTGGATTGTGTTGTTAAAGTGGCGAACTAGCGTCAAGAAGGTCGTCCAGTTTCCCTTTTTGAATGACAAATGATGATACAGATGACTGTATAGATGTCTTTTGGTTGTGTTCATGTCCAATTTTTGCTTGAGACAGGCAATGTGAGGTGATGCAATGGTCGGCTTTTGTCGCTGCTAGTTCTTTGATGTCGGTTTTGTGTGTCTGGGCCTTAAGGGCAGCACTATTAATAGAAAACAACAGAAGGTCTCTCTCTGCTGATGATGTGTTGCTCCTCTTAACACCCTGAAACAACAATACCATGTCTCAAAGAACTTATCTTCCATAACAGATATCAAAGACCTTTTTCATGGCAGACATTTTGACTTGCACAGGTGTATTTATTAACAATTACGATAGCGGCATTCCACTTAGGGGAGGTCCTGGTATTGTGCATGCTGGGTCAGTGGAGTAGCTTACTGGGACAATCAATGGAACTGAGCCATCGTTAATGTTATTAATTTCACTTGTGCTTTTCCTACTATGACAAATCAAAATGTCTGCTGTAAAAAAAAGGTCTACTCAGGATATAAATTCAACATGAATAAGACTGAAGCTATGGATGTCTGCGACCAAATATTCAAATTGGTTTCACTAAAGAGTGGCTTTAAAGGGACTAAGGATGGCTTTAATACTTAGGTATTTTAGTGCTGCAAACAGGCTTTTTTTAAAACATATTTCTGCGGTAAGAGTTACTGAATTTGTAATATATGTCTGTGAGGCCATTTACAACCTACAGTACAGTACTGTGCAGGCATCCAGGGGATTTTTTCAGAAATAATTAAGGTGAGGATGCTCTTTCATGGGTGTGTACATTCACCCATCTTTTTTTAAACTAAAAATACATCAAGTGACAAGATTGTGTAAAGTGAAAGGAGTCACTCATAGTGACAGACCCATAGAGAATTACAACCCAGCTCTACACAGCATTACAGCATCTTTCAGCTTCTTTTCAGCTAAAAAATCTCTGATAAATCCACTGTACGCCACCTGTCAATCACCAAACGGCAAACAAACATAGTGAGTGACTGGCTGGTGAACATAGTGAAGCATTTAGAAGCTAAAGAGCCTCCCACAGGAGTTCGTGGTGAGCATATACAGAGCTGGGAAAGTGGATACTGGAAATACTGGATATTCACCCCAAAGTGGTCCATAAAAACATATTATTGCTCCTAGTGGCTATGAGAAAACTACCAGGATAGTGGTGGCGCATACAACAATATACATCAGAAAGACTAAGGGGTGTCCACCTTTTTTGAATGGGGGCCAGATAAAACAACGTGAAAATACCTGGGGCCAACTGATTCTCGCATAATGTAGTGTATGATAGTCCTATCATTGTAAGGTGAAGGGTAAAAATGCGAAGTAATCTTGCTCGATTAAACGTGCAATATGTAATTTTCTGCCGCTAGGGGTCTCAAACCAAAACAATAACAGAAGACGGAGTTGGATGACATCATGAAGTAGCGTGGGATCATGGGAGTTGTAGTCATATAACAGATACAGATCTTACTTAGCTTTACAGTTAGCGATGGCTTCTCCCTCTCTGCTGCTCTCTCTTGCTCAGTGCGTCTTATGTTTAGCTATTCCTCTGCCTCTTTTATAAATGCAGTTCATTTACCGGCTTCAGCTCAGCATTATAGAAACCTATCGTTAGATGTTGTGGAGGCCGCTGGCCGGAGCGCTGGTGCCCCGGCAGGCAGCAGTGCTTGCAATACACTGGTGGAAATTATTAATATTTCGATAACATCAGCCAGATGTTTGCTTACCTGTCTAGTAGAACACATGCAAGGTTGGCGTCGAATTGTAGTCCTAGATTTTCACAAAGCTCTCTCCATCTTGGAAAGGCCACACCAATATTTATCCTTGATTTAGCTTTCTTCTTATCCCACATTCTTCTGGGATCGCTTGGTTGACCAGTACGTTTCCGTTTTACCGGCTTGTTTACCGGGACAGCTTCGGTGTCAGAAGGTGCAGCAACCATCAATGCATAATCATGATCCATGACGAGTTAGCTTAGCCTAGCAACAGTAACGTTCATTCTCTGACGTCTCATCCGGTCTGCTTCTTCTTCTTCTCCTTCATTTAATGGCTATGGTGACTGGAGTTGCGTCGCCATTGACATGCAACCTAATGACACGGTCTGTAACTTTTATCAATATTTCATATTTATCTTGATTTGAAAAATTGTTGGAAACATTTCTGATAATCAAAGTACACAACTAAACAAAATATATAATACAAAATATATAATATTGGTTTAGTCGTTTTTAGACATTTTTATGTGGAAAAACTACATATTATATCTTTAACCATTATTGTGTAAAGGACCATATATGGTATATTTTGAAAGTCAAGCTGAGGGCCGATTAAAATTGGTCTGCGGGCCTCAATTGGCCCCCGGGCCAGACTTTGGACATGCCTGCTCTATAGGCTACCCACTGACAAACCAGATTAGCCAAATGCTTCAAGCTTTAACACAAACACACCTGCAAAAGGTAAGATCTGGTTAGTCTACACAACAGGCTGATTATATTCTCGCTTTTCTAACAAAAATGAAGTCTTATATGGAGGCCATTTGTGCTAATGGAGTTTTCTTTGGTGAAAGAAATCTGCAAACAGGGGCACAATTTATGAAGAGCTGCTTTCTTTCGTTGGACTGATTGGGACGGATTTAGGAAGCCATCTGCTAGATTGATATTTCCTCTTGATATATGAGTTTTTTATCACTCCATTTACTGTAGGGAAGCCTTAAAGCCACGAGGTAGCAGGAGCCCCACCACTCGCTCAAATGTATCTGGTAATTGACCACCGCGGTTGTGCTCAATGATGAGTCAAGGGCACCGGTAACTACAGGGAAATTTAATTATATGTGCGCTGGAGCAGTAAAAACTATTCAAGGATACTGCTGGCCTACGCAGTGTGGGCTGAAATGTGACTATACAATGTTCTCTTGGACCTTCTGTCTCCACTGTTAAGTGTTTAAGGATGAAATGATCCCATTAATTTCAAGAGAATATGAACAATCAATATAATTGATAAATTCTGGTATTAATGCAAGCATATATCTCTCAGATAAATATACTCCATTCAATCACATAAACCTTTCACCGGACAGTAAAACACTCGGCTACATTTCACACAGCTGCGGACTTACGTAACACCTTGGACCGTGTGTCATGGTCATACGAGTCTTTTGTTAGCTCACCAACTAGACAGCTCATCATCCCTGATCAGTATGCAGCGTGGTGCTCCTGCCCATTTTTAAGATCCCTGCTGTCACCATCTCCTTTCTGTTGAAGGTTTGTGTAGCAAATGTCAATGTAAATATTCATATATGTGGCTTTGACCTTGGAGGCCGTCTCTCTGCACTATATGCTTTCTCTGCCTGTTTTTATATTCAGTGTCAGAAAGAGGAAAATCAAGCAGAATATAATGTAAAGCTGGAGGTGAGATGTTCTGTCAACATGTGATATGGAAACTGTCAGACTGATTTGCATTGTGTGAACTTCTTTTTGTCTTTTGCATTGAAATGTATTTATATAAAATATAACTCATGCACAGTACAGTGTGGGAGCTATACGCAATGCTTTTATCCTGTCATGCCATTTTATTCAAAGGTATCCTTTGCAGGATTCTCCTAATGAAAAATGTATAGACTCATACAAAAGTAAGCCCTCTCATTATCACTTGTGACCCATTAGAAGCGTGTGGTGGTGTATTTATCTGCAGAGACTCTCTCCTGTCTTATTTTCGTCATATTTTGCTGTGGTCAGGATGTTGCCCGGCACAGCATGAAGGTGAGGTCAGGGCTTTGCAGTAAGGTAGTGACCAGATTCTAGACCATAAGCAGCATGCATCCAAGAGGAAGCTACAAAAATTGTGGAGACAGCACTGACAAATACTAAGTGGACAAAGCTGAGGTTGGCTTTCGCTTTCACTTTCTGGTGATACTGTAGAAAAGTAGCTGACAATTCCTGCATAGTATACCTTTAAAGGAGCTGTATACATCATTCAGAGGATTTGTGGTTCAGAGTCTGGGACAGTGTTAATTTTGTTGACAAAAACCAATGACCAATGACCTTTTTTTCCATGACGGAAACAAGACAATGACGAGTTGAAAATAGAGCTTGATAATAAAAACTAAGACGAAATCTATGTTTCATTTTCACTGACGAGAGGAGACGTGACGAAAATGTTAGTGGTGGACTATCAGACATTAAAAGCCAAGAACAGTCATGCTTATAATTATTTTCAAATGCCGCATGAGCGACAGGCTGGTAAACCTCAGTAAATAGTTGGCGGTAGGATGTTTTTGTAGCCGCCGAATGGAAGCGGAGCAAGGAGCCACTGGCCGCCCGACTTCACAACTGATCCCCATGGGACTCGAGGTGGTGGCTAGCAGTTAATGGTGCTAGCAGCTAATAGTACTACCAATGCTACTAGTGCAAACAGTGTTAACAGCAGCAACAGTGCTGAAAGACCTAAAGGTGTTAACCTGGGGGGAACTGAAGGATGGGCACTACGCTGTGGGTTAGAAAGGTGTTATCATTGGTAACCGCCATATGAGCACAATGCAGAGCAGCAGCAAGTAAAGGTTCCCAACATGTAAGTGGAAGCGAACGGTGTTGGCAGTAAGCTGTGCTACCAGCAGAAACAGTGCTAACAACAGCAACAGTGCTGACAGAGCCAATGGTGTCTAGTAGCTAATGTTGCTACCAGTGTGAACAGTGCTAACAGGTGCTGAAAGAGCTGATAGTATTAACTTTGGGGAAACTGAATGGTGGGCAATACGTGTCTGCAACAACATTGTAGGTCGGGACAGTGTTATTGGCAATAATTGCTGTATGAGCGCAGTTCAAAGCAGGGGCTCCACTGGGCCGTCTGCCACAACAAAAACTGACATAAAAGTTTGGATTACAACACACACACACAGAGGATGCGTGACTTTATTCTCCCTCTGGACGTCATTACTCCTCTATATATGTGATTTGTTGCTATATTAATGCTCTGAACTGCATATACAGCTCCTTTAATGGGGACTAATACATACTTGCTTTACTTCTGAGCCAGAAAACTCTTTGGACTTTGGAGGGTGTCATCCAGCATAATGTTTCCAATCTTACACTGTAAGTACCTGAGAGTCATCAGGAGGATTGCAAAATGAACTATAAACAGTCAAAGTCTGCAGTCACTTATTAAATCCCTGCCATCTTTCTGCCTTCTCATTACTTATAAAGTTCTTTTACTGGGCACTGACCACCAAGCAATTAACATTTTGAATCTTCCCTCCTGCCAGGTGAAGTTATTTTGGGTATTTTTAACCCTGTCCTCATGAGAACGGGTTAGAAAGTTTTCAAATGAAATGATGACTAAGGAATAAAGAGAAAAATGTGACATAAAGCCGGGAAAAGAGCTGAATATGGTTCAGAACCTGGAAGATGATTGAAGGTGACCCTCTGTCTTTTAAAAAGGTCTTCTGCATTTTTACTTGCTTAATTTATTCATTAAAAACAAGCTGTTTGAGACACCACCTGCCTAGAGTGATTTCCATGTTACAGTGTTTGTGAATGAATTAGCCCAGTGATGGGAGGGTGATGCATTTTTAATGTATACAGTGGCCTAAATTCCAAACTCCATTTATATAATCAACAGCATAAATAACATCAAAATCAATTAATTCAAGCACATTTGGAACATGAAAAAAAAGTGCTTGCTAGTGAGAATTTGTTTGAATTATTGGGTCTCTATAAATTAAAGAGGATGGTTTAAACCTGCTCTACATAAGAATTGTCCTGAGATAACTTTTGTGATGATTTGGTGTGTATATAAGGCAGCATGGTGGTGCAGTGGTAAGTGCTGTTGCCTCACAGCAAGGGGGGTCCTGGTGTGGGTTTAAACCCCGGGGTGTGGGAGCCCTTTTGTGCGGAGTTTGCATGTTCTCCCCGTGTCAGCGTGGCTTTTCTCCAGGTACTCTGGTCTTCCTCCCACAGTCCAAAGACATGCAGGTTAACTGGTGACTCTAAATTGTCCGTAGGTGTGAATGTGAGTGTGAATGGTTGTCTGTCTCTATGTGTCAGCCCTGTGATAGTCTGGTGACCTGTTCAGGGAGTACCCTGCCTCTCACCCAGTGTCAGCTGGGATATGTCGGTGAAGATTGGGTGATTTACCCACCAACAATTGCAGGTGCAGGTGTCGTGGGGCACCTCCTTTAGAGGAGGACACCACTACGACGCCACTTATCACCCACCACAGTGCAGTCATTGAGATCCCTCCCCAGACAACTAGAAAAAATTCACATTTAAGAAGCTGAAATCAGAGGATTTTGACTTTTTTTATTAAAAGATTAATAATTAATAAACTCATAAACTAATTGATTAATTAATTACTTTTGCAGCTACTTCTACTTGTGTACAATACATGTCTCTTGATGCTGAGGTGACGGCAAACTGACACTAAGAGCAAACTTCACCATGTCTATTTATCCTGTACTTGACAGCAACAAACAAGATATACATTCACAAACTGCTGGCATTTCTGTATGCAATCTGTAAAATACAAAATGTACTGCAAACACTGGAAGTCGACATCTGACTCCAAATGGAAAGATGTTGCATCAATTCAGAGAAAAACAGAGCAAACATAACCTTTGGCACATCTGAGGCATCAGCTCTGCAGCTGTTTCATCCCTTTGCCTTTGGACACAGTGTGCATAATCCACAGGTTTTTTAATAACATAGCACCACACTACACTCGCCTGCCACTTTACTGGGTACATCTGTTCAACTGCTCGTTAATGCAAAAAGCTAATCAGCCAATCACATGGCAGCAACTCAATGCATTTAGGCATGTAGACATGGTGAAGACGACCTCCTGAAGTTCAAACCGAGAATCAGAATGGAGAGGAAATGTGATTTAAGTGACTTTGAACGTGACATGGTTGTCTGAGTATTTCAGAAACTGCTGATCTACTGGGATTTTCACACACACCATGGTCCAAAGAAGAGGAAATATCCAGTGAGCAGCAGTTCTCTGGGTGAAAATGCCTTGTTGGTGCCAGAGGTCAGAGGAGAATGGCCAGACTGGTTCAAGATGATAGAAAGGCAACAGTAACTCAAATAACCATTGGTTACAACCAAGGTCTGCAGAAGACCATCTCTGAACCAACAACACCTTGTCCCTTGAAGCAGATGGGCTACAGCAGCAGAAGACCACACCAGGTGCCACTCCTGTCAGCTAACAACAGGAAACTGAGGCTACAGTTCACACAGGCTCACCAAAACTGGACAATAGAAGATTGGAAAAACGTTGCCTGGTCTGATGAGTCTGGATTTCTGCTGCCACATTCAGATGGTAGGGTCAGAATTTGGTGTAAACAACATGAAAGCATGGATCCATCCTGCCTTGTATCAACGGTTCAGGCTGCTGGTGGTGGTGTAATGGTGTGGGGGATATTTTCTTGGCACACTTTGGGCCCCTTAGTACCAACTGAGCATGGTTTAAACACCACAGCCTACCTGAGTATTGTTGCTGACCGTGTCCATCCCTTTATGACCACAGTGTACCCATCTTCTGATGGCTACTTCCAGCAGGATAACGCACCATGTCACAAAGCTCAAATCATCTCAAACTGGTTTCTTGAACATGACAATGAGTTCACTGTACTCCAATGGCCTCCACAGTCACCAGATCTCAATCCAATAGAGCACCTTTGGGATGTGGTGGAACGGGAGATTCACATCATGGATGTGCAGCTGACAAATCTGCAGCAACTGTGTGATGTCATCATGTCAATATGGACCAAAATCTCTGAGGAATGTTTCCAGCACCTTGTTGAATCTATGACACAGAGAATTACGGTAGTTCTGAAGGCAAAAGGGGTCCAACCTGGTACTAGCAAGTCTGTTATAAAGACACTTCCTCCTTTAATATTCCAAAACCCACAGGGCTGTATGTGTTTTAAGAGTGTCAATCTGATACAGTATCACACAAATCATCAGTCTCACTGCTCCCACACTGCGAGGGAAAATTATTCCATTATGCGTATTCGTCTACACAGAGCTTGAATTCATTTAGCAGGTCTCTGTTGTTGTTTCACCCAAATTACACACAAAACCAAGGAATTCGCTCCCTCACGCAGTAAACAGCCGAGCAACAGGGGCAACTGGTGCAGTCGAGCAATTACGTTGAAAACAAACAACTCGATCCGAAATTAGAATGAAGCGGAATTGAAGTGCAGGACGTGTTGAGTGCTGCTGTGCAAAACTAAAAAGCCATAAGCCTGAGTGCTGCTCGTGTCGTTTCAGCTCCATTGTGCGCCGTTCATTGGATTCCTTATGGCACACTCTCCTGTGTGATTGAAGCTTTGGTTATCTCTCCAACATTCTCTCGTTTCTTTTTAATGCTGCGATAAATCACTCCCAATGTATCTACCACTCTGATCAGTTATAATATTTCCACTCGTATGAATTACTTTGATAGGCCTTTTTTTTGAAAACATAAAACATTATGAGGTATAACGAACTCAAGCTCTAATTCACACATAATTCTACAGACATTAGCAGCTATTCTATCTGGCTGATGCCTTTACTGACTGCCATTTGATGAAGACGGCCTCTGATTTAACTGCAGAGAATGATATCTCATGGCTAAAGGATGAAGCTGCCTCCATTTTCTTTCTTGCTGTTCCTCAATGTGTTGATTAATGTGTAAAGGTTTGAGTCTGTTGCCTGTTTTCCACAATGAATCAGCTGATCTACAGTGATGGAGCTGTTTTTGACTTGAGCCTGAGAGCTTTGATACAAACTTCCAACAAGTCAGCAACTTAGCAGATTTATGTCCTCTTGTGCTTCCTGCTGGACATGCGAATCAAGACTTTGCATTAAATTTGGCATGCTACTTTTAAAGACTGCAGAGCGTGGGCTGCATCACTTTGGGATTTCTGCTTAATGTGGGATCCAAGGATGGCGAGCATCTCACAGGACTAAAAAGAGACTGCAAGAGGATTTCTCAGTGGCAAAGAACATAAATCCCCAGCATGGTACAGCCATAAGTATAACAGTGTGTGAGCCAAGAGCTTCTTTTCTGTGAAAATCATTACAATTTATTTGCAGGAATGTAGTTGGAATTAATGGCAAGCGAGCATTTATGTATATGTGGAATTAAAGTTGCACTCTTTGGTTCCTTTCAGCCATTTCAAAGCACCTTTGCAGGATTTTTGTACCAGTGTCATGGTGTATCTTAGCTGGTCTTTGTCATCATGCGTAGTTATCCTTTTTTAACTTCTAGTATATATTAACATACTTTTTGGCTTTTCTTTGTAGTAATCTCATTTTGGGTTTTATATTGCTTGTTTTCGAGCTGTACACTTTCATTCTGTATTTCCGTGGTCTCATGTTGCTGCCTTTTTCTGGTTAAATAAAGGTCAAATAATATAAATGAAAATACAATTAAGCACAAATCACACGCCCAGATTACTTCGTCCTGATTTTGAGTCTCACGCTGAGGCAACATCATGATAAATCTTCATTTGAACAGCTGGTTATTTTGCAATTGATGTGTAACTCTGACTGAAAACCTTGAAACTGTGAGATGACATTTACTCCAGGAAAATTGTTTTATATAATGAGCTCAATAAAGAACTGGAGGGAAGTCCAGTGTGAAGGATTTAGGGGCATGTATTGGGAGAAGTGGAATATTATATAACAATGTTTTCTTTTGTGTATAATCACCTTTGTCACCTTAGAATGAGCTGTTTGTATCTACATATGGAGCGGGTCCTTGTCTATGGAGTCCACCATGTTACACCACCATGTTTCTACAGTAGCCCAGAAAGGACAAACCAAACACTGGCTCTAGATGGGGCCATTTGAGTTTTTGCGTTGGCCACTTCAGTTAGCAGCTCCCCAGTGACAAAACGCAGATTTTTTTTTTATGTGAAACTGCTTTATTCAGTGTTTTTACCTGTTGGAATCACCAGGTCCATATGTTTCGGAGAGGAGGAGACCTCTGCAGATAATTCAGCTCCCTGTGAAAACCCCCTGAACATCTGGATCTGAAGTTATCAGAGGAAAAAGGTAGAGCACACATTAGCAGGTGCTGGGCTAACAACCTGTCTGCAACACGCTGAATAGCACTGGAGAAACCCTGATTTGTAACATGAAACTACTTTATTCAGTGTTTTTACCAATTTAAATCACCAGGTCTGTTTGTTTTGGAGAGAGAGAGACCTCTGTGGATAATTCGGCTCCTGTTAAAAACCTCCTGAACGTCTGGATCTGAAGTTATCAGAGAAATAAGGTAAGCACACGTTAGCGGGCGCTGGGCTAGTGGCTCATCTGTGACACGTTGAGCAGCGTCAGAAAAACACTGTTTTTTTAATGTGAAACTGCTTTATTTAGTGTTTTCACCGGTTTAAAACCCGACGTTTATTTGCTTTAGAGAGGAAGAGACCTCTGTGGATAACTTGGCTCCTGGTAAAAACCCCTCAACATCTGGATCATAAAAAAATGTGAGTAAACATTAGCAGGTGCTGTGCTGGCAGCCCATCTGGGACAAGCCGAACAGCTTTGGAGAAACACTGATTTGCAATATGAAACTGATTTTCAGTGTTTTTACCAGTTTAAATCACCTGGTCTGTTTGTTCTGGAGAGGAAGGCAGCTCTGTGGATAATTCAGCTCTTGGTAAAAACCTCCTGAATGTCTGAATCTTAAGTTATCAGGGAAAAAAGTAGAGCACACATTAGCATGTGCTAAGCTGAACAGCGTCGGAGAAACCCTGGTTTGTGACACAAACTGCTTTATTCAGTGTTTTTCCCAGTTTAAATCACCTGGTCTGTTTGTTCTGGAGAGGAGGAGACCTCTGTGGATAATTCAGCTCCTGTTAAAAACTTCCTCAACAATGAACACTGACAGAAACCTAAGCGGGAGCTCACACTTGACACATGGGAGACGTTACAGCTGGTTGCAATCTGCATCCTCACCACCAGATGTCACTAATCCTATGAATGCCACACACTGCTCCTTTAATACACAAGCTGAAAAGACAAATATGTGTCTCATTCTCATAACTAACCCTACATGATAAACTGACTCTACATATAAAACACAGCACAAAGAACACGGTCAACACAGCGAGCGTCTCAGTGTCTCATATTGAGATAAATGCCAAAGAAAAGTCAGCTATACAAATAGACAGCTGTCATGGTAACTCCAATATCTAATATCTGGCTTTAAACGCTTTTTACAAAAGCCTTTGTCTGCTCGGGCTCACAGAGGACTGGTGAGCACATGGAAACCATGGCAACGCCTCAGAGAGGGGGGAAACAATCTTCTCTTGACCACTAAAAGGTTTGGAGTGGTTCATTTAGCAGACAAAGATGTGGGAATAAAGTTTCCAAAGGGGGCAACACACACTTCTGTGTTATGAATTATGCGTCTCCTTTTATTGCAGTTATAAAACCTCATGTGCATGATGTGTGTGTGTGTGTGTGTGTGTGTGTGTGTTTTATATATACATCCCTCATCCTGTGATTCCTCCTTTAACATTTGATGACTTGTTTCGCTGTGCCATGAATAAAGACTGCAGCAGGCTGCATGTGCTGGCAGGTTCCCCACAGACAAGCAATTTGATGTGGAACGCTGGTCCCATGAGGCAATGCACTCAGCTTATCAACATGATTCATCTCCGTGATAACACGGTGTGTCTTGGGGGGGGGGGGGGGGGG
>NC_065517.1:29756369-29807388 GCF_006386435.1 Epinephelus moara | reverse complement strand
CTGCGCGGTGTATGATGGGTGAGAGGCACAGGGACCTGCTGCAGGATGTGTATACACAACACAAGGAGCGGGGTGGCTGAATATAGCTACACTTGATGTTTTATACACAAGTTAAGTGAATGAAGTGGGGCAATAGCACTGTCTATCCAATGTGTAATGGTCTTTCCTGCTACCCGTAGACAACATTTGTCTCTCAAATGTCACTGTCATTCACCACAACATGAAAACACACCACTTCACACCTATTCTGGCTCTGCTGATGACATATGAAAGCAGCTGGAGCCACAGTGTGAGTGGCTGCAGCAGCTCAGGTAGGCGTGCAGCCGCTGCGCACACGTGGAGCATTAATCATGCTATGCTGCGCGCGTGCACTTGAGTGCGGGTCTCACAGGGGCCACTTTAGGGGCTGTAGCGGAAAAAAAGCACTGCAGGAATGACCCAACCCCGCGTGCGTGAGTAAACAGCCGTGAACAGTGAGCTGCGGAGCGCGAGGGGCAGTGTGGAAAACTTAAAGCGCTGTCCGTGGTGCTGAATCGCCCCGCGGCGTCCCCTCACGCGAGCCTGTGAGCGTCATCGTTTCTGATCATACCTGAGCTCTCCTCCTCTTCCTCTATCTCCCTATCGATGCATGATGGAAGTCTACAGTTTGAGCCTCCACATTTAACTCGGACACCAACACCATGAAGGACTTGTGGATTTAAAACAAAGCCACCAAATGAAGAATCCGCCTGGGCTCGACAAAATGTTTCTGAAGATATCATTCATCACGTACTTTCACTGGTTATCTATTTACTGACCAGCGCGAGCCCGATTCAGCCACCAACCTCCCCCATTCATTCATCATGTTGTAGAAATGAACTGCTGTGATTTTGTTGCCCTTCAACAATAGACCTGCGTTTTAAATCTAAAGGGACAGCAACGATACCCGCCGAGACATGGCTCGTCTGCTTGTGTTGGTCAACTCCGTGGTCCTGTTGCTTTTTGGCAGCGACATGTTCTTGGTAGGAGCAAGTAAGTAGCAGAGGAGTCACAGCAATTGTTGTGCACTTTGAAGCCTTGTAAAATGCGCCATTAGGCATGCTGGTAGGGTTATAAAGCAGTGTTTGTTGGAGTCTAATGAAGCTTTTGCTGTGTTTAATCTGCACCTGATTATGCAGTTAATGTCACCATGCATGCATATATCACCTTAAATATGTTTGTTTTCTACTGTAGTTCATCCAGTGACACCTGTTTAACCAGATACAGAGATTACAAGCATGCTTAGGTACATTTTACCTTTCTAAAGACAAGCGTCCTTTACTTTCTTTGCATTATTTCTTAAAAAACTGCACATTGTCTTTCTTAAAATATCCTTTGTGTTCCACATCTAAATTCCTGACCATATAATAACCTTTAGAATAACCTTGGCAGCATGCCCTACTTATGCATCCAGTCAAAATCAATGCAATTATGCAAGAAATCTGCCAGTAATTTCCCCCCAAAAAATTATACAGGTCAGCCACATCCAGCTTTTTCTTGCTGTGTTTGCACACTTGTGAAGCACTTTCTTGTTTGACTAAAAAAAACCCATTTAATTCTTAAATTACGGCACTAATTAAAATGTGCAAATGTGTAAAAGCTCCCACAGGAGGCCATACCATACAGTGGCATTCATTTTTGTATAATAGTGTGCCATAGGAACACTAGTTGCAGAGCTGTCTTCAGTGACATCAACCATGATTGTTTAAACTGTTAAACCCTAGGTGGTCTCATTTACAGCATGTATAAACACCCAGCATTATTATTTTTGCATGCTTTCCATTACAAGCTCAACTTCAAGTTTGCTGTTTATGAATCTTTTCTATTTCCGTGACAGAAATCTTCCCTATCAGCCTCTGCATGCGTGCATCTACAGTATCTCTGCCTCTTTATCTACCTGTCTACCTCTATCACTTCCTCCCTCGCCTCTCGAGGGAGCCGAGTCCTACATGTGATAGCGCCTTGAGAAAATCAGATTGGCACTTCACTGTTTTCTGTGGGTGTGCGCGCGCTGTCTGCCTGATAGATATATTCAGAGCTTTTGTCATGTACCTACGCTGACATGTGAAACGCAGGAGCATCTCTGATCTCGGTGGAGTTGTGCACGGGGGCCGTCGAGAGCAGGAAAAGCCACTATTGAAATAATAAACACGACATTCATAAATATAAATGTGGACGTGGCAATGAGCTTCAAAGAAGAGTGAAAATAAATGTTGAATTCATTACTGCCAGCCCCGTGCCTGCTATGAGACTATGGGATTTACTGTGACATTCAGAGAAAGCTCTAAATTAATTTTAGGCTTCTTTGGTTCATACGAGGTTATCCATAAAAGTTTCAACAAGGCAGGGACAGGGAGTGTTTCAGTGGAGTTTCTCTGAAGTAATGCAATGAATGGAAGTGGCTTGAATATGTTGAATGTAATAGTAGCATTATGTAATGGTGGATGATTTGTTGCATGCTTTTAAGATGGCATTTGGTCCAGATGATCATGTTTTCAGGCAGCACTGAGCTCTCAATATCTAAATGTCATTGAGAACATATTTGCATTGTACACTTCTACAGACCAAGGATTTGTTACATTTGTACATTAACATGTAGCAGATATGTTGAAACTTTATAATTTAACAATGCAGTGGTTTATGTGTGGTTAGGTTTAGGCACAAAACCACTTGGTTATGGTTAGGAAAACATCATGTTTTGGCTTAAAATACCTGGTTTTCTTGGTACTATGCTGGCTGGAAACACAGCGATGTCTCAGTAAAAAACAATTGCTTTTTGTAGTACTTTCCCTGTTGAAAGCCAGTGACAGGTCCCTAAAAATCACAGTCGTTTGGTGTCTAAAAAGCTGCTGGTTAATCAGTGATGGGTTGATAGAAAAGCACCCATGTTTAGTGCCTAAAAAGCCAATGGAAAAACAGTGACAGGTCCGCAAAAAAACACCAATGTTTGGTGCCCAAAAGCCGCTAGCAAGACAGTGACAAGTCTCCAAAATACACTCACATTTGGTGCTTAAGAAGTGGCTGGAAATACAGCGACGGGTCCACAAAAACACCCATGTTTGGTGCCCAAAAAGCAGCCTGTAAAGCAGCTTGTAAACAGTGACAGGTCTCTAAAAAAGCACCCATATTTGGTTCCTGAAAAGCAGCTTGTTAAAAAGAGATGGGTCACTAAAAACACCCAAGTTTGGTGCTAAAAAAAAGTGGCTGGAAATACAGTGACGGGTCTACAAAAAACACCAATGTTTGGTGCCTAAATAACTGTTGGAAACACAATGGGTCACTAAAAAACACCCATATATGGTGACTTAAAAGCAGCTTGTAATGAAAGAGATGGGTCACTAAAAAACACCCATGTTTGGTGCTTAAAAAGCTGCTGGGAACACAGTGATGTGTCCACAAAAACACCCATATTTGATGCCTAAAAAGCCACTGGAAATATGACAGGTCACTAAAAAGCACCCACAGTCAGTGCCTTAAAAGCAGCTTGTAATAAAGATATGGCTCACAAAAAACCCATCCATGTTTGCTGCCTAAAAAACTACTGGAAACACGACAGATCACTAAAAAACAACCACATTTTGTGACCGAAAAGCAGCTTTTAAAACAGTGACAGGTCTTCAAAATACACCCACATTTGGTGCCTATATGCAGCTTGTAATGAAGAGATGGGTCACTAAAAAACACCCATGTTTGGTGCCCAAAGAGCTGCTTGTAAAACAGCGTCTGGTCACTAAAAAACACTCTTGTTTGGTGCTTAAAAAGCTGCTGGAAACCCAGTGATGGGTCCACAAAAACACCCTTGTTGGGTGCCTAAAAAGCCACTGGAAATGAAATGGGTCACTAAAAACAACCCACATTTGTTAGGTGCCTGAAAAGCTGCTGGAAAAAAAAACAGCTGGTTTGGTTGTTTGTTGGTCTCGGACATTGGTCTGCAGTGGTCTGCAGCTTGGGAAGTGTCACACCTAGTTCTTACGCCATCCACCACCCCCTTCACCCCCTGATAACAATGTCTTCTTTACTACGTCACATTATAAATGTTGATGTGGTTTGTACGAAACATATTTGTCGTTTGCAGAAACGTAGGCCACAATGCCAACATTTTCTTCTGGCGACTGGGCTGTATGATATAATATTCTTAAGTCAAAACCCACACAAGGTGTTTGTTTTTTCTCGCTCCTACCTGACAAGAGATACCTGAGTGTGGGTAACAACATTTACATTCAGCCCAGTCTGAAAACAAGCATGCTGGAAAATCAATCCCACTAACCACAGCTGTGGGCGTTCAGCAAACGTGAATTAGAATTTATTGGATTTATTTGGATGGCCAGGCTCATATCTTTCTTCAAATTGGCAATCTGCTGTTCATAAAACCTGGTGACACATTCTTGACAAATAGACATTCTGAATCTATCAGAGTTAGGGCCAGTGTTTGCTTATGTTGTCATAATTTTATCTGCTGTCACAGCGCAGACATTTAAACATACATGGGGAAAATACAGACTAGGTTGTGTGGAAAAACAAATTCCACTCAATCCTAAATGCTATATTGTCATACAGTAGCTCACACTTGTTGGTGTCTTGTTTAGACATCTGTCGAGCGGTAAACAAACAGCTGTAGCCAATAAAATTAATGGCACAAACTGTTAACGACTTGTTCATAAATCTGCTCCTGCATGCCAGCCCTTACAGTTTGGGGATGATGCAGTAATGTTAGCTTGTGGGCTGGAAAGCCTCAGGGTTTGGCCAGTGATTACATTAACCTTAGACTGGCACCTGGTCCCATCTGGTCCCACTGCCGTTTCGCAGCCTCTGAGTCAGTGAGAAAGAAGACAGAGTGTACCTAAAGGGAGGGACAGTAAGTGCCTCTACTGTAGAGAGGCTCTAAAAAAACAGAGAAAAAGCACAGGACTTAGTTACGCCTGGCTGGACAAGTCCTTCCATCTGTATCCATCTACATAGCTGCTACATACTGTAGTCGCTGCACTGGGTAGACACTAGTGAAGTAGTGTAAGAGATATAATCAAAGATTGCATAAAGTCACTGCTCCTGTGTGGCATTAACTGTGAAAGAAAGTCAGAATCTCAGAAGGGATTGGAGTTCGGGGATGAAACAAGGCCTTCAAAGGTAATACGTGGGCAGACAGTGTTGCGGCTTTGATAAAACCAGCACGACGTTGCTCAAGAGCTCCGCTACCAGGCAATTTGCAACACTGAGGCCTGCGAGCAGCTGCGCGACAACCTCCCGCTGTGCGAAGAGAACATTTAGACATCCCACGACTGGGTTTGAAACACATCCAGATGAAGCCGTTTGAAGACTGACTGGGCAACACATCAACATTCACGGCACCTGTTATGAGTTATTGCCTTTATTTATAAGATGTCAGTGAATATATTATCTCTCAAGGGACTGAGGCATTAGAAGTATTAGGTGAGGATTACATTACGAGCAACCCTTCAAGCTGTCGCTAGCTTAGAGGTAATTGAGATTGAAATGTGATCGATAATACAGTCCACAACCTTGGTAAACCAGTGTTTTCCATTTTAAAAGTGTTTGAATCAATATGAATTATGCACCTTGGGGGGGGTTTATTGTTTTGCTGGTGAATTGATCATCATTAGGAACATTTTTAAACATTAACAGCAGAATAATGAGCCGAGCACTCATTCATGTCAGACTAGACGTTGTTTGCGAAATGAAGAAGGAGCAGCTTCTGTCTTTATCTGGGACATTTACTGAGTAACTGAGCATACTGTCACACTTTTAACTGTAAATGAGCACAAGAGCTGTTTGGAAAATCATTCAAAAGGAAGAACTTGGTTCAAAACTGTCCAAAGAAGTTAAAAAGAAATCAATCAGCAGAGGATTTGTGATGGTTACTGGAGCCAGGATAGGTTGCTGACCCAGTAATCACACTTTCTAAATGAAATGCATAGAATTACAATGTCTGCTTGGCATCCAGATACAGCATCTATTCATAAATAGTGATAAGATTTAAAGGGACAGTGCACCCCAAAATCAAAAATACATATGTTCCCTCTTACCTGCTATTTATCAGTCGAGATTGTTTTGGTTTGAGTGTTGGAGAGATTAGTTGTGGTGCTCACAACCCCAATTAATGCATCTGAAAAACTGTCTCTTTCCAGAAATCATGACCAAGATAATCCACAGACCTTGTTGTGAGCAGTTTCACATGGGAACTACTTTCATTCTACCGAACTACACCTGTCAACCGTAACACAGTGCAGAAGGAAGTGTGCATCTACTGCTAGCTCACTTAGCACCACTGAGCTAACTAATGTTACAGCTCAGCCGAGGTGGACGGCGATCATATTTACATCTTGGGCCATCACAAGCACAAGCCTTTTATCCATGAGTAGATGCACTCTTCCTTCTGCGTGGTGATACAGTTAACAGGTGTAATTCAGTAAGAAAATTATTATTATCATTGGCTTATCTTGATTATCTTATCCAGGTCATGATTTCTGGAAAGAGACATTGCTGTTGAGTTTTTCAAATGTATCATTTTGGCGCTTTGAGCACCACAAGCTGAGTGCCATCTAATTCCATTATATTCAGTGTTAGGGGTGATGCCTTACAGTAATATATTACCTTTTAGCAGTAACAAGGCAATATAACACGTTACCAATAGGATCTCGGGTAATATTAGTACATTTATAATGTCACGTAACGCGTTACCACTAAGGGTGTAACGGTACACAAAAATCACGGTTCGGTACGTACCTCGGTACACAAGTCACGGTTTGGTTTTTTTCGGTACAGTAATGAAAAAAATAGACAACTATTAAATATCTTTTACTTATTGGTAACCTTATTAAAACATACCACCACAGCAGTTCTCAAGTTCTCACAACTCTTTTTACACATTTTTTGAATGAAACAAATATATATAAAATCCTGCTTTTTCACATTGTTTGAATGAAAATAGAAATATAAAAGTGAAAAATAAAATCCTGCTGTTTTTTAAACACATTGTTTGAATGAAAAATGTAAATATAAATTTCTGCTTTAACAGTTTTACTCAATTAAAATAAAAAGTATAGTGCAGCTGGTCAGCTTTAAAGCCTGCTCAGATTCAGTTTTACTAGGAACTTACTTAGCTTTCCCACTTTGTTAAAGTGCAGTAAACAAAACATGCTTATATCTAAAGTGCAGCTTAAACAATTTTACTCAACTCCAATGGCGTTGGTTATTTCTTTAGCGCGATGGTCAGGGAAACGCTCTTTCTTTTTAAACGACGACGATATCGTAGTTTGCACCAGATTGCTTTTTCTAGTCGTGCCGGTTAACGTTCAAACTCGGGTGGTGTCGCTTTAGATGCGTTAGCATGTTAGACGTGTTTCCAAGTACATACCCGACCGCTGTTCTGCAGTGTCGGCACACTGCTTTTGTCTTGTCCACTTGTTTATTTCCATCTTCGTATTTTACCCTGAAACCAAAGTGTTCCCAAACGGAGGACTTAAGGTTTGCGGGTGGGTCTTCAGGTTCGTCAGGCTCACTTGCCATGTTGTCAAAATGCGAGAATGCGCTGCACAAAGTGAAAGCGGAGATTTACGGTCGGACTCGGTCCGTCACTCAATTATGTCCGTCGGAGAACTAGATATTTTAAATGGTTCGGCTCGCAAAAACGGAATTAAAACAAAACAAAATAAAATAAAATAATATCCTGCGCCCAATAATTCGGTACAAGGTCATGGCGAACCGAAAGTCGCGTACCGAACGGTTCGACACAAATACATGTACCGTTACGGCCCTAGTTACCACCTGAAATAAACTTTTTTGTTTTCATTTTTCATTTATCCACACCGCTCCACTTCCAAAGAGCTAGCCTCGGGTTTGTTTGTTTCTCGTACCAGTGATCGACATATATGGATGGTGTTAGTATATGTTGAATGTTTCCATTCACACCCCCTACAACTGCAGAGCAACACCGATACACTGTCCCGTTCTTATACATAAGTCTTCCTCTGGTGCTGTTGTAGATGACTGGCACACTGGGAACCAGCAAGTGGATCCTCCAGCCCTGGTGTATTCCTTTGTGCTCGTCATAGTGACTTACCTGCACGTCATCCCGTTTGTTGTCCTAACCTCAATATTTGCTTGTGTTTCTTATCATCCATATTTTATAATTATCAGACTCTGATCCTCTGCCTGACCCTCCCTGTGTCCAAGGCTGTTCATTTATTTTAAAAAGTCCAGGATATATCGTTCTATATCATCAGGCTTTTATTAATATGAGCAGGGGATTTTAATACAAAGTGCTAACCACTGTATGTGAATGCATGAATGGGTCAGACCTGCAGCACTGGATTTGAAATGAACTGTAATAAATTGGAGTTTCTGTGCTATGATTAGCTGCTGTGAAACAACATGACCTTCATCCATTTAAAATGTGTATTAGTTCTTCTGAGGTCACTTGGTAGAGGTAATGCAAAAGTAACGTAATAAGTAACTTATTACTCACCAAACAATCTAGACTGATGAATTGCACTACAGGAAAAATCTGTGTTTTTGAATTTGGGTTGAACTGTCCCTTTAAGAGCCTTTAAACAGTTACTTAAATTGCTCATAACTGCTATCGTTCAATAATCCAAATCAGATGCAAAAAGCAAACACAAACAGGCAGATATATTGCTCTCTGCATTGCCGACGCATTCCAACCTTCATGCTTTTCTTCAGGCTGTGCACAGAATGGTGAGATGACATGTCATCTGTCACATTATGTCCCTGGTAAATCAGACAGGTGATGTAATCTCCAATTTTCCACTCACATCAATTTTATCCTGTTTAATCAATGTGTCATGGTTATCCAAGGTGGTCTGTGATCACAAGTTGCGCAGCCTGTCTTATCTTGATAAATCAAAAAATGGTATTATTTGACCATAAAAGAAAGGATCAATCTCTTCTCTTGTGCTGTAAATATTAACTACACAGTATAAGCAACCAATAAACTAACTAAGCGTAAATCAGGGTATACTGCTTCGCAAGCAAATATAGGGGGCAAACTACAGATACCTGGCTCTAACAAATCAAACTGGGCTCCTTTCCACGTGGCTCGTCAGCCATTCAGAGATCCCACCAGCACTCTCACTATCTCTCTGTGCACTCTGGTTAGATGGGGAGTAGCTAATGTGCTGGGCTTTGGCTATACGCTATGATTCATCCTGGCAGTGCGCCCACATCCCAAGAGGGTCTTACCATTTGTTTGCACTGACACACGCCTCGGCCGCTGTGACCTATTGCTGTTTGATCTCAGGTCTTATGTAAGGCATTGTGTGGAGTGGGACTTACACGGGACACAAATATTGAAGTATCTGCAATGACACTTATTACTGCAGAAGGGAACATCAAACAAACTAGAGGGGGGACATGAGAAGGAGGGTTGGACTATTGGACTTCACATCAATAAAAATATTTGCATTAGAAAATCGTTATCGTCTGTTGTCTGCTCATGAGCCAGCAGTGATTACATTTGGGAGACACTTTTTTTCTTATTCATCACGAGCTCCTGGAACATGAAATGAATGAATGCAACAATGGGCCTCATGCAGGAAGCGATCCAGCAATACATTTCCTTTTATTTAGTTAGTAAGAATGATCTGTTCTCATTTGTACCCACTGATTGCTGGGATTCACCAATGTTTTCTTATTTCTTAGGTAAGAGAAAATTTTAAGGGTAGTCGAGAGCAAGGTTTGTCTGCAAGGTATCACCAGTTTTAAATATGAGAAACATAAAAATGTATTAATATCATATAATTAAATTAGATTTTTATATGTTTTCGAGTTATTATAACGATCCCAATTAAGACTATAAACCCTTGGATGACTGCTCTTAGATGATCTGGCCATCCAGGTCTTACGCAGAGAACGCGTTTTTGATTTGATGAGAACGGCTGCTGAGCTGTTTCAGATTTGCCATGAGCTCTGCTTTTAAAACCATTTCCTTTTCTTTCTTTTTTTATACGCTTTATTTAATTGCATACCTCTTACATACATAGAGATAGTAATTCAAACATCTTTTCAATAGTTCATTCCATAGAGGTAGAAAAACCATTTTCTTTTAACATATTGTACTGTATTTAGGTACAAATTTAAGGTACTTTTACTTTACTTGAGTATTTTTATCTCATGCCACTTTCGATTTCTACTCCACTACACTTAAGAGGGAAATACGGATGTTTTTAACTCCACTTAAATTATATGATCGCTTTAGTTTCTTTACAAATTAAGATTTTTACTCACAAACCTTATGAAAATACACAAGTGCAACTGAAACAGTTATTCAGTTGATTAGACAATTAATCAGTGTTTAAGTCGTTTTTCATGCACAAACATTTAATGGTTTCAGCTGGGGACCTGCTGCTTTTCCTTATAATTCTTTTAATCATTTTGATTTGTTAAATTGATTAAAATTATTCTGCATTAAGTACGTTTAATACTTAAATAAGTTTTCCTGACTGTCTTTTCACAAAGTTGGGCAACGTTTTGAAATCGGTGCTACATGACCACAGAAAACAGAGGCAAAGGGCTGAGGCATCTGCTTTTGCACAAGAGGTAGAAAACCTACAACTACCAGAATGCACTGCGTCACATTGCGCCAATAACTACTCCTGCTGCTGGGTTCCAATCGGAGGATCAGCGGTTCCATCCCCGGCTCCTCCCGTCTGCATGTCGAAGCATCCTTGAGCAAGATACTGAACCCCAAATTGCTCCCGATGATGCTTCCATCAGTGTGTGAGTGAGCTAAAAAAAAACTGAGTAGCAGGTGGCACCTTGTATGGTAGCCTCAGCCACCAGTGTATGAATGTGTGTGAATGGGAGAATGTGACTCGTAGTGTAAAAAGCGCGTTGAGTGGGCAGATGACTAGAAAGGCGCTATACAAATGCAGGTCCATTTACCATTTACCATAAAAATGTTTCTTCCCTGTGACTCAAAGTCAACAAAGTGCTGTTTGTCAGCGCTAGTTTGCTGATCTGTCCCGTCGTAACAGAAAATAATAGCGAAATCAAGAGAGTGTCTCTGCATCAGGCCCAACGTTGGCCTCATCTGGTGTAAATCTTTACCTTAAACAGAACAAAAAGTCACCTTACAGGTACTTTAAGTCAAAAATATATTTGTCCCGCTCAATCGCCCGCAATGGCGACAACATCATATAGGGAGAGGGCACCTATACATTAGTGATGATTCATGGGCTGCGTCAACTGAACCGTCACTTGCTCCATCACCAGTAAATGAGCCGCGGACGATGCATCATGGTTACTGCGTGGCTGTCTGTAACCCCCATTACCTAAAGGACAATGAGCTTGAGGAGAAATGGATGTGTCCTGTCTTGGATAAATGTTGCGCCTGATTCTGAAGAGTCTGTGCACTGTATGATACGTGCTGACGCCAATATAGGCTTGATAGTGTGTAACTAGTCGCTTTAAAACAAATGAATGTCCTTGGTATGTCTAGGAAAATGTGTATCAGGGATGATGCAGCTGCGAGAATAAGTGTTTGTGTGGCTTTTGTTCATTGTGGGCATTTTAGGATTGAAAAGAAAGCCATATCCAACATGTGAGGAGGGTTTGGTGATTAGCTTTGTTAGATTTCAGCTAATTAGTGTAGCAGCAACAGTGATGTTAGTTTACTGATAATGGATTCAATTACAAGATCATTAGCATGATCGCCAAATGTTCATGACACGGAATAAGCAGTCGTTTAGACACAAGGACTCAGGAGCCATTACTGTAAATATATGTATGAGTCATTCCACACAGCTCTCCAAAGGTCAAGGACAGTGTATACTATGTGTGACTTACCCTGCTGTACGTCTCTCTTAACACCTCCATAAATAATCTTCCTATTAAATGGACAAAATGGGACACACGTAACCTCTTAACCTCCTGATACCAGTGTTACCAGCAGCTCTCTGTGCAGCTGGAACATTCATTTCCTCTTGTGCTCTCTAAGCATTAGTCTGGCGTCTTGTTCATCTCATTCGCTCCCCTCCACAAACCAATCTCTGAGTGTGTCAGGAGCCCGGGGAGCTAAGCGTCATGACTGTGTTTGACCTTGACCCCCCTCCTCCCTCGACGGTTCATAATGCCACAAGGGTTGAAGGCAGGGAGACTGATAGCCCCATCTGACCCGAGGGTCTCGAAATCTGCCTCAATGTCACCTCTTGCACCGAACACAGAGGCCATCATTGATTGTCTCCGAGATAAAAACAGACAGAAGTGCAAGAAGCGAAAGAGGGGGAGATAAAAGAGGAGGCACTGGGAGATAAGAGGACAGGGATGTGAGAGGGACCGAGTTAGCAAACGGCAAATCATTTGAAATAGCTCCCGATTCCATCGTTTTGTGTTTCATCTTTCTCTCTCAAGTGCACTTTTTGGATGAAATATTGTCCTCGTACAGCGGTGCATGCCTTTGGCTGTCATCTCAAGATAACTGTGTTATGGGTTATTACGTCCGTGCTCCACGAGTTAATAAAAGCGTTTGAAATACAAATTGACTGTCAATTAATACTCCCTTTGTAATGAACTGCCACGGAGAGCTGTAACTAAAATCGTACAACTGGTACTTAAAGAGCAGCTGGGACACTGTAGTTACATCTCATTAGGAAAAGTGTTTAATCATATAGCAATTGTCTTCCCCAAAAGAAATGATTCTTTCTGTCATTATTTTTCACATCTCTGACAGCTTGAGACATTCCCACTCACCTGACCCTCTCAACATTACCTCAGATACTGTCGGCGACAAGACACAAAGTCCATTAGACCCACGTTAACGACAAAAGCCCTAAGGATGGCCTCCTGGTCCTCCATCTGCCCTACCAATCCCATCTTACCAATCTATCTGACCCGGCGATTGCTTGGAGACTTTGAAGCTGTGCAGGGTCCTCTATTAGATCTGTCGCCCTCTGTCTCCGCTGCCTTTTGCTTCTCAGGCTTTTGTCCCGCTTTGCAATCAACGCTTCCACCGGCAACCAAATCATGATAGATGGCTGCAAAGTGACAGTGTGAGGAGACGAAATGCTGTCCGAGGGTGGTGGACACAAAATAGACACCGTGGTGACTTTGGTCAGGTTCACATGAGGTTGTTTAGAGGGACGGAGGAAAGATTAAAGGAGCTTTAATACAGCAGCAAGCAACTATCTGATATGGAAAGATATGGTGAAGTTCTGGCATCCTAAACAGGGAATGATGTCACGCTGTCTTAGTGTGTATTGAAATTCGAGCTTCTCTGTTAGCTGCTGTGGTAGACAGTCCTCTACAGTCCAAGGTATCCTGCCTTTGAAAACAGTTGTATTTATGACAGTTGGTGTTTCTCAAAGTCAAGGATCCTTCCTTATTAGGCCGAGTCCTTCCGAGGAAGGATCCTACAGAGTCAAAGGCAAGAGTCCTTCCTAGCATTAGGTGAACACACATTGGAACAGACTAACGAGTGCCCAGGTGTGCGTCATTAAACCTCAGCGGACTGAGGAGGTTTCAGAGCGTGAGAATTTTGGCACTCTGTAATGTTGTTGTACAATTTGAACAGATGTTGCAGTACTTTCAAAGTCACATGACTTTTAGGGGGAATGTATTTCTGGATTATACTTAAAAAACAAACAGGTAGGCTAAATGAATCTCTGTGACACTTAACGCTCCCTCACTGCTGTAAATGATTAACTTAAAAACTTATCTTGTTTTATCTCAGTGGACACGAGGGAAAGTGTAAATTTTGAGGTTTCCGTCATATTTTTTTATGCTTGTGTGATAAAAACTCCTGGAGATATTAGTCCCAATAAATGACATTTATCTAAATCCTGCTGAGCTCTGCTTGTACGCAAAGAATTGTGGTTACCTTATACCTGCTAAGGATACACACATGCATCCTTGAAATTTCTCTCAATGAAGGACTCAGTCCTCGGTAGAATTTGAGGAATCCTTGACATTGGAACAGTCCTTAGGTGGGATTTGATGACGTAGCATCCTTGAGAGCAGTGGTTACTGTACTTGCGTGATACGGCAGTTGAGACGGCGACCTGATGGTTTATTAGTGTGAGTGCTAGAGCTTTGATCCTTTGCCCAAACCTGATTGGACCTGACCCAGCTGCTCAGTTTATGTCAGGTCACGTACACTATATACCCGACTCAGAATTATGTCAGTTGAATCATATTGGGCCATTTAATATGAATATTTGATTATTCGTTTTTTCCCCATATAGTTTTAAAGTTAAACGGGGCTCAGCGGGGTGCTCAGTGTGACAGCAGCATTCATGTAGTATAGTAAACAAGCTATCGGCACTAACAACCGATCAGAAATGTGTAACATTTTGGGGCGTCGGTGGCTTAGTGGAGGCACCCCATGTACAAGGCTGTTGCAGCAGCAGCCCAGGTTCGAAGAAGATAATGTCATGTCAGAGCCTTATAGGGGAAAGTTTCTCCTCCTCTGTGCCGATGCAGCACCCCCGCAGCTGACTGTACCAAAGAGCAGCATGAAGGTCAAGAGCACTCACTCTGCAGCAAAACCTTGGGACCAAAACGTCCCCAGAAGTACGCTGCACTGCATACTGACTATCAGAAAACAAAAAGCAAAAAATGACTGCTCGACTTGAAGCAATCTCCCTTGACTGAGGGGTCTTCGACTGATGATTTGAATCTCTGACGTTTGAACTTTAGTTCACTTTAGCCTGTAGATACAGTAGATTTTTTTTTTACAGTGGAAATTCAGATCTTTAATTGGGTTCATGACCAAAACTGTTGCTGTGGTTGGGGCTTGGACAGAAAGCATGTAGGTTCATGTAGGGTCAGACCGGATTTTTTGAAGCTGGTGTTTAGAGATGAAAGGAAGGATGTATCCCATGTAGCCTTTAAAAAAATGCATTTTCAGTCCAGTCCAGTGCTTCACCACGAGACCCAACAGTCTACTGTACCATGATCACACATGCAGCCTGCTGTCCCACAGTATAGCTGTATTTCCTGATTTGTAGTTCATCCACAAACCTGACCACATGAGTTTCGAAAGTACGACTTCACTTTTAATTCAAACACCTGTGGTGAGCTCAGAGTGCCAACACAATCCTTGAGACTTTCCAACTGCAGTGTGGACACATATGGCTTTGATGATTTAATATCAAGAGAAGTGGGTGGATTAACAGACCCCTCTATTTCTGTTTCCCTCAGACCGGCCACCAGCTCCCGTAAATGTGTCTGTCACGCACCTGCGGGCCGACTCGGCGACTGTATCCTGGGAGGTTCCAGAGGGGGATATAATCATTGGCTTCTCGATCTCGCAACAGGTAAGTCACAAACTTAAAATGTAAATCAGGACCACGGACAGGTTAGCGGAAAACCCCCAGAAAGATGAATTGTATTAGTTTTATTTTTGGCTATAGCCATTTGTGGTTTGGCACTGAGCCTACATCATGTCCTGCTGAAATTTTGTTGGCACACCACGCACGCAGCCAATATGAAGAAGTGCATCTGGAATCCACTTTTAACCGTGTCACAGTTTGTGACAGCCTGTGGAAGACATCGGAATAAAATGGATACGGGCGACTGGAAACATATTTTCTCAGACAATTAAATGATAATATATTCACTGACTGAAGTCCATAGAGGGGATGTTGTGTGCTCAGCAAACACCTCACTACATATCACAAGTTAGCCCAGCATACTGAGTAAGTCGAAACACACATGCACAAGATCCCGTGGGACTAAAGATTTGTTTTTATATGAATATATTTTCTCAGGAACCCCTCAAAGCGTTGCTTAGCATGCAGAAAGGCAGACTAAATCTTGCCTTCAAGCCTGGAGTCTGAATAAAACTTTCCATGGTGGATTTGTCAAGAGAAAACAAGGGGCGCAGCAGGATTTCAGAGCTTTAAATAGGAAAGCCAATGAATGCTAACACTGGATGCCATATGCTGCAGTAATCGCATTTATGCTTTATGAAACTCACGACATCATACAGCCGTTTAACTTTGCTATTCACTCAGTGCGACCGATGAGCTGTATGACACCCAAACGGCTCTTCATCAAGTTACACAGCTGAATTTGAACAAGTTTCATAATTGCCCTGAGCGTATATGGCGGTTAATAATTACATTGTTCATTGTTTACGGAGAGAAACGAGCTTTCTATCAAGCAGGGCCATAAAACACAGACATCTGGCCCAGAGCCACTTAAAGTGCAGATGGGCTGGAGAGCACACTAAGAAGAGAGTTTGCATGCGAGCAGGAGGAATAATTCTCACAGCTCTGGGTCTTGATTGCTCCAATAATGTTCTGAAAGGTCAAAGACAAACTCTGAGACTGAGAGCTTGTGACTCAAGGCGCTGGCAGTCTAAATTAATCAGAATATTGACTCCGCAACTTTTCAATTCCCAGTCAGGACTCCATATGGCGAAACTAAAGTGCCAACTGTTAATATAATAAAGTACTCAGCATGTCGTTCTCCAGCACCTTGAATATTTTCTGGTTGGTCACCTCCGTCTTACATTGTCACGGCCCACATAGAGCTACATGATTGTTTTTAGCTTCTTACAGAACGGACCGTCTTCCTCAGGGGCACATTTACAGGGCCGGTAATCTCTGTGGTTGCCTCAGTCACCTCATTGACCACTGTCTTGATTATTGTATCGACTCAATAGATCAATCAGTTCTGTTCTCTGTCTTTCTTCCAATCCCCAGAGGCAGGAAGGACACATGCAGCGATTCATTCGGGAAGTCAACACCACCAGCCGCTCTTGTGTCCTCTGGGACTTGGAAGAGGAGACAGACTACATCATCCAAGTCCAGTCAATCGGCCTCTACGGCGAAAGCCAAGCAAGCAAGAAGGTTCATTTTCGCACCCTCAAGAAGACAGATCGCTTCCCCTCCAACAGCTCCAATCAAGGTAAGCTGCTCTGAGGTACTGATAAATATCTATGGCAAAGTTTTTTGAAAAGAAAAAGACCTGTGTTCAAGGACAATAATAGAGCATGATTCAAAAATAGGGGCTTGTGTTTCCTGAAAATCCTCATAAACGTTTTTTTAAAACAAAGGATTAGACTGGCATTATCTTTTGCATTATTGTCATCAAATCCTTCAAAGACCCCCTCCAGCGCATATCAAGTTTATACCCTTGTCAATGTGTCCGTGTGGTGGTTTTAAACTGCTACAAGACATATCACGAGCAAAATAAGCAGTCAACGTCATGGCTGAGCATTTGGAACTGTAGTGTACCAATGACTGTCTCAAGGACGAGAACGTCACAGAACAAAGGAACCAATACCATCAATGTGCGGGATGGGGCCTTCCATAACACTATGTTAAAACAAGGAAAAGCCAGGCGTACTTCGACTTGTCAGAGCTGGTGATCAGGACCAAGGTTCAGCTAACACTAACAACACATGATAGGCTACGGGCCTATACTTGAGCTACGGGCAAGTGGCTGAAAGGTGGGGCTAATTTACATGTTTATACATCTGCAGAGAGCTATATAGATGGCAATGCTTAGTAGTAAATATTTACCAGGTTCCCCATCTTGGTTTAGCATTGATGTCACATAACACTTGTTAATTAGCACAAACGTTAAGTAAAGCCGAGGCTAATGAAAATACATTTTGCAGATACAGTCATAACCCAAAATATTGGACAAATTCAGTGTGTTACCTGATGATGGGCCTGGATAGAAAGTCAGAAGAACACCGAAGTCATTAGGATTCATCCTCTGGGGACCATGAATGTCAGTACCATAAAAACAGAATACGAGTAGAGAGGACATTGAAGTGTTTGCCCTGATCATGTGACTAGCCGAGAAAATGGCTAACACGTCAGTGGGGCCGTAATGTGTGTCACACTCACAAGTTTGAGAACTCCATTTTGGACTCCACTGTACACACTAAGCCCATGTTTTACTCATGCCTGTCTTTTAATAATGCTCATCGTGTAGCCTCGGCCGATAATCAAAGAAGATAGTGCACAAAAGATGCCTCGCTATGATTCGTACTACTCAACTGCTCATTTGGTCGTTACTGCAGAACCTCACCTTAGTGAGTTCATGACTTGGTATATATGGAAGTCAGCAGCAATAACTGTCACAGTTCTTTGCAATGGCAAGAAGATATAAAAATGGCTGCCGCTCTGACCATTATGCTACGGTATGTAAATTTGAATAGGAACGACGGTTCTACTTTTATTCCTTTTACAGTCCCTCCAGGATCTTGCGTCAATTTTGTCAAAACTTGCAATGAAAATTGCAGCATTTTTATGTGATTTTTTTGCGGGAAATTGCAGCAGATGACAAAAATTGCAGCTAATGACAAAAGGAGAAAGAAAATGTGATTTTTTTTAAATTACTACCTCCAAAAAAATAAGTCATGTAATCACTTGCTATAATACTCACACTGAATATTACAAAAATAGCTGCTAATGTTTTATATACTTCTCTTCTTTAGTTTTATTTAATTAGCTAGTTTCAAAACATGGACTCCAATAATGTTGCAAAAAATCCTTAGTGAGTATTGTAGCTCTCAAACCAGACAATGTGACTGTAAAACAACATGTAAGCTACATCTTCTGTTAACATAACATCTTAATACATTCAGCACATATTGTATGCATTTAAACAGCGCAAATTCTTATGTCAGTACAGAGCGTTTCTCCATACTGCAATGCCATTAGTGCATTTGATGATGTGTCTGGTGACGTATCAAATTACGTTGAATGTGCGATGACTTCCGATCGGCCAGAGAATGCTAAAAAACACGGGACTTTTGAAAAATGGAAAGTCCCCGCAAATATCACAGACTTTCGTTGAATTTGCGTTAATTATTGCGCTCGCAAGATCACGATTTTCTGGAGGGACTGCTTTTATGCGGTCAGTGCCAAATTTCATGGCAATCCATGCAGTAATTGTTTAGATATTGTGAGATACAGTATGCTGTGGGGGCATGGTGGTGCAGTGGTCAGCATTGTCATCTCACAGCAAGAGGGCTTCTGGTTTGAATCCGGGGTAGGGGGTTCAAGGGTTCGGGGAGCCCGTCTGTGCGGAGTTTGCATGTTCTCCCCGTGTCAGTGTGGGTACTCCAGCTTCCCCACTCAGTCCAAAGACATGCAGGTTAATTGGTGACTCTAAATTGGCCGTAGGTGTGAATGTGAGTGTGAATGGTTGTCTGTCTCTATGTGTCCCTGTGCCCTGTGATAGTCTGGTGACCTGTCCTGTACCCTGCCTCTTGGCCAATGTCATTCGGGATAGACTCCAGCCCCCCCGCAACCCCTAACAGGATAAGCAATTATGGAATTGAATGAACAGTATGCTGCTAGCATGGCTGAGAAATATCAAAAAGTAGAACATGAGGCTGCAGTGAGTGGCATTTGTTATTAGAATTTAAAAATGCACTTGTGGATGTGTTCCTAATAAAATGTTAACTGTAATGAAGAAGCATATATTTGGCCCAGTGCAGTGATGTAGCTCTGTTGTGTGTTTTTAATAGTTTTTGAATGATAATGCAGTTTCAGGGTGCAGAGGTTTAAGCTTTGAATACACAGACAAGATAAATACACAGATAAATTCATTATGCGTTTAGGTGTCTTCATGGGAAGTGTTAATATCAACAAAATGATAATTTAATTGCCAGGCATTTTGTGAAGTCAGAGTCAATAAGATGCTATAAAGTCAGTCAATAAGCAGTATAATTTTTAAGGTCACAGCAGCAATCTTTTCACAGTGTTTCATCTCGCTGTGTTACATAACCTAATGCTTTTAATTTTACAGCACATGGTAGAGCCACAGGCCTTTTTCCCGAGGCGCAGACAGGAGCAACCCATTACAGACACTTTCCCTGCTGTTGCTCTAAAGCCTATTCTGGCTGTTGAATGCTTTTAGGCACACTGACACTGAAAATGAGGTACAGTAAAGGCTAGTGCCGACATAAGTACAAGTAACCTGAAGCCTCCTCTCAGAGCGTCTCTGAGGGGGCTCCATGCAGGTTTATTTTCTCTTACAGACCAATTCATTATTGACAGACTCTTCAAGCATGGCTGCAGGCAGGCTCCTCTGCATTTCTGCAACTCTGTATCACTCCGGGTACCTAATCAGGATTCTGACACACACTCTGAAGCACTTTGGATTCAGTGTCTGGGCTCGTGGGCTGGAGGAAATATGAAGACCATGACCAATAGAGAATAGGTTCAGTAGCTCTCAATTTCTTACGGCACAGATGAGGAAAGAGTGAGAAAAGGCTATTTGCTAAGAAGTTGGTAAGAGTCTAGATTTCGGAGGAAGCTCCTTTGCAAATCCTCTCTGCATTTGTTCAGCTGTGATTATGAGTTGAGCAAAATACATTAACTCTTAGTGCAGGAAAATGGGAACACGCACCAAACGTCACATCCTTTTATGCAGAAGGGAGTAACTGAGGAGTTGCTGTGTGGCTTTCTGCACGTTAGATAAACTTAAAAATTCAGAGTTAAAGGGCATTTTTCAATGTGAACCCTATTTTCTCATTTTATTATGTCTAAGTAACAAATGGGAACAGCAGTTTTTGAAACGGGTCCAGCACTGTGTGAGACTGCTGCAGCTTTCAATCAGCAGTCAACCTATGTCCAATAAAAGTGCTTGTTTTTGCCACTGATGGGCTCAGATTGTTATAATAAGTGTCTGACAACATTACTGAAAAGATCCTTACAAAGATAGACTTTTTTGTTAAGGAGTAAAATCATTTTTGTTTAATCAGAAACAGCCACAAAAACGCTACTGTCAACCCTACCATTTTGTCATCATAAAACACACTCCATTCAAAGTCAAGAGATATAAGAATAAAACTCACAGCAACCATCTTGATTTGTCTTTCCACTGTTCCAACAATCACCAGCTCTGGTTTGACTGAAATAAACTCTTAATTTACCCAGTTAGTTTTGAAAATATGCTGGCTCTGGTGGGTTTGGTGTTGGTGATTTCAGGGCTGTTCCTAGTTTAACAGAAAGGATCTAATGCTTTATCGAAACAGTGTTAAAATGTTTAGCCACTACAGTAACATTCAAGCATATTGTCAAAACACAGGCTGATGGCGTTGAGTAACATTAGCTCTGCCATACTGTCTCAGGGTGCTTTCACACCTGCCCCGTTTGGTTCGGTTCAATCTAACTCAAGTGCGGTTCATTTGGGCAGGTGTGAACACAGCAATCGCACTCAGGTGTGCACCAAAACAACCAGACCGAGACCTTCTTGAAGAGGTGATCCGGATACAACCTCTGGTGCGGTTCGTTTGTGGTGTCGTGTTCTGACCTGGATCCGAACCAACTGCAGTCACATGACACATTGTTTGGGTTAAACATGAGCATGTTACAGTCTTGGAGGATTATTAATGTGCACCTCCTCCTGTACTGCCTTAATATGCACATTCAGCACATCCAATGCATCAAAACATTGTTTTCTAGTTGGAGCCACGCCTCGTTTTCAAACTGTATGGTTTGACTAAAATGAACAATGACAGCAATATAGTCCACGATGAGCAGCGCTAAAATCAACCTGCGTAGTTGTCCCTCCATTGTGACATTAGAAAGTGACACATTTATCTTGCAAGTGTGCTCTTCTTCAACGTTTGGTTTACTTCCTGGATTTTTCCCGCATGGAAATTACGTTTGGTTTACTTCCTGGATTTTTCCCGCATGGAAATTCTGACCAATCAAGAGCAGCTTTCTCGTGCAAGCATTTGATCTGGTCCGCTTGTAAATGCTGCCGTGAGAACACAAACCGACTCTAGGCAATTATGCAACTTTGTAACAAAATGAGTCCCTGATTCAGACCAAAGCAAGACAACTCTAGGTCTGAAAGCTCCCTCAAAATGTGAATGGAATTCACTAAAACATGCTTGTCTATTTACATCATAGCATTAATGGTTATACGATACTGATATTATGGTAATTTTAATAAATCATATCTATAGTGGTGCTTACCAGCGAATGTGAAAGTGAAAGCCAACACCAGATTCACTCTCGCACAAGTTTTGTCGGCACACTTCTACCTGATTGCTACTTTTTTTATAAAGTCCTGACGCTGTTATCGTCTCTGGGCTACACGCCCAGGATTAACCTGACCACAGCAAAATAAGAAGAACATTTTAAAAGGCACAGGCAGTTTCTCCAGATAAATACACCACCATTAGCTTCTAGTAGGTCAAAAGTGATGATTGATGTGACAGTGCGAGTCTATACATTGTTTTTTCAGCAAAATCCTGCATAGTATACCTAAAAAATATGGCAGCATGTATTTGACATTGGTCTAGAAACAGGCCTGATACTTCAACCGTCTTCTTCCCTTGTTATCTTATGGTGTGGTAGAGGTTGCAAATATAAGAAGTGCTGATGCAAGCGGATCATAGACGTCTCTCTTCAGCTGACTCAGGTTTGGTACCATTAGTTAAGCTGGCATGATCGGCGAAAGAGAAAGAAACTAATTCAGGCTCAAGTTCAACACAGTATATTAAGCTAATACAGGCACTGGCATCACACTGCTCTCTTGTTGCTTTAAATTAAATACTCAGGATATTATTTTCTGTGCTTATATTTGATGTTTAAAGCAATGGATTTTAGTAACGAACCATCAATATCTGAATAAAGTGCTGAGCATGAGAAGACTTATGGTCACTACTTTTTCAAGAGTCTTGGAAAAGATTCAGTGTGTACCATTAATCAGGATTTGTGATCCAAGTGGGTCAGAAAAACAGCCCATTCAGTGGATGAGATGATCATTTGTGGGAGTTTGTTTTTTGTAACTGTAAAAGCAATCAGTGTCAGCTTTCCATAAATCTACTGCTGACTTCTCATGCCCCACTTCCAAAGTCCAATCACATCAAGTTTCTTCTTGTAACTCTGGTTAAGTTTATTACTCGGCTCTTTTTTCATGTTTGGCTCTGCGTGGTTGTAATTTTGACTCTGATATTGTCAGCAAATTTATTGTGGGCCAAAGAGACACTCAGTATGCACCCATCACCTGGGAAAACCAGACAAAGCCACTGTGACTCATACTCCTTTAATAGATAATCTATTGCACTTATTTTATTTTTATCCCCAGTGTCAGATAAAGACCCGCTGAATGGCTACAAAGACAAAGTACCCTGATTAATGATGTTAAATTACCAGGGGTGGAAGACGTACTCATATCCTGTACTAACGTAAAAGCAGTAACACCACAGTGTAGAAATACTAAAACTGCAAACATATTAGCATCAAAATATATTTAAAATACCAAAAGTAGAAGTGCTCAATATGCAAGATGTCCCATTTCAGACTAATATATATTGTTTGACTATAATTTTATGAGATGATGAACACGTTAATTAAAAGTGGAGCTCATTTTAAACAACTTAATCCACTGCTGAGTAGTTTAATATATAACAATACATCATAATTTATTAGTTTCTTATATTTTGTATTCATAATTTAAAATAGTAGTAACTAAAGCTGACAGACAAATATAATGGAGAAAAAAAAATACAATATTTCCCACTGAGATGTAGTGGAAAATATAAAGTAGCAGAAAATGGAAATACTCACGTAATGCTCAAGTTCCTGAAAATTGACAGTGGAAATACATACATTTTTACATTAACTTATCATCATGACGTAAATGTTGATTCCACAATGTAATGGTTATAGAATAATGAAACCATCTGCATTGAGATTGGTTTCCTATAAGCCTCGCTTCCACTACACAATTCTGTCTGACACTGGGTGCTATCCACTGGGAAAATGAAGTCTTGATTTACAGCACAAGGAGGTACATCAACCACTGCCCAACCAAAACAGGAAGGGGGCAGCAGTTTTGTTTCTCTGGTACTTATTGATAGTTAACCCCAGTTACCAAATATCAGTGCAAGTACTCTATAACTAGTAGTGAAAATGGCAGATGGTAGTAAAACCAACAATATTGTGGAAAACAAAATGCATTGTTGGAAGTTGCTAAGCTCTGAAGAAAATGGAGAGTAATATGGTAGGGTTGCAAAGGTATCAGATTTCCATGGTACAATAACTGTCTCATAAAATACCGCGGTTTCACGGTATATCACGGTATTACAGACGTTATATTATTATCGGTCAGAATAAGCCTCGAAGGAATCAAAATGGAAGAGTAATTGTTGGTTGGACAAACATTTTATTACTATAATCAAAAATTTAACACATTTTGTTAATGGAAGTGTGTGTAAAAAGTCTCTCCTGAGAGAAAACTGTTACAATAAACATCCAGTTGCATTTTTTTTTCAGTATCGTGGATAAACAAATGTACATGGCATAGTCTGAGTGGGCAGAAGTTCGCTGCGTAGATCAGCCTCTCATTGGGCGGAACGAGCCACCCGCTGAAGTCCCGCCCTACCACCTCCGGTTGCAGTTTTCAACACGTCCTTTACTAACTTTTGCGGTGTTTGATCTTGCGGGGATGTAGCCATTTTTCTGCCATGGTTCGCGTCCTGTAGGCGATATTTTTGTGGGCGTGTTACACCAAAACCTGTTTCCCCCCGGCAATATTTTTGCAAGCGCACCGTTGCTGTGGCACCGCCAAGAACGATTGTGATTGGTTGAAAGAAATAAAAAAAAGCCGGGGCGTTTTTTTTTCTCCAATCTTAAATTGAGAGTTGCCGCAGCCAGACCTTTCTTTTCTTGAAAAAGGTCTGGTGAGCGAGACTAACATGGCATGAAACCCGTCAAATTTTAATTTCAATAAAGTATATCTTATCTTATCTTATCTTTTATATCATGATATACTCTGAATATACTCTATACTATTGCTGCAACCCTACGATACAGTTTTGTTGTTGCGACCAGCGCAAACAATAATACCACTTAGAAAAACTGGAGGGGGGTTTGAGAAGTTGTCTATTTCCACCATAGACCGTATAAACTAATGAATGTAGCTGCAGTACCGTTACCCATTGGTTTGTGGACTGCCATTTTCAAGCATCAAGTTCAGCATTTTGGCCGCCGCCATTTCATGTTTTGGAGCCAGATGTGACCATATTTGGATGGGAGGTTGGAGCTATAAAGGAGTGAGGGGTTGATGTATCTCATATACTGTAGTGCTGCCTCACAGAGAACGTGTCACTCAAACAGTCCCTACCTTAAAAAATATGCGTAACTTAAAGCCTTAATAAAAAGTAATTGGGTGAGATAGGTAAAAATTCACACCTCGTACAGTTGTTATAAATGTTGAAATTAGCTTTGAGACCAAAACCATGTTTTGTTCCAGGCTGTAAACATCTTTATTTCTATTGTAAAGTTGGACATTTTAACATGGGGGTCTATGGGGATTGACTCGCTTTTGGAGCCAGCCTGAAGTGGCTGCAATTTCTGGCACCTCCAAGTTGGCTTCATTTTACAGCCCCAAAGGCTGCTTGGTTTCCACTCACAGTGCAATACTTGAGTAAATGTGTTTAGTTACTTTCCACCACTGAAAATAACACCACTGGTGCAATCAGTAAGAAAGAAAACATAAAAAAGAAACATGCAGCCTCAAAGTAACGGAAATAAACTACAAAAACATTAGCAACGCATAATGAACGGTACCTCAGAGATACTAAGAATATTCTCTGTGTCTACATTAGTTTAACTAATACTTGGATGCACACACATCAGGTGAGTTTATCTATGCAAGGAGTAGAATAAAACCATGTACGAATGCTAAATGTTTGACATTTTATCTGTGTTTTCAATCCTGTATAAACTGTTACAAAGATACCAGCAATGTTACCCCTGGACACTTGAATCCTGTCATCCTGTGGCAAGCTGATGCTGGTTGGAAACTTGTCTCTTATAAGCTTTTGTCATCTCTGAAAGGATGTTTACAGTGTCTCCTAAAAATAGCAACATACTACATCCGCCATAAACCTTAATGCACCCTAATTTAATGTGACGTTTTTTGTTCAGGATCTTGCCACTGACCATTGTTCCTTTAAAAAGCCTTTTTTAATCCACTTGGCTCCAGCATCACAGAGCCATTTCAGAGATCCTTTGTCACAGCCAAGTGCCTCCTATTGAAACTAAATTGATTTGCGGTATATCCCCAGCATTCCCAACAGCCAGAGCTATGATACCCATGAATCAATAATGCTTTCATTCTTTATTTTTTCCGGCAATGCATTTCTCTTTGATAATGTGATTACATATTAGTGCATTGCCGCTGAATGTACACCTGCCCTGAGCCAGATTCAGAATCAATTTATTTCATATAAAGCATTTCCTGGCAGGATACACGTCACATGTTGTTAGAGAATTTGAATTTAGATGTGGATTTTTTTTCCTCCACAGGATCGATACATCGTTCCAAAGTCTATTTCAATTTCATTAGTTCCACAGACAGCTTTTAATCAGATTTTATGTTTGTGTGCTGTGTTGTCTGCCCTTTAAGAGTGAGGTATGTTGTGGTCAGAGGAGCAGGGATTTTTTAAGATCGATTTTTGTTGTATGTCAGCAGTTCAGGTGTATTCCATTAATTTACCCTCTGTGGTACCGTTGTGTTGCCAGGTAACACAGGTCAGGTAACATAACCTTTTTTGGCTGTTTCCACTCACACAGTGCATCCCAATATGATGCAGTGCTTAAAAAAAGAGCCAGGCGTTTTAAGGACACCAGTAGCACTGTTTGTATTGTCACATGACTCTCCAGAGGCCATGCTGTGTCCCATTCAAGGGGCCTTCCTTACATGATTCAGTACTATCATCTCTGCCACAAAAATGGCCTCAAAACATCTTTTTCTGTCATTTATAGGCTGGAAAAAAATCAACTCACAATAATGGATGAGAAAAGTTTATTTTTTAATTGTTAATGTACTTTATTTTCCAGTTAAGTAATGGGAAATTATTAAAATGCAAATGATGCCTCGAGTTATACCATGCATTTATAAATTTCCCACCATGACATTTTTTGGTATTGTTTTTAAGGGTTTATAGGTGTTTGTAGGTCATTATAATGCAGTATAATATAATATGCAGTCCTCTCTGCAGAGTAGACTGTGCTTATATTTTACACACATCTTTCCTCCATTTACAGAATGAATACAATATTATTACATGACTCTCCAAAGACGAGGAGGTTAGAAATAGCAATCAATTAGAACTTAGCTGTGAGGAAGACAACAAGCTGCGAGCAACCCAGCAGCAACCCAGCTAATTGTGTCAACATAGAGTCTGTCAGGAAAGACACACACTAAAAAACTGAGAGCAGGCATTTAAATGTACAGCAAATAATCAAACACTGGAATAAAATCCAATACTTGGTTTTGAAGAGGGTAATGATAGTTTGGTTTGATGAATTGTTTACGTAGAGTTTGCAGAAATATGCTGACACTTAAATGCATTTATTCCAGTGGTTCAATCAGTATTTACGAATATGAGCTGCTCTCACTCAAAGCCAGAAACGAGAGAAGTCTTAAACTTATAATGTCATTGGGTATAAAGTCTGGAGCTGCTCCATAGACAATGAATTGGAGCCTGATTTTGTTTGTTTTCTATTTTTACCCAAATGAGTTGTATTCTGTTGAAGTCTCAGTTGTGAAACAGAAAATCTGAACATTCCCCCAGGTCTACAACATCTTTCACCATTCACTGTCTACGGAGCAGCTCCAGATTTTATACAAATTTGACTTTTAGCACTCTAGCTTTTGGATTTATCAGAGAGTTATTCATGTTAACGAAAGCCCAGTTCAGACCAAAGATTCGTGACGAGACAAAACCATGTTAGAACGTTGCAGAGAAAAGTTGCAGCTGTGTGAACTGGCCGTCTGAGCTCGACTCAAGCCGGCTGATGGTGTCACCTGCAACTCAGCTGGTCAAATCGCCAGCAGCTGCTTTTAATACTTAAAGCATGTGACCTGTTTCAACAGCCAGTCGGCTTGTAGGGAAGTCCACTGGTCAAGTGTAACTGACCACAAAATGCGTGTCGTCCCTGCCGAGCCCTCTGTTTCCATCCTCTTGGTGTGCTGATGTCGCTGCTGCTGCTCGCTGTATGTTGTTATTGTGGTGTATTTATTATGAACACAGTCCATCTGATGCTTTTTTTTATTTCTGTTTCTCGCCGTTTCATCACTACTACAAATGCAGCTGTAGCCAGTATCTCACTATCACTATCCTCATTCATCTATCCTCATTCATATTTTAAGAAGCTACAAATTATATTCAGCCACAAAATAAGCCTGAGAAGCTGGAAATCAGAACACAAATACAGAGAGCTGTTGCATAGTGATGATACACCATCTCATCTAGTTGCATTGGTGTGAACCGGCAGGTTTTTAGAACGTTGCAGAATGGTGCATTACAAGTAGTTACATGTGTCAACTCATCTCGTCACGAATCTTTGATCTGAGCTGTTATAGACCATAGGAATAACATATATGAATTTTGAAAGTGTGTGTAGTTCCCCTTGTGATACCTTACAACTGGCATCATACTGTGTACCGTAGAGGGTTAATTTAAGCAGTGACTATGTATATACATTGGCAAAGTAAACAATTAAAGAATTTCACTGAGATATTATTCCACCATAGTTGAGGCACTTTTTGAAATACAAGGGATTTACCATGTGAGATTCATTGTACTGTAGGTGATCCTTTTTTGCTTACAGACAGAGAGCTGCAATTAAAGTGGGAAAATTAACATGCTGTATTCATTAGCATGAACAGCGATGCTACAGTTAATACAAAAACATCCATATATATAAATCATTCCCGAACAAAGACATGAAGCTGTTTAAAATGTTACCTGCTGCCACTGCACTGTCAAACTGTTTCGCACAGGAGAGAGAGAAAAAAAAGAACAGAATTTTCAAAGCATGGACGCCTTGAGCAGTCAAATCTAACTAGGTAGGTGGTCCCCTTAGACACAATTACTGTGTAATACTTCAAAGAGATGTCAAGCTGTCTTTGCTGAGTAAGAAGCTACACCTAGGCTCGCCTAATAACAGCACTGAGACAACGGTGCGCTACACATTGTGTGCTCCCTGCAAAATATTCTTTTGACCTGAACTGATACTCAGAATATTTCATATGCACGTGCATATAGGTTGATACTGCACTGTATTCAACTTTTGTTTTTCAGTTCATGACACCTAAAAAGCACAATCGCTCAGTCTCCAGGAGACATTATGCAAGAATAAATCACATAACGCATCTTTGTGACAACAGTACAGCCCCCCTGGTGTGTTGTTACACAGTTTGCCGACACAGTTCACAGCCACAAACGACATCCTGGGATTTGGGAAGAGCAGAAGGGAGGTCGACTAATTATCTCAACACTCAACAACTCTTTGGCTGCACCACAATCCACTCATTCTCCGCTGTAGCAGAGAATCACACAGCATATCTGAGTGTGGTGCCACAACATGAAATATGCATGATACAGTAGCAGGACATGTTATTCAGGTCATCTGGAAACTGTTCACTCACTCCGTGGTATGAAACCTATTGCATCAAATATGCACATACTCTATATCAGCACGCTACCGTCTGCACGTACCAAAGCACTTTTTAAAATTAAGTAGAGTCATTAGATCAAAACAACAAACTGGAGCGAGCAGTTCAGTTGGACAGTCGTGCAGAATACAGAAGCCAATTAAATTCATTACTGAAACAGATTTCTACTAGTAGTTTATCAATGCATAAACACAACTCTGTTTTCATGTATACAGAAGAGCTGGTTTATTATTCAGTAGGTTGTCCTCAGACAGATGGAGGAGATGTGGGATTAATAAACTGGAGAGCAACTCACAGGAGCACCAGCCGCACTTAGCGCTGACCTGAGTCCTGACCTGACATTTAGGTGTAATATGCAGCCTGACATCAACTCCAGAGCTCAGTGTGAGAAGCTATAACAAAGGACTGGATGGGATTTTTAAGCCTTTCTTAAACCTACATGAGTGTTGTATTTAAGAGCTGGTCGCTGTAATCGTTTCTCCTCTTTGTATTGGCTGAGAAGTGGTAGAATATCTTTATTGTTATTGTACAAATACAAGGAGATACAGAGTTTGCAACTTCTGTATCAAAGCTATAATAAATACAATAAAAAGAAAAGTTAAATAGCAATAAAGTGGCGTTATTAAATATTAAAGGGGTACTTATCCATAGTTGACATATTGCATACAGTAGATGTCAGTTGGCAACACATTCTCACTCCGACCTCGTCACATATCGATGTTCAGTCGTGGACTTTCCACATCCAGATACGACGTGCACCCTGGGTGTGTTGGTTGTTGATGTTCTGGGACGCCATGTTAAGTTCTGCCGGTTACATGCATTGTCTTCTTTCAAAATACACTTCTGTTTAAACAGGAAATTTACCGTTTACATACAGTCTCTTTCAAAATAATAGCACTACATTGGTACAATAACGTGAATTGACGTTTTTTTCCTTCAACAACAAATACACAGTTCAGTTTAGGGTTTGGCTGTCTAATCTGATGGGATGCAAACAACGCTTACTTGGGGAAAAATGTCTGTTGGACCCATCCACCATAAACTTGGACTTTCAGCAGCTCCACTCCGAGCTCCCTCCAAATGTCTGAGCTCCTCACCCTATCTCTAAGGCTGAGACCAGCCGCCCTATGGAGGAAACTCATTTCAGCTCCTTGTATCTGTAATCTCATTCTTTCGGTCACTACTCAAAGCTCATGACCATGGGTCATAGGGTTGGAGGGTAGATGGACTGGGAAAATCAATCTTCTCTGCCCTTTGGCTCAGCTCCCTCAATGCCTACATCACTGCTGACACCGAACCGAGACACCTGAAATCAAAGACGAACCTTTGACAAGCAAAATGATTCATGTAAATTAAATCTGTCCGTCTGTCTGTTCCTCGATTTTCTCAACACTTGTTCATCTGATCACCTTCACACTTGGTGGGTGTGTTGCTGAGGAACAAAGGAAGTGCAGCGTTGAGTGTGAGTTCTTAAAATCTACAGGACATACCTCAAGGCAATTGAATCGAACGCAACTGGACTTGGTTTTGTCTTAGAAGACGTTTCACCTCTTATCCAAGAGGCTTCATCAGTTCATGCTTGTCTGACTAGGCTGGAACTAGTCTGACAAACTGGTGTGAAAGCACCCAGGTATTTAACCTCTGGGGAGGTCTTCACAAGGCCAATGATGTCACTGGTTCGTTAGTGCTCAAATGGGGTGTCAACGACAGTCGTTGAAACTCCTGCTGCAATGCTGCAATTGGAGTCGTTAGAGTCACATGAGGCCATTTGTGAACGACCATTGTTTTTAGAGGTTAAGTTGTTAAGCCTCCTGGGCAAGGATGAAAGGACAGCATTATAGGTGGGGCATAGGTGGTGTCGCAGACCTCCTCCTCTATTGAGAGATGGCTTTTCCAATTTCACATAGATGGCTTCTTTTACACCTCTTTCAAACCATCTGTCTTCCCTGTCCAAAATGTGCACATTGCTGTCTTCGAAGGAGTGTACTTTCTCCTTGAGGTGTAGATAGACAGGACATACCTTTTAGGAGTGCGTTACTACCGCCAAAAGTACACATTATGTAGTGTATTGAGAGGGGACCCCTATTGGCAATCTTCCATCACTCACTACAGAACATTCAAGAACAGATGAAAAAGAGACCAGAGATGTTACACTGTACAAAATTTTGGAATGAAAACGTTTGTTCTTAGAAATAGCAGCCTGGCTTCTCTTCCAGGGCGGAAAAATAAGCTGCTTGGGCAGTTTCACCTGGATCACTATAATGACGTCAGGGGTGCCCTTTAGCGTCTCTAAAAGATGCACTGGGTTTTTGTTTTGTTTTTTCATTAAGATTTTATTGAACTTTTTCCGTTTTTTCTAACATAAAGAATGAGAGAGGCATAAAGAAGTGTCAGAAAAACACAATAACTAAATAAAATAATAAAATAAAAATGTAAAATAAACGAGTGATTCTTTAAAAAAAAGTTCTTTATGCCGCAAATACATATGCACCACTATCCACTCTGATCTTTGAGCAGCTGATTAGCTCTCAGACACTCAAAAAGCGTGCAACAGAGCACCATGCACATTGCGTACGATTCACTTCAAGATACGTCCATACCAACCATGTGCTCCAGGTAGCCTCCCCACTTCACCACATATTTCTCCACCCTGTCCTCAGAACTGAAAGAGATTTGTTCATATGATGCAACTTTTGCCAACTCTGTGAACCATTCCTTAAGAGAGGACTCCCCTGGTTTCCTCCAGTGTCTTATTATAATTTGCTTACCCATCATTATACTGGTCTGAATAAAGTCCCTGGCTCCACAGTGAGATGTGAGATTTGTGGGTCACTGAGAACATACAGCCTCGGGCAGAACTCCAAGTTAGTCTGGGTAATGGTTTTATTCGTCCGTGAAACATTATCCAATAGTTCTGAATCATGGGACGTTCCCAGAGTAGTTGAAGAAGCGCCCCTTCAGAACTGCAGCGCTTCAAACAGTCAGCGTTGTTCCTGATCTTAAGCAAAAACAGTCTGCAGGGGGTCCAATAAAAACGATGGTGCATTGGGTTTTTAAGCAACTCAAATGTAAACCCATCCATGTCATTATTAGACGGTCAAGTGTAGTATATAAAGAGCACAAAGGTCTGCTTGGACGGGTGGGAGGGGAAGTGTATGGGTCCAACAAGCACAGGACTTGATCCCACTAGACCGGTGTTTGTGTCCCATGTGAAACTGGAAGTCAGCATCAAGTTATGAGTGGTTAGTCCCCTGAATCAACTGCCATGACTAACATTAATCACAATCTTTACCTAACCCTAACCAAGTCGTATTGTTGCCTAAACTTACCGCCTACCCTTCTGCGTCAAGAAACAACGCAAAAGGCTGCTTCCAGCTTCCAAATATGACGAGTAGAGATGAAAACACATTGGAAAAAGCCTGGCTTTGACTTCATTGAGGCCATAAAATGTTTGTATGAGCTTTTGCACCCAAATGACGCACATACTCTAACCAGAGACTGCCTCTGTCCTGGCAGATGTATAGCTCAGATCCCCAGGAAACACAGTGTCTAGTGTAAAGTTATTTGGAAGACCAGTTGTCGAGAGAGCTGCAAGCAACAATACCAGAGGCAATTGTCTGTTGCAAACAGGCATGTTTTGAACACGCACTGCACCAGTACATATAAATATCAGCCACTTTTCTGTGATTTGAGGTTGTTTTTCACTTTCCACTGTGACATGCTCCTACCCTCTCTCCAGTCACATTCTCATGCACACTAGTACCAAGACTTAAATGAGCATGGCACTATAATTGACCCCCCTCCATAATAGCCATCATGCGAGGAGAGCTGACAATCTGGCATTCTGGGCCAGTTTCTTGACAATTTGATTCACTAAAAGAGGCAATTGGGAAGAGTGGTGCTCTGGAAGAGTTCCATCCATGCGGGTTTAAGAGATAGTTTGGAGAGTGGAAATAGGCCCATAGTCAATCCACTTAAAGGAGGATTAATGCTATGGGATTGATTCGTGGTAATGCCCACCACATTTTCTGACTACTACGGTTTTTGTTAAATGGCGTAACAGTCATGAGAGATGAAGGGAGTGTCCTTATTGTCCAGTCCTTATTGGCAGAATGTGATTTTAAGGTCTTACATTATCAGGAAAATCAGTTAAGTGGCTCTGCAACTAATGCTACCTTTGTGAAGGTTAATGTTCAGTTTTTACTTACACTGAGTGAAGCTGATATCTGAATTCTAAAGAAGTGTTTGAAGCCATTGTTTGTGATTTTATCCTACTGCATTTTAATGCCTGATGTGTTTCTGTTGTCCCTTCTATATAAATAAAAGGAAGGACTGAATAATGAGTACTCAATGTTATGGAGTGTGTATTGACTGTATCTGTCCTGTCTGTGCCCTCTCCCAGATGACCCCACTGTGCAGGGCCTGGACAAGTCCCGGCATTTACAAACAGGAGAGATGATCATAATTGTGGTGGTCTTGGTCATGTGGGCAGGTAGGTTTGTAGACTTCATGTGATTAGTAATGATTCAGTTTTAATAGAAATTCAATTCAATTCAATGGAATTTTGTTGTAACAACCAGAACAACCAGAGGGTTCCTCGGTTCAGGGTCACACACTGGGCCCAATTTTTTAAAACAATAGAGTACTGAATATCAGTCAAAAATATTAAAAATACACAAGATATAAAGTGTTTAAGGAGCAAAAGCAAAAACCAGTTCCTAATAGAGTAACAATAGGAGTAAGATATATACAAGAGTTTCTAAAAATGAACTAAAATGGTGGATATATGCAGAGTGCCCCTTTTAATCAACATTATATTGTATGTAATATAACAATGAGACAAGTGAATCACAGTGAATGAAGAGGAAAAACACTTTAAGTATGATAAAGAACATTAAATGTATGTTTTGGGCCTTTATCTATATGAATACGTTTCCCAAACAAACTGACTGGACTTACGTTACCTTGCTAACATTTATGATGTGTTAAGATTGAATAGTATTTAAGGCAACGTGGGATGTGGTATTTCTTATGGATGTATACACAATTGAAACAAAGTCATACCGACATCTACAAATGTTCAGTGGATAAGTTAAATATATAATTTGCCCCCTAAAATGTAAATTTAGGAAGTAACAGCTTATTAGCGTTTGACTGGGCGGCGCTACTAGATGTTTCCTTGCTACCGTTTTACACATTGCTAAGGTTTTTCCTGTAGTCGCCGTCGTTGTCGTTGCTTTACTTTCATTCATGAATTTTCTTAGTTTTTGGATTCTTTGTTCAACATGGAGGCATGCAAGAAAAACAAAGGTTTATTCACAAATTTAATGTAACACAGAATGAATAACTGATATGTAAATGATCATTTGGATAGTGAAGTATCCCTTTAAGTATTAATGGCACCACTTGATTTAATAAATCACTACTTTCATTTATTACAAGTGATATAATATACTGTCTCTATAATAAGCTTTTAGTTGTTTGTGCTGTCACAGTAACACATATCTCAGTGTGTCTCCTATCGTTGAGAGTAATTACTGTAAAAGCCTGAATGAAGATTCAATATTGTCTAATAACTATAAATCCAATGCAAAGCACAAGATATTATTGATCAGCTGTTGTCAGTGGTGAAATGACATTAAAATATTGCCAAACAAGCTAAAAGATAATTTGATTTTTCCAGTGGAATTGAAACTTGTTATTTATTGTCAGCCTCAGTGATATAGACTAATGACACATAGCTGACAGAGGATTCACACTGTAGAATACATCAATACACTGATACACTAATCAATAAGCTTCACGTTAAAGTCCAAAAACCTGATTGAAAAAATTAATCTGCAACGTCTGAATGCCCCGTCTCTTTTTAGGCTTTTTTGGCTTCAACAATGTCAAACCAACATCAGGCGTCTCTGAGCACTCTCTGTATCTAAGCCTCTCCATCCATGTATGAGTTTCTACTCCTTTGAGGAAGTGTGCTGATTAATGAAGTGTTGAGGCACAATGAGAAGTGGCATATCTGACAGGCTGCCAGGAGCGGGGTTTTCCCACCCCCGAGCACCAGAGTGAGATGTTAAATAATACTAATGAGAGAAACCAAAGTAACACGGAGGCTGTGACGAGTGGGAGTGAAAGAATAAAAACACCACATGTGGCGCATTCGTAATTGGCTGCTCATTTGCATCCAGTCCCTGTTTAAAGTCACATTATTCTCTGAATTTTATGAGGCATATAACACCTTCAAACATTCAGTCTGCAAAAGATAGTTGTGTACTTCTGTATTTATTTATTTGATTTTCTTTTATCTTTTATCTTTATAGCTTCTGCTGCTTATTATAAGTCTGAAAAGTTGCAATCTCATCTGCTATATTGAATAATGTTGCTGCTTAACGAGGGCCTGTTAGTTGAAAAAGCGCATAAGATGAGTGAAGGCTTTAAAGATTTTTGCTGTGGAAAATGTCCCATTAAAACAACATTATAATAAATTGTAATGTAAACCATTTAAATGCAGACAAATCACTTCTCAAACACATAAACGTTGCTGTAATTCAACTACGAAGCAAACCAGTGTAAATGTAGAAATGCCGACCATGAATGTCTCTCGGCTACAAACAGACAGTGATATGTAGCTGCAATATTACAGAGCGCTTACGTGATGCATGAATAATAATAATTTCTTAATTAAATGAATCACGCTTCTATTTCTCAGCTGTCATTACCAGCACTCCATATCAGTTTCTGAATTTTTAATGATAGCATTCTCATAGAAATTCATAACCTCAGTGAAGCAAGGAAGTTAATTGTGAGCATTCAGTACTTATCCAAACTGGAGGCAGAACTGCATCTGGCAGACTGCATATTGTAGCAAAGCCAACTCCATGGAGAATTACTGTCTTCCAAGCCTTCAGATAAAGGCACAGCCATCACCCTCCCATGGGAGCAGAATTCCATTATCCACATGGCCTTTCAACGTGCTCGGCTAGAGGAAGTGGTGACATGTCTGTGAGTGACAGTTGCCGCCTCGCAACTAAATTCCTGTCCTCATTTGTGTGTGTGTGTGTGTGTGTGTGTGTGTGTGTGTGTGTGTTGCACATGTGCCCATCTCTCACCTCCCGGCAGCTGTTATTGCCCTGTTCTGCCGGCAGTATGACATCATCAAGGACAACGACTCCAGCAACAATAAGGAGAAGGCCAAGCCGTCGTCGGAGAGGAGCACACCGGAGCACCACAGTGGAGGGCTGCTGAGGAGCAAGGTGAGCATGACACCTCTGAACACAAGTGCACATGAAGGCTTTTTCAAGCAGCTGTGTGTGCACACTAACAGCGTCTCTCCCCACGACCCTGAATCTGAAGCAGCTAAATGGAATTCAGCCAACATTAATCTCATTATTCAAACCTGTGCTTCTCCTGCTGAGACATGTCAAAATGACTTCTTTTTGTTCTGTGTTTTGCTGTTTGTGAAGAAGCATCCTGCAGAAACGATTTCCTCCAGTGAATAATAACATTAATGTAATCTAATCTGCCGTGTGCTCAGCCAGCTCACACTGCCATGAAGTGCACACCTCTTTGGCACTTGGCACTTTGGCAGACATGGTTATGGTGGATATTAACATGATTACTGTAGTTTTGTAGGATACAGGTGCATCTGGCTCTGCTGCACAGGCTAGAAACCAAAAAGCCCCAAAATGACAATGATTATGATGGATTTATTGGGAGATGATGCTTAATCAGTAAATTAAAAATACTGCCTGGTGATGGTGTGGGTAGCAGGTCCACATATACTGCTGGCCAACTAAAACTGTCTCTCCTGTGCTTCACTCTCCCACACATTCTCATATAACAGCAGGCAGCTGTTCCCATGATTAAAATGCGAGGCACAGACTGACATTTATTTGATTAGTGAATGCAATTTGCATGTGGGGACATGTGGAGAATGCTTATGTATGTTCCATTAGAAAAAAAGTTTAGTGTGAAGTTATAAAAATCTTAATTCAAACCAAGGACAATAAATGGTCCAGGCTATTCTCATGCACTGTTCGTATACCTACAAAAAGTATTGCACCTGAATTCACAAGACAAATGCGCTGACAGGAGTAAAAACAGAAGTAGCAGAATGAGCAAACATCAGTTGGGGACAGGGTGTTGAATGGTAAAACAAACAGGACTTTCCCCCAGGAGACAGGTGTATGTGTCCTGTATGAAACCACGTGGGCTTTGAGTTATTTTAAAGTACATCATCACCACGTTTTTTATTCTAAACAGAACCTATGTAATTTTACGTTAATTATGTAATGTGATGATGTCTAACTATCATTCTTTTCCTAAACCTTACCTCCATAACTTAAACTCCTAAACTTAATGTAAGTTTACCTTCCTAAACCTACCCTGCATAACTTTACCTTAAGTATGTAACATGATAACGCCCAACCATGATTGTTTTGCTAAACCTAACCTACATGTATGTAACTTAACATTTTCAAACCTAAGTAACTTTACTTTTCAGAACTTAAACGACATAACTTGACGTTAAGCAGTAACGTGACAACACCCAACCATGGTTCTTTTTCTAAACATAATCTACATAACTTTACTTTCCTAAACCTAGCCTATGTAACTTTACGTTAAGTACGTAACATGGCAATGTCCAACTATAATTCTTTTCATAAACCAATCCTACGTAACTTAGCATTTCTGAATCAAACCTACATAACTTTACTTTCCTAAACCTAGCCTATGTAACTTTACGTTCAGTACATAACATAGCAGTGTCCAACTATGATTCTTTTCCTAAACCAATCCTTCGTAACTTAGCATTTCTGAATCAAACCTACGTAACTTCACTTTCCTTAACTTAACCTACGTAACTTTAATTAAGCAGTAACATGACAACAACTAACCATGATTCTTTTCCTAAACCTTACCTACGTAACTTAAAATCCTAAACCTAACCTTAGTAACTTTACTTTTCTAAACCTATGCTGTGCAGCTTTTAATTAAGTGATGTGACAAAAGAAAACCGTGATTGTTTTCCTAAACCAAACGCACATAACTTTATTTTCCTAAACCTAACCTACATATCTTTACGTTAAATACATAAAATGGCAGTGCCCAAACCTAACCTACGTTATTTAACATTTCTGAATGAAACCTACGTAACTTTACTTTCCTAAACCTAACCTACATAACTTTACGTTAAGTATTAACATGAGGACACTCAACCATAATTCTTTCCTAAATCTTACCTACGTAACTTAAAATCCTACGCCTAACCTTAGTAACTTTACTTCATTGGTGTAACTTTACCTTTTTAACTTAACTTACATAACTTTACGTGAAGCAGTAACATGACAACACCCAACCATGATTCTTTTTATAAACCTTACCTGCGTAACTTAAAAATCCTAAACCTAACCCAAGTAACTTTACATTAAGTACATTACAATGCCCAACCATGATTGTTTTTCTTAACCTAACCTACATAAATTAACATTTTTAAAGCTAACCTAAGTAACTAAATATTCCTAAACCTAACCTACGTAACTTTAAGATAAGAGCATAATGTGATGAAACCCAGCCATGATTCTTTTCCAAAACCTAACCTCTGCAACTATACTTCATTCATATAAATCTGTTGTAGATCATGCTATATATAAAAGCTTACTCATTTTTTGGCACATACCAAGTACAGTAAACATTACCTCACCTTACCTTGGTTAAATGCTTGAATTTACCTTTACTGTGCATAGACTGCAGTAATAATGTATGCCAATTCATTTCTTCTTTTTCATAGAGGAATTCTTGAAAATACTGTGGCAAATCTGATGTCTAAAATGTAACCTTGACCACCAAATAATATTCCTCTGGGAAAAAATAAATCTTTCATTCAAAGAAGCACCTGATAGAAATTAGATCTTTGCTACAGATATAATGACAGGAATCTCCAAGGACCCATTCCTCCTCCGCAGTCTCTACATCCAAATAATATACAAGCAGCACGACTGTTAGGTAAAACATATGTTGAATGTGTTGTAATAAAACACAGTAAGTTTAGGGTTGAAACCCTGGGATGGTCAAACGTAAATTAAAGTCCATATCTTAAAAAATATAAAGTCAAGTCACAGGTGAAGCTTTGGGTGTGTGAACAGATAAATTCAGTCACAGCTCAGTAATGAGGCCATGACCAATCGATAATTGAGGTAATCTGCATTGTGAGTGTCGACCTCTGGCTGGGATTTAACGTAGAAACATATTGAGTTCTCTTGTTTAAATTAGCCGAGGGGCAATCGTTGTAGGATTCCTCATTGTGTTGGCTTATCTCTCCTTCCAGTCCTCATTAGGTGGTCAGATGTTGATGTAAGGTTTCTGTCAGAGAAGTTTGTATGAGGACTTCAAAAACTTTCTCTAGTGTCAGTAAATAGTGTAAATGTTTTTAGCAAAAGTCCTGAAGGTGTTTTGTCTCACCGATGGCTTACGCAAGAGAGTGGATGTGTTGAGACTGATCAGGGCCAATTTCTGAATAAAAACATCTTCATGAAAACATAGAATTAAAGGTTGAACTATTGATCTTGAACGCCTGAAAAACTGATGTTGTTAAGAAATACATATATATATATTTAAATTAAGGTATTTCTGGCATTTCTCTAAATAAAGTTTTTATTTTAAATGTTGCTCACTTGGAACCCATCGGCCGTCATCTGACAACAGTAAAGCCTGTGGGGGCGAGGGCCAATATTTCTGGATATCTGGCTAGCCAGTGGATATCCAGGCCAAGACTTTCTCATCCGTACCGTGGTCATTGTTTACAAGTCGAGTAGCAACTTCAGACAGATCCAGACAACATATCAGCTATCTGCATATGAATACAGATAAAGTAGGAAAAACTTCTAAAAAGCTAAATCACTGTCAGAAGACAACCGACGCGTTCCCCAATTGTATTTCGGCCAATGCGTTCCACCTCTTTTGCTCTTAATATGAACTGTTTACCTGCAGGCAACCAACACCCATTGAAACATGACTGATCATTACTGCTCAGACTACAAACAAAAACAATATTGCTTACGATACCAAAATCTTGTAGCACTGCCTACAGATTTCACATTAGTATTCAGATATTTTATGATAGAGATTATACAAAACCCAGTTGTAAAAAAGAGATTTAAAACTAAAATTCCCACCTTGTGAATGTATGCCTCACGTCTGTGAAAACATGGATGCTTCACACACATCTTTCCTTCGGCAGCACAAAAGATCTATACAATCAGCACAGTTTCAAGGTGGGCACCCAAGATTGGTGTCACCTATTCAGTATCTGACCAAGTGTCTCCCCTTCTGTTCCCAAGATATGACACTGAATAATGGCCACAAAAGTGTTTTTGCAGAACATTATGATGTCTTAGTGAAGTTGACCTTTGACCTTTTGGATATAAAATGTCATCACTTCATCATGATATCCTATGAGACATTTGCGTGAAATTTTGTCATAATTAGTGTGAGAATTGTTGAGTTACGGCCAAAAACATGTTTTTTGAGGTCACAGTGACCTTGACCTCTGACCTTCGACTACCGAAGTCTAATTAGTTCATCATTGAGTCCAATGTTTGTGCCAAATTTGAAGAAATTCCCCCAACGTGTTACATACACGAGAATGAGATGGATGCAAGGACACATTGATCATGACCTTTGACCACTTAAATCTAATTAGTTCATTGTTGTGTCCCAGTGAACATTTGTGCCAAATTTAAGAAAAAAATCCCCTAAAGATGTTCTTGAGATATAGCCCTCACAAGAATGAGACAGATGAGGTCACGGTGGCCTTGACCTTTGACCACCAAAATCTTATCAGTTTATTGTTGAGTCCAGGTGGACATTTGTGCCAAATTTAAAGAAATTCTCTCAAGGCATTCTTGGGGTTTTGCGTACAAGAGAATGGAACGGATGTACGGATAGACGGACAGATGGATTTACGAACAACTTAAAAACATAATATCTCCCGCCACAGCTGTCACTGGTGCTACCTGTGTTCATGGCAGTACTGGTTACTGTAATACTGACAATGTATTTGTCTTCTGTGATCAAAGTATGTCTTCAGAGGAGAAAGTAAAATAGAGTAATCATGATTTTATTTATCTTTTCTGTTGCAGTTTCATCCTTCTGTGCCGTCCATCAACATCATAGAAGTCTGAGAAGAAGCAAGCCGAAGTTAAACTCCTCTGGCTCTTCTACCATCAATGCATTTTCCACCTTTCTCACTGATGAGGAAAAAAGCTGATAAAATGTATAGTTTCTGTGGGTCGTCATCAGTGAATAAGGTCGGCTGAGGCTGTCTTTGCAAAGGACACATGCATGCACACGGTATTTGTAGGAAAACACAAAACTACAGATACACACCCATTCACACAACCCTACACACACCTACACACACACACACCACACAGTACAGTAGCTAAACCTACTCCTGCAGGTTGATAGTACATAAACTATAATGTTAACCCATGGTGCAGTTAACATTGATGTCTTTGCCAGGTGCTTGGTATGTTATTGCAATACAAAACACACAACCATCTCTGGGAGGCTGGTCTTCATGACTTTAAATACGCAGTGTATTTTTGATATTGGCATGTGCAATTAGACACCACCTTCACCTGTTCACCTGTTATAGGAAACTCCGCTTTACATAAATCAACATTTTTCCATTGCAAACAGTGTTAATATATTATCTCATCACAAATGTATATTATCTGACTGCTGTGGGCAGAGTGTTAATAAGAAGGGAAACACATGTATTCATTTGTAAGAACAGCCACAATGACATGTCTTAATTTTTTCTAATAATATTTAAATACCATTTTCTGGATAACATTGTATTTTTTCATACTTCATAAATAACAAGCATTATATCTGTACATATTTCATTCATTTACTACAGTTGCATGCAGGTCATTTGCCTGTAGAATAGCATTTGATGTGCATTCTAACCTAGATGCCAATAATGGAGAAATAAACATGATTGCAGTCCCGAGAAGCTGTTCATGTTTTCTTCTATTCCTCCTGCTTTCAGACCAGGACATTATCTTTTATCATCCGGCGTTTCATTTCAGATCTTGTACATTTCTTGACAATTGTATTTCCTGAAGTGTAAAATAAACCTTCTTTTGAATGTCCCATCACGAAGTTGCAGCTAATGTAATGAAGTTTCTCTCACCGCAGTGCATAAATCACTTCCCACTGCGCACAAAATGCACTTTCACACAGAAACCGCTCACCAGCTGTCACAAAGGTGCATTTCGTGCATTAAATGCTGGCGGAGACTTACAGTACATTAAAAAAATGCACCTCATGCACAAAATGCTTGCCAGGTTGTGTCACAAAAAGTGTTTTAACGCAGGTAATACCTTCAAAGTGCTCCAAATTAATTAGGTAAGGATATGGTAGTTAAAATTATTGTCACTCCTTTTATTTTGAAAGTAAAAAATGCATATAGTGCATGAACACGTAAAATGCTGATGTGTACAATATTTTATGCGCAACACCAGCATTTTGTAGTTAAAACTGTATTTTGTGTATGCGACACCTGGAGCGTCATACACAAAAATGGTTGGTTGAATTGATGTTACCTAAAGCAGAGGTAGGCAGCTTTCAGAAAACGCTCTCTCCTCTCTGTCCTTAGCCCCTCCCACCAGACGACCACGGCCATATGCACATGCTTTATACAGTAACCCAGTGTTATCTTATTTCAATGTAGAGCATGCTCTCTGTTTATCAGACCACAAATGAGACAAGAATTGGCTAGCCACACACATTACAGTCCCTCTGCCTCACTCACCGCCACTATAGACTATTTTGCTGGTTGGAGAGCGGGCAGCAGCTATAAATACAAAACCTTGTAGTGGCTCAAATTCCGCCAGTGCAAGTGGGTGTAACTTGTGTAACAGCAGCAACAGAAAGTTTGCTGATTCAATGAGAAGTCTGGGACATCCAGGATGAGATCTCTGGCACTGGTTTACACTGGTTGAATTCAAGTTGCTACAGCTGCTGACTGAAGGTCTGTACCTGTAAAGCCCTTAGAGATGACATGCTGTGATTCAAGGCTCTAGCTAACATTAGCTACATAAACGTAACCTTGAAGCTGCAGCTGTGAGCCTTTGGCTCTGGTTAACAGAAGGCTAAACTATTAGCAACATTTTTTGTTTCCATCTCTGAAATGCGTCACCGACATTGATACACATTTTAATTTGGTTATTTTCAGACTCTCTTGTAGGGTGCTTTCAGACCTAGAGTTGTCTCGCTTTGGTCTGAATCAGGGACTAATTTTGTCACAAAGTTGCATAATTGCCTAGAGCTGGTTCGAGTTCTCATGGCAGCATTTACAAGCGGACCAACTACGCAGGCTGATTTTAGCGCTGCTCATTGTGGACTATATTGCTGTCATTGTTCATTTTAGTCAAACCATACAGTTTGAAAACGAGGCACGGCTCCAACTAGAAAACAATGTTTTGATGCATTGGATGTGCTGAATGTGCATATTAAGGCAGTACAGGAGGAGGTGCACATTAATAATCCTCCAGGACTGTAACATGCTCATGTTTAACCCAAACAATGTGTCATGTGACTGCAGTTGGTTCAGATCCAGGTCGGAACACCTTCTCACCACAAACGAACCGCACCAGAGTTTGTTTGTAACCAGACCGAGACCACTTTTTCAAGAAGGTCAGACTTGGGGGGCAAAAAAACCTGAGTTTGATTGAACCGAACCAAACAGGGCAGGTGTGAAAGCACCTGAGACTCTCTTTTTCCATCTTCCTGTTTTGGGTTGCTTTGCAGTGTCGGCAGCTGTTGCCAATGCTGGAATAGCAACATTCTCTGCAGGATTCTCTGCCATTAAATCAAGTTTTCACCATCTGAAGGGACACATCTGCGTTTATAGAATAGCCAATAGGAATGGTCTCTCTCTGAAATTATGTGCGATTGGCCAAAGTGTCTCGTCACGGATTAGATTTTCTAAATCCTGAAAACAGAGCCAAGAGGAGGTGCAGAAGTCTGGTTGTCTCTCAGATAACATGAATTACAATATGCTCAAAGTCTTTTGTGGGATTTATGCCCAATGATGCCAAAATAAACCCTGCCTCCCCCAGCTTTAAAGACCTTGAAGAGAAAACAATTGTGAATTTGGTGCACAGATAAGCATAAATAAACCCCCCAAACAATAAAACCACAACATATTCTTAAGAAATCTCCCTATCTCTTTGATATGTCTGCCCCTTCTATCCGTGGATCTTTTTCAGTGTAGCAACAACTAGGCTTTTAATATTTGATCATTTTAAAACTGCTTAAAGCTGACTTCAAAATCAGCTTTATTTTTTCTGTACTTCTTTTTGAAACTAAAGCATTAACCTGCTCTTGTCATACCTTATGTGCTGTTTTCTAACTCATACTGTAGGTCTGACACAGGAGAGACAGCTACATAATACAGCTGGGATCGTGATGTGATGTAAAGGATAACAGGCAGGGATTTTAAAGAGATCAACTCATGCCTTGTTAAAGCTCCACAATTCAAGAGACGGCTCTCGAGTCGAACTGAAAGGCTGCTTTGATGCTCTCAGTGATGCTGCTCTGTGACCTGGAGACAGCTTAGAGGAAATCCACGAGAGCCAGACTGACACCAGTCGAAAAATTACAATATGAATCGTTGATTACAAACAAATATGAAGCTGTTGTGTCTATTTGCTCACCTTACTCAATATTAAAACCTCTATTAATAAGTAAAAAGGTAGACATCAAGCAATTATCTCACCAACAAGTGCTGCATTTATCCACAAAGAAGCAGAGGTTACGACACGAGACTGTCGGCTGCGGCACAAATTCAATAAGCCATTTCACCTGGCCTTTAAACTGGAATGTTCCTCATCAAAAATGTAATTACACAGAAGTATCTAAGAATACAGCTCATCCTAAAATAGAAAGTGATTACAGCCTCCCAGGGATTAATAGGTAATATTGTACACCCTTTTTTATCCTTAAGTCTGTCTCAGTGCAGCGCTGCAGACTTCCTCCATTAGTTGTTGAGGTGATTTATGGGCTGTTGCTACGGCTGAGATAAGCTTTGGTTGGATGTGATTCAGAGATCCAAGTGTATACTGCACCTATAAATACATAGATTTATATATATAGGGTTTACATTGGAGTCCACTTTCATTACTGTAGCCCCATGTTTCCATGTGCAGCAATATCAGCAGCCTGCTCCGTTCTCTACATGTACTTTATTTCTACCTTGAGCAGGAACAGGTACAAGATGGCCTGACATTCACGTAGAAGTAAAAATGCACTTTTTAAAAAAAAAAAAAAATCATAGTACTGGTTTTGTTTAATTAGTTTTTCAGCGGTAAAAGTTTTGCTGAAGTTAAAATCTGCTGCAACTGCATGTCCTTAAATCCTACTTTTTACAAATGCAGCCATTCATCCTGCTCCTGTTGTACATGAAAAATGTTTCATAGCACTTTGAGCTGCAAATACATCATGCATACAGCAGAAACTAGACTGATGTTTCATCGCCATGCACTAAATAACCTGCACTGTCACACCTCTAACTGCAATGGGAAATATTCACAGCGCCCACAGGTTAATGCCCACCATATTCCACTTCCTCAGTAATTAAACTTTTGCATGTCTGACCTCCACGAGCCAGTCTCAACAGATTCTCAATATCAAACAGTGCGACCATTCCCAACTCTACATAAAGCCATTAAAGCAGTGTGGAGCGCCTTATCAGCAGCGAATTAGCAATTTCAAAATCATATTAAATAGCCAATTAGCAATTAATTATATAGTTATTAATCCTAAATGAGCTGTTCGTTTGCAGATCCCAGGACACAACGGACGAATCAGACACGTTGCCCCAAAGTTAAGCAAGAATTCCTGAATTAGAACGTGGTGGATTATTAACCTTATAAAGTATTTTGTATTACGAGAAAAGTTCCGGACATGTTAGGAGGAATAATCTTGTAATGTCTCGGGCCAGAGGTGGTTGGGGTTGCTGCAGGATGCCGAACAGTGACGGCGCTGCTTTTAACTGCAGACTGCAGTTACACTTAATTCTCTCAGGGCTGGCTCTACAGTTTGGGGGCCCTAAGCAGGATTTAGTTTGTATTTTTCCTTTAACAATAACTTATCTCAATAGCACTTTTTAAAACCTACATTTACAAAGCCCTTCGCATTTTAGCCCTTTTTAAATAGGAACTGTGCAACAAAAACAAAGTCGGGGAGTGCAGCAAAATGCCGCCTACCTACTTTTGTTCATACAGAATGCGCCTTTTTTGCAGCAAAATGCCGCCTACCTACTTTTGTTCATACAGAATGCGCCTTTTTCGGGGCAATGGGGGGGGTGAGCAAGTAACAAAACGTGTAGCTCAGCGTGTGACATAAACAATGACGTACTCCGAGGGAAGCCGCGGCTGGTCAGTCCTTCTGCGATTCTCTCATAAGTTGGCCCGTTCTTCACCGTTCCTGTCATTTGACGGTTAATGGCCTCTTCGTTTGCGAGGGCAAGGAAGGCGTACAATTCCTTGTCTCCCCAGTCTTTCAGGTTTGCGTTTCCCTCTTGCTACTAGCTGCTCATTCCTGCTATCATCTTGGTTCCGCCAATATGTCTACCCTACCAGGTGGAAAATTGGTCACCTCGGATCAACTCGCCAATCCGGCTCTATGTGTCTAAACGCTCGCAGCTTGCCAGCCAAACGGCCCAACATTTGCCGAAAATCTGGCAGTGTAAAAGGGGCTTTAGACACACATAAAAACTCAAGCACACATATAAATGTACATACTTACATACGTATACATGACCAAAAGAAAAAGTATTAATGACATACGAAAGAATTTATAAAAAGGCCAACTTTTAGAAATTAGTTTTTAGGAGCCGCTAGAAGCAGTGGTTCCAAACTGGTGGGTCGTTGTCCAAAAGTGGGTTGCAGGACCATTCACTTAAGTGACTCACGAGATTCTCCTGGCATTACCCAGAATGAGAAATGGAGGACAAGTAATTGTCGCTGTCTGTGGGTACCCAGAGCTCTATGATTCAACGTCAGTATGGTCCAGAGTCAGAACAATGAGAAGAGGGTTCAGACAAAAGTGAGCCAAGCCAATGGACTAAATGGTAAGTTCTGAAAATGTGTTTTGTGACATGTGTAAGCAGTTTTGTTGAGTTGCTTATTAGCAAAATGATCTGAGTAATTTACGATGACTAATTTCGGTAGCAACCTGGCCGCTGCATTTTGTACCATTTGAAATCAAGCTATGAATGACTATGTCATAAAAGTGAAGATGGAAGTTGCAATAATCTAAGCAAGAAAATATTAAACTATGCACTACAAGCTCCAAGTTTTTTGCTGATAGTTTTGTTAGATTTTTGCAATATTTCTCAACTAGAAAAAAAAACATGACTGAATGAGCTTAGTAATACAAGATTCAGAGTTCAAATGTTGGTCAAACAGGACACCAAGAGAGACGGTCTTGATACTGTTAGCAAGTGGGCCAATATATTGGCTGACCTCTGTATTATCAAGGTGACCTTTCATATACTAGAATTTAAACTAAACTAAATATAATCATTTGTAGTGACACAGTAAATTCTAATCTGGTTTAACAACCTGGTCTGACTCCGAAGTCATTGAAATCCGGCACTTGGGCGGTGACTTGCGGCGTCAGCCTCAGATGAAAAAAGCCGGTGAGATGGGTCCAGGTGACACCCATTCTCACCTGGACCCATCTCACCCTAACGATAGACATGATGGCCAGGTGGGTCAACGACTCACATGTGATCTTAACGACTCTGAAACTCAGAGCTCACATGTGGCCTCAACGATGTCTGTAAGGGTTCACACCCACACAGAGTTTAAAGCCTGCGACTCCGCACCAGTCCGTTACAACTGAAGAAGCCTCTTGGATGAGAGGCGAAACGTCTTCAAGAAACTCAAGCAAGTCCAGTTGATGAGAGGCGAAACGTCTTCAAGAAACTCAAGCAAGTCCAGTTGCCTACGATATAGCACTTATGAATGCATGTAACAGGCAGAACTTGAAACGGCATCCCAGAACGTCAACAACCAACACACCCAGGGTACCTTGTCATATATGGACATCGAAAGTCCATGACCAAACGCCGATATGTGACAAGATTGGAGTGACAATATGTTGGGTTGGTAAGGTCATAATAACATATGGATGTTGGAATATGAAAATAATTATACCACTTTCTTAAACTGGCATCCACCTGTAATTTATTTAACTTAAATCCCGGAGTGCAGTGCTGTCAAACTGTTAAAGAAGAGCTTGTGAAGATACTTATCCTAGAATCCTGGGAGTGCTTGTTTAGTAGAGGACATCAAATTACTCACTTTACATGCCTAAATTGTCCTTTTCACCCATCTCTGAGCTTATTGTTTTGTGAGTATTTATTGGCAAAAATGGCACTAAAAGTTCTTGTTTGGGAAGTTCAATATTTATTTTGTTATTGTCATGTGTTCATTAAAAAATATGTATTCTATGGGGTCCCCAGGGTGCTTGTATCGCCTAATGGTTTCATCATTACAGCACCTCATAACATATTTCGTAAATGACACTAAAATTTCTCCATAAAAACATGATCTGACTGGTTGTTGTAGACTCTGCCAACATGACATGCAGGTAGTCTGTTTGCAGTGAGCTCAGATCTGTCAGAGATCAGTAAGGTGAGCACAAAGCAGCTGAAGTGAAGCAGGCGGGCTCATAATTGACTCAGCATCTCACGTCATTCTTGTGATGAACAAAGCCAATGACAAAGGCATTTTAAAAACCCTAAAACTGTGAATGCATTGCCACGGCGCACAGACGCAGCAAACGGGCAGCAGAAGTGTTGTGATTGTCAATGCAGCACATGAAACAACACCAAGCAGCTTTTCAGTCTCCAGTGAGATCTCGGGAAATATCAAAGTGCCCTTTTTCTACAGCTCTTTTCTTTGGTGCTCACTGCAGGCTGATCTCCCTCCCGTAGACAGGCGTGCTTCTCCACAGAGTCTTTGTTCACCTACAAGACAGGGAGATCACACAGAGTTTTCTGTACAGTCCAGGATTAGAAATCAAACTTCAAGGGCAGAGTGCTGCTGACGCTCCAACTCGCCATCTGCCTCCTCGCAGGCTGATAAAAATGAATGGGTTGATGAATGTGACATAAATAATGTATTCTTAGAAATATTATCTGACCAGTTATTTCATTAGTCATTTGTATTTACCATGAATGATCTTGCGTGAAGTTGTTTAAACTATTATTTTTCCTCTCTTTTTATCCCTCTCTGTTGGTGCTGCACAGTCTGATATAAAGATTGGAGGCACCCTGCCATGATGCAGCCTGCACGTCTTTGGAAATTAAAATGATATTTGCATACTTTTGTAAACAGTCATCAGACTAAACAAACACTCACAGAGGGCACCGCGGTCTCACAGAACACACACAGAAATTTGATTAGACTGGGTTTTACACCTGCAAAATATGAGAGGGGGGAGAAAAGCCCTTATCTTAACCCTGGACAACTTTTCTGAAGTGTTCCAGGTGCACATAAATATTAATTTCTAGCAACAATTATTTTTTAATAAACGTGATGTGTGATTTTTTTTGGTTCATTCCTAATTTAAGGTTTGGTTTTAAAGGGATACTTCCCCCCAAAATCAAAACTACATACCTTTCATCTTACCTGTGGAGCTATTTTATTAACCAAACTACACCCACCAACCGAATCACCACGCAGAGGGAACAGTGCATCTACTGCTAGCACCTAGCACCACTGAGCTAACTAACATTAACGCTCAGCTGAGAAGGACGCCATTAATATTTACATCTTTCGCTGAACTGTTGCCTTCCAATAAATGCTATATATGACACATATATGGCATTTCATTTTATATATGGGCCCGGTCCTTGAGTGCACCTGAATTTTGTCGTATGTTTGTACAATGACAATGAAGAAATCAGATCTGATCTGGTTACAAGCATGAGCCTTTTGTCCATGAGTAGATGCACACTTCCTTCTGCGCAGTGATACAGTTGGTGGGTGTAGTCCTGTAGAAAGAAAATTAATAGTTCATAGCTTCCACTGGCATGTAAACGAAGAGACACGCCAGAAACACAGCAACCACCTCAGCTCCTTCCGTAAGGGATAATGTATAGTGAGCCGGTGACTGTTGAAAATAACTCCCGACAGGGGAATGGAACCCCGGAAGGGAGTTATTTTTCAACTGTCACTGGCTCACCATAGAGAAAATCGCCTTGTTGTTGACAAATACTTCCGGGTAGAAAACCAGCAGAGTTTAGCTATATCACATTTTTCACGTCACTATATCACCGTTTACACTGATCTGATGTTTGTAAAGTCTATAAACACAATGATTGAACAAACATTACTATTTCTGTGTGCATGTTTTGTAATTAATAACATGGTTATCGTAGATTAGCTGGGCTAACCGTTAGCTGTTAGCCGTTAGCCGTTAGCAGTGTCTGTAATAACTCATTAACTCAATAAACGGTCCGTGAAAAATTTTTTTTTCCAGCGGATGT
>NC_065517.1:29752239-29755955 GCF_006386435.1 Epinephelus moara | reverse complement strand
AGAAAGCATCAGTGGCTGCAGCTGACAGGGACAGCTAACAGCAGCAGCAAAGCTAACATCAGGACGTCATCTGTTAAAAGCCTCCCGTTGTCAGATATGACATGAAACTACTCCACTTAGCTCAATCATGTTGTAACTAGGACATCTGCTGGAAAAAAATATTTTTTTCACGGACCGTTTATTGAGTTACTGAGTTATTACAGACACCGCTAATTGCTAACGGCGTCCCTACGTCACCCCGGTCAAAATGGTTGCGCAACGGTTACGTCACATCCAGAGCCTGGTAACTTTACAGGAACCTTCCTCCTACTCCGCTCTCTCAGTGGAGACACGGCGGTTGAGAGGGCCGAGCGAGAGGACGTTCCTGTAGTAGTTCCTGCCCCCCAAATAGTACCAGGTACTCTTCAGTGGAAACGGGCCTATAATTTCTGGAAAGAGACATTGCTGTTGAGTTCCACCTAGTTCCATTATATTGGAGAGAAGGCAGACATCTCCAGCACTCGGCAACTCATGCCAAAACAATCTAAACTGTTTGTAATTTTGATTTTGGGGTGAGCTGTCCCTTTAATCTGTAAAACTGCCATTTGGAAATTCTGTTTGTTAAAATGCTTTTCAGTTTCCTAGTCCCACTTGGTGTCGGTGAACAAAAACCCTCCTTTGGCTCTTTGTCTTCATAATATTTTTAAATATTAATCAGGTTGGCAGTGTAATAAATCTTTCTAAAAGGTTACAGGCACAGCTATACAAATATTAATTGTACCTGAGATTGAATTGCCTGGGTTAGGGATGAAGGTGCATGAGGTCATTTTTAAAAATTCCTTATTAAGAACACAGACATGGTATTGTTGCTGGCACCTGGAATGCATTATTAAAGTTTTCAATCATGAGCAGTGGGCTGGATGAATCAACGCAGGGATGTGACTGTGTCAGTCAGAGGGCCAAACAAGAATGTCCTTGCTTTGGTTGTCCACAGTGAGCTGGAAAATGTTTGAGAGTTTAAACTGGAATGCTGTGGACAGATGAGCAGAAGGGGCCACGATAAATAAAGCGCTTGTCTGCACAGTGAGCTGTGGTGGTTTAATTGGTTCTTTTTAGTGATGATTTCGTCGAAACTCATTATTGATCAAATTATAGAGCAGTCTAGGAATTGAATTGATTTGCTTCAAAAAGACACATTGAAATCATATTGAAGGCAAGGCTGAAAGCCAGACTGTCTTTGCAGTTGTCTATGACCAGGGTTGTTGTAGTGGGGAAAAGTGGTAACCAGGGACCCAAACTGGGGGGTGGGGGGACTTGAAAAGCCAGGAATGAAAAATTTGATGGTGTTTGCCATTTTTATTAAGTAATTAGTGCCATACCTAAGTTGATATTGGCTGTATAAATCAGTTGAGACACTGTACTTTGGAAAATAAATAAAAATAGTGGAGGAATGAAGCTCTAGCAAAAGTTAAGTCAGGAAGACAATATTCTTTCTCACCCTGCCATTCACCCATTGCATGCATACTTACGCTCTATCTCCAGGTGTCGCTGTCTGAATCTGTTAATCGAGTCATCGGCTGTTTTCTGCTGATTCGCAATCAACCAGAAGCACAGCGACACGCCTTCTCTGTCAGCCTATCATCTTATTGCTCCTCATTTTAAATATGGGTCTTTCTCTGCTGTAGTTCTTTCTTGCTGCCGTTGTGCGCGCCCTCCACCTCCCCATCTAGTCTTTACGGATTCATCAGCCTCATCAGCCTCAGAGTCATCAGCCACCTCCACCACTAGGATCTGGACTCCATGGGGGGAATTTATCCTGCTGTGGCTCGGATGTCCCTCAATCACAAAATATCTCCCTCTGGTGTCCAAGCAGCCCCTTCACTGCATATCATCCCCCCTCTCTTTCCCCCTTTCACACCCAACAACTATCCTATCAATTAAAGGCAAAAAAGCCCTAAAAATGTATTTTTAAAAAAGCATGTTTTGTGATGTTGTAGTGACCTTGATCTTTGACCTTGATCTAATGAGTTCATTGTTTGATACCAAGCGGACATGCCAATTTTTAAGAAATTTCCACAAGCTGTTCTTGAGATATCACGAGAATGGGATGGACGGTCATCCCGAAAACATAGCGTGGATGCATAAACATTTTAAAAGGTGCATGAGAGAGACATGAGTCAAGCAGGGGAGGGGGAACACAGAAACTGCTTCTGTATAGAGCACAGACATTGGTGCTGCGCCCCTGTGTATGACAGAAGAAGCTCTGGGTTGAACAAAGCACAGGCTTCTGCAAATGGCCTTGTGTACTCTATAATAAAAATGATAGTTGGGTGCAAAGAAATATTTGTACAAAGTCTTTTATTATGCATAAATATGTAACAAACCATAACAGTTTCCAAATGCTGTACACTTCTTTACACAGTTTGGGACAACTGCTTGTGGTTCATACACAAATTGCTATTATCATAATATCACAACACTGTTGGAAACCCACTAATTGCATAGATAGAAAATAAGCACCGTCTTTGAAAAGTAAACCGATACTGTGTAAACATCAGTGGTTAATTTGAGTAACAATAGCTTATCTGTAAAATTCTGAAAGCCTCAAATGTTTCCTGGCCTCAAACCTTCGCAGCCTGATTTGTATTCACTGCACTCCAGACTCAAATTGGCATGTTATACCTCCAAGTGAAGGTCTGTCCCCCACTCACCCCCTCCTGCATGGAAAATTCTCAGCTGCGCCAAAGATTTGCTGGGGATCAGTGTGTTGTATACAGAATATAGGCTACATGGAGCAAGACTCTCAGGAGGCTGTACAGTCCAGCAGATCAATTCAAGCCATAATACAATTCATACAGAGATTGATCAGCTCTAAATAATGATCCACAGGCTGCGTGGAGACGCCATCCAAGTATAATATCTGACAGCTGTGCAGAAACAACTCCAGTGTTACAAGTACATGTGCTTCAAAACTCTACTGTTTGTTAGTTGCAATTATTGAAAACCAGTATTGAGTCCGACAGCTCCTGGACAACAGCCTATCTCCTAATATCGCTCAATAACACTGAATCAGCGGATACTGACGCATCCACCCACAAATCAATCAGTCAAGTCAATGACGGAGCTGAAAAGGTGAGAAAATGTGGTCTACGTGAGGAAAGATGTTTGAGAGGAAGGTAAGGCAAAATGACAACGTTGCATTTTGACTCTGCAGAACAGAAATGCAAACATGGCTCCACAGATCCTCCGTAGACATGCTGGAGGCTATTTATGATACCCAAATCAGTATTTCTTTTTTTCCAAAGATGCAACGGAGTCGGTATTTTAGCCTGTCAGGAACGAAACAATGCAATTAAGCTTTGTGGTGTAACCTGATAAGCCATCCAATTATTCTGCAGCGGGTGTCATGACAACGCCAGTGAGCCCCCGCTACCTCTCGCCTCAGTCATGATGCCATGAATACAGAGAGAAGGACCACTTCAGCCAGACTGGGGCACAATGTAATATCCTCTTGATGCTGAATGTCAGCTTAGCCGTGGATAAAAATAATTTGCTGAGTCTAAGCAGAACAATAATTCCTCCATAATAAGATTTGGGACAAAGGATGTGTTTTGTGACACAGATTGCAGTTAAAGGGAAATTTCGGTTTATTTCAACCTGTCTCCTATCGTCCTAAATTTGTTTCAAGTGACTAGTGACATAAAAATAATAGTTAGCATGTTAGCCGTTAGCCTAGA
>NC_065517.1:29725126-29751433 GCF_006386435.1 Epinephelus moara | reverse complement strand
GCCCCGGCTGTATCTAGGCTAACGGCTAACATGCTAACTATTATTTTTATGTCACTAGTCACTTGAAACAAATTTAGGACGATAGGAGACAGGTTGAAATAAACTGAAATTTCCCTTTAAGAGAGGAAAATGTGAACTGTGTCGATCAGTGAAACAGGGCTTTGACTTTATAAGTGTACACTATAACGTGGGTTACTACTGGCTGTTTTTAAAAAATAAAGCAACTCCTGCAGTAATAAAAACCAAATACAATTACATTTGTACAAACTCTCTAACCTAATGCAAAACATACAAGCATCTACACATTCACATCTCAACAAGAGGGGTAATTATTTTTACAAACAACCTGTGTGAAGCCCTGATTCTATCCATCCTACCTCACTTATAATGATACAATATGCATACATAAACTATGCAGCTTTGACATTGAAAAAATACAGCATATGGAAATAGTTTTCTTTACTCTAATAGTTTGGCCTCGCCAATACACGTGTCTTCGTAACCTTACGTCATCACTAGTCTTTAACAGTAACATCATCTTTATGTACAGTTGCTGCTGACTACGGAAGCCCAGGAGGCAAGTGAGAAAAAAACTTCCGGTGATCCATTCTCTAAGTCTGATCTAAATTCTTTCCTCTCCTGTGTTTGAGTTTTAAGAACAGGTGAAAAAAGGGTCTTGCCAGAAAAAGTTTTGATAGGTGATGGAAAAAGGTGCATACACACCAAACATGAAGCGAGGGTTTCACACAGCGCGATCACAGGAGAGAACATAATTCAGATCAGACTCAGTAAATGTATAACCAGATATTTTTTCCTCACTTGCCTCGCAGGGCTTCCACAGGGACTGATTGAGGAGACAACAGAATGTAAAATAGTCATTGTATTTTGGTTATATAAGCCATATTCATATGAGACAGCATTGAAACTGATTGTTAGAGGACTGTGAGCCTGACTCTGTGAAAGAAAATGATGAAGACTGTGATTTCTTTACACTGCAAACACAATGTGACACTGTTAATATAAAATAAGCAAACACAAGGTTATCAATGGAATATTCATTTTGGAAAGTGAATCATCCACTTTTCTTGCAATATGGTCATCTTGTGTGTGTGTGTGTGTGTGTGTGTGTGTGTGTGTGTGTGCGTGTGTGTTTGATTTTAAAAACCAGATAAAGAATTGTTTTCCTTAAAGGGGCACTCCATCGGTTTTACACATGAAGTTTAGTTCGCTCATCATGATAAGTACTTCTCAGCCTGTGATTACAGCTGTATAACGTCTTCTGTGGCTCTGAAGGGAGGCTCCAAAACCTGCAAAAATAAATCTGATTATGTCATAGTGATGTCATCAGGGTTATCCTCTCTCTTTCTTTTTAGCGCAAAGCCTGTCTTACACACTGGGAGCAGAGTTTGGAATAAAAGACACTATCTAACTGCAGTATGGGAAATGTCGGATGCAGTGGTTTTGGAGCTTGGCCCATACTAGGGTAGCCTGGCATCACTAGACCAATTCCCAAAGGGGAGTTTGTCTGAAACCTTTTAGTTCATTTTAGATTTCCCAGGGACATTATCAACAGTTGAAGACCAATGCTGTGTCTCAAATCACATACTTCCGTCAGTACACTTCCATGTAGTATACTATGTGCACTATGTACTCATTGGCGTAGTGCACAAATTTTGACAGGGTAGTGTTGTCTCAAACCAAACACGGCTGTTGTGCACTAGCTAGTTAGCAAACTAGCATCTGCGTTATCGTTTGCGGTACCAAATCATTACAGACTGCTAAATTAATCTAATAAACATACTGCTGGCTTATACCCGACAACAATATAGTGGTGCTTTGTGCAAAAAACACATGTATTTGTACAATGCAGCGATGTTCGCGGTCGCACAGTCCTCGGCTGCCATTTCCAGTTTGAAAAGTAGTCGCTCCCCTTCCGCTACGTAGCCGAGATGGCGACCATTGAGGGCAAGAAGTGTCCACAGTTCCACACTCAACTTCTTGACCGTTTTGAGTGCACCATCCGGGCACTCATAGTGCACTGCATTTTTCCATACTCCTCAGTGTGAGCGCACTTATGCACTCAACATATTAAGTGTAAGTACAGAAGTACGTGATTTGAGACACAGAGCACTGAAACTTAAGGGATAGCGCTGAGGGAGAGATACATGTAAACAGACTACAGCGTGCAGAGATGAGCTGTGATGGCATCAATATGTCTGTGAACAAGCGTTGCTGTTTGTGCCATCAGAATTTGAAAACAGCACTGCAACAGAAAGCTGCAGCCCATCTTGATTGTCTTCAAAATTGCCTCAAAGGAGCTCTTCTTTACTAAACTAGGAATGTGCTCGCTGTCATGTCCCCAATACCAGGGTGTTGAAGCACCCTGCTTTGTTTGGCCCAAAGCAGGCCGATTTGAGTGGACAACATGAGCTCGCAGATTTAGAATTGTCTGGTTCCCGGACTTTGCGTACTCAGTCCGTTGTTCTAGTCCGACACATCTAAAATTAAATACGTCCTCTCGTTGTGTCAATCCTATTTGCACACTGAGTCTGAAACTTTCGTCCGTCATTAAAAAGTTTTATAACATGTTCGATTTTCTGTGTTTTTTGCATCCATCAGAAGCCTTTTCACATTTGACTGATAATCAGTGAAGAAAATGTGGTGGCAGGACACAGCCATGACAAGACACAGAGGAACGGGAGTCATTTCAGAACTCAGATAACTCACTTTCAACAGGTCAGATAGTAATATTCAGGTGGATGGTGAAGAAGAGGAGGAGGATGTGGACTGCACACAGAATGTGGAGGAAGGATGATGGATTAAACAATGCATCTGAAAAGAACGGACTCAGTGTGTAAACACTAGAAAGTACAAGTGAGGATATTTTGGCCTCTGCTACTTCAATTTTGATAACTTCCCAGCGTTATAAAAGTGCAATACTACAACACTGGAGTGCCCCTTTAAATGTCAAAGTGTTTGTGAGGTGCACTGCTGGTGGCACCTAAGCACTAGTTTTCTGAATGCATTCCTTCACCTCTATAATAAGACTGGAAATGTCTGACATTGTTGAACAAAACTAAATTTGAAAATTCATTCTTGACCTTCCAAACCTGTTCGCAACATCTCAAGGCCTTTCTCAACAGATCGCTCAGTTGTCATGGCGATGGTTAACTTTGGAATTTCTTTCACATGGTGACAGTGGTTAGAAAATGGATAAACGAAAATTAAATTCAGTCTTCTGATACTTTATTCAAATAAGGTTTCTATCATTTTCTTTGGCAGAGTTTTATTTATTCTGAATCAAGTGTGTAAGGAGAGAGGGTGTTGTATGTCATACAGATTGTGAAGCCTCTTGAGGCAAATTTGTGACTTGTGATATTGAGCTATACACATAAAATTGCCTTGACTTGATAAGACAACATTTTTATAATTTGATGCCACCCCCACATGTTATATAACAAACTAAACCATGTCCGTGATAACTGAGCAAATCCATCTGCTGAAGAAGGCCAAGAGATGTTCTTTTAAATCTTGGATACACATAGTAAGCAATCCTTATGTTGGGCATTAAGTTGGTAATAAAATGTATACACCATACCACTCTGTGAATGTTGTGTGTTTGCTTCTCTCAGAAACATTTCCTTAATTAACACAATGGCCTTTTTCACAACACATGTATGTTGCAGTCAATAAAAACATGACACATGGGTACAGTTAAGCCCCGTTTCCACCAAACACTCTCGGTATGGTACCTTTGGAACCAAAAGTAACCCTTCGGACATGGTACCTAGACCCTTGAGTTTCCACTGCAAACAGCACCCTTAAATGTGGGCGGGGTTGTTGTCACTCTGCTCCATCCAGCACTCACTGTATTTCCTAACACAGAGGGAAGTCTGCACCTCGTTTATCGTCCACAGAACGAGGCTGCACGCCGACATTTTCAGAACAAAACTGAACAAGCTGCAGTGAGAGTCTCTCTCAATGGGATATTTGGCTGGAGCCTGCAGAAACAACGCTCCGCAATGCTTTTTTTCTCCAAGTGAGGATTAGAATATATGCAGTTCACATAATCCGGTCGACATTTATATATTTTTTGAACGTTTGAAGATCTACTCATTAGTAAAAGTCATCCAAGAGAGAGAAAAAAAAAAACAACTACAGTGATGGTCAGAGTTTTCATATTGAAATTTAAGGTGTGCTGATGGATTCAGGTCGTTGACTCATGCATTGAGTCACATTACTAGTAAACGTTCCACCTTAAAAGTTGCCGGCAGTCGGCCCACTGAATTTTTTCTCTTTTTACAGCTGCTGCAAGAGGCAGCAAAACATCCTTTCATTTTTTAGTTACAGTTTAGTAATGTGAAACTTGCGACGGTACGAACAGTGGTTACAAAACCAGCCACAACTCAGCCCTGAGCAGAGTGACCGTCCGCTACTGACCAATCAACAGACTGCAGTGTTCACAGCTCCACCTTTTAGTACCAGATCTGTGTGCTAGGTACCCCAACAGAGGGGGGACCAAAAATGGGGACGGTACGGAACGGTTCCATTGGTACCATCCACAACTTTTCACAGTGGAAACGGAAAAAATGCTCACTGTAATGTACTGCTTGGTGGAAACGGGGCTTATGTCTGCCTAATTACTTAATTTACATGCTGTTTCATTCTTCAAAGAACTGAACTCAGCACCACAAATTGAACCATATTTTATGTCTGAAGATTTGTACCAGCTTTGCCAATGACCTCCAACGCTGGACTTCCTCCAGTGACTGCTGACACCGGCAGCTGCTACTCCGTCAAACAAACGACAACATCAGAGAGCTTTCCCATTTTCAGAGAGAGATGACAGCCTTATGTACACACATCTCTGGGCTTCTCGATGCTGAGAAAATCCTCATCACAATTTTCAATGGGAATCCATGTGTGAAAGTATTTTTTACAAATTTAGATCCAAAAAGTTAGACTCCACTTGGTATTCATCCTATGATCTCCTCTGGGAATTTCTTCAAGTAGAAATATGTAAGCCTTGCTTGTCTTGTGGTGCCGTGTTGCACACTGTGTACACCGTCTTTCATCTGGCAGTTTGTGAGAGTTGGCTGATGATGGCTGTTTACACTGAGTGGAGTGTGTGTTGACTGGCAGGCATTCACAGAAATTGCAGTTTATAATATCAGGGTATCCATTCTGGTTTCTCCGCAGCAGCCACAGAAAATCAAACAGAGCCTCTCGGATTCACGTTGTGCACCAGGAAGCGTGATATGTTATGCTGTCTGTTGTGTGATGTATGCTGTTTTGTGTTTGTTGTTGGTCTTGGGGCCTCTGGTGTGATTTCTGTCTAATTTCTGCAGTGTTATAAGTTGGGCAGCTATTGCCGGCGTCTGTTATTCAGACTCATTGTTGCAGACACACAATAGATTCTCGGTGGATGTGTCCCACAGACTCAGAGCTGCATTGTCAGAGACGGGTTCGGGGCAGGACTCGGCCAGTCTGACAGAGACAGAAAGAGAGGAAAGTAATATTGCTACAGAGGTCAGAATATGCAAAGTTTTAAAACTGAGAGAAGAAGAAAGAGGATGATGGTGAATGAGCGGGAGGGCTGACTTACACAATGGAGAATTATAACATCTACAAGGTCACTCACAGTCAAGTGAACACAACTGTCACGACACGACAACATATAAAGTGATTCGTTTTTCCATTTCTGATGAAAAATGGAGACACAATCATGTCTATGATGGCATTTGATAATAGCTGGTGAAATCAATAACCTTGGGACTGAACTGAAACTTCGAATGAAGAAAGGATAAAAACCGAATATGTAATAGATTCGAAATATCTCTTCATAATTGTCCATTCCACCATCAAAACTATCCCCTTTAGATATTAAAAGAAACAACTCACACCCCTACAAATAGCATATAAATATTTAAAGGGACAGTTCACCCAAAATCAAAAATACATATTTTTCTTCTTACCTGTACTGCTATTCATCAGTCTAAACTGTTTTGGTGTGAGCTGTCGAGTGTTGGAGATACTGGCTGTAGAGATATCTGTGCCATGATCCTGGGATTTTGCTGATATTATGTTATCTTGTGGACTTCTTTTTGGGGTTTTCTGTTTGTGTTCTTCCTTGTTTCATGTTATTAACTCATGTTTAATCTGTTTCCTGATCTATTTTGTAGATTTGACATACTCAGCCTCAATGTATCTTTCTAGAAATCAAGAATCAGTTACTCAAGATAATCCACAGACCTTGTTGTGAGCACTTTCATGTAGGGAACTATTTTCTTTCAACCGAACTACACCCATCGACTGTATCACTGTGCAGAAGGAAGCGTGCATCTACTGCTAGCTCGCCTAGCACCCCTGAGCTAGCTAATGTTACAGCTCAGCCAAGGAGGATGCCATTGAGATTCATATCTCACCCTGTCACGAGGCTCTTGTCCATGAGTAGATGCACTCTTCCTTCTGTGTAGTGATACAGATGGTAGGTGTTGTTCAGTGGACAGAAAATAGTTCCTACATGAAACTGCTCACAACAAGGTCTGTGGATTATCTTGAGTAACTGGGTCACAATTTCTGGAAAGAGATGCTGAGTTTTTCAAATTAAGCACTACAAGCCGGAGGCCATCTAGTTCCATTATATTCAGGAGACGACAGACATTGCTACAGCTGATATCTCCAACACTCTGCCACTCACACCAAAACAATCTAGACTGATGAAAATATGTGGTTTTGATTTTGTGGTGAACTGTCCCTTTAAGGTTTGCTGGGAAAAAGTCTTCTTTCCTCAACCACTGGCCTGCTTTGTTATGTTCCAGATGTATTCAACAGGCATTCAATAACTTGAATGTTGCTGTGTACATTTACTTGTTCCTGTACAGTCAGGCAGAGTCTAAAATATACACATACCAGCAGTTTCTCTCACGGCTGGGGTCCCCATGGATGAGAACCACTGACTTAGATGATTTGCCTATTTCTGGACAGTCTGGACTGAGTAAAAATGGGACAGAAATGAGTGGTATTCTAAATGTAAGGCCTCATGCAACATGCAGCACCAAACATTTAAGTAAGATGCCAGTTGCTTCTCTTACCGGTGTCCATGTCCTCTGCTTCCATGTTGCTGCATGCCAGATAGAAGAAGAAAATGACTTTGCCACTCAGTTGTAAGACATGTCAAAACACCAAGAATGTTTTCCAACTCTTACTACAGACTGTTCACACAAACCAAGACTCCTACACATGCCCACTATGCATGAAGAAACACTCAAAGTAGCGTATAATTACAAAAATAAAAAAAGAACTCGGCACATTTAGATGGGGTTAAATAATTTAAGTGTCTCAGCACAAAGCCGACAGTTGCATAACAGTCATTTCAACTCCATGGTCACCCTTCAGTTAAGAAATCTTAAACACAAATCAAACCATTTAATTTAAACATTTGAACTGCAGCTGATGTCAACAGTTGTGAGCACTTATTGCCTTGGGTAAAAGCACTGAGCCTCCATTTAAATAACCAGCTTCCATTCTAACGACTAGATTATTCTCAGACGTCTAAACCCTGACCTGTGCTGATGCAGTTAATTAAAAAATATTCTGCTGAAGTTGGTATGGCTGCATCAGACGTAGACTATAAAGCACTGTAGCCGACCCCTGGAGGCTGCTACTGACACACAAGTGGAATAAAGTGGTTCAGAGTGAACCGCCAACAAAGAGACTGTCAAACTGACCCCCGATGCCATCTTTGAATTCACCCACTTTCTTAAAGAAGCTAAGTAGGACATTAGATCAAGAGGCCATGGTGATAAAGGTTTTCTGCCTGATATAAAAAACAGTTTTGGTCTCGACAGCTACTTTCCTCGTTCATGACAACTGTGCAGGGGCTGAATTTTTACATAACTCACCCATTAAATTTCATTAAGGCTTAAAGTTATGCATAATTAAGAGTGTGGCTGCTTTAGGTGACAGGTCGGTGCTTTCCACTGACAAGTTGCTAGTTAGGTAACATGATGTAACCCTAAATTCACAGAGTATAGCCATAGCCGCTGCTGTCACTAGCCCATTTTAAACAGGCATTGTGCAAATTTGCAGGAAAGCCCAATCAGTCTTTTTTCAGCATTGGCAGTATAAAAGCAAAATCGGGGAGTGCAGCAAAATGCCATCTGTCTACTTTTGTTTATACAGAATGCGCCTTTTTCGGGGCAATGCTGTCGTGAGCAAGTAACAAAACGTGTAGCTCAGCGTGTGACGTAAACAGTGATGTGGGAGGGAAGCCGTGGCTAGTCAGTCCTTCGGCAATTCTCTCGTAAATTGGCCCGTTCTTCACCGTCCCCGTCATCTGACGGTTAATGGCCTCTTCGTTTGCGAGGACGAGGAGGGCGCGCAATTCCTTGTCTCCCCAGTTGCTCATCTTTATAGTGTCTGTCAGGTTTCCCTCTTGCTACTAGCTGCTTGCTAATTCCTGCTATCAGCTGTTTCCTGTTTATCCACCACCAGTGGCTCGCACGTGCAGCATCATCAACAGCTCCTCCCACAAGTCATCAACAGCCCCTCCTGTTGTGGAAGGGCGCCTCTGTCTTTTTAAACCAAAAAGGTTCCGCTAATATGTCTACCCTACAAGGCGGAAAATTGGGCACCTAGGATCAACTCGCCAATCCGGCTCTGTGTGTCTAAACGCTCGCAGCTTGCCGGCAAAACAGCCCAACATTCACAGAAAATTCAGTGTGTTTTCAGTTCATGAAAGTTTACTGTAACATATTGGTCAACTTAGAAACTCATGTTCAGCATTTGGTTGTACTAAAAGACCCTCAAAAGCCTCATTCATGCTCAACATTTGACATGTACAGAATTGGATGGAGCCTTCTGTCTGTACTCTGCATTCTCTAGGAGCTAGTGTTAGGGTTAGCGCCACCCTCTTGTCCAAATATGGACACTTGCCGTCACCTCTGGCTCCAAAAATATGGTAAAAACGCCAAACTGGACTTGAAAACAGGAGTCCACAAACCAACAGGGGACATCATGGTGGCTCATCCATTATTTTATACAGTCTGTGATGTCATCTCAACATTTTGTTATAAGCTACTCAAAGCTCTTGAAGGACATGGCACTTGAGGGCCGTTAATGGCCATGGCCAGGGAATAAAATATAGACGAGATAAAAAAGCTCCAATGAACGTTTTCTGAAAGGTTACCGATACAGACAAAATGGAGCAGTATCACCAGAAATCATGGGGGCAGTGTAGGGTAATTCAAGCAAGACACGACCATTATCATGAAGAAGACATTTAAAAAGTAACTTCTCCATTCATATGTCACAAGTATTTTATGGCCTTATGTAACAGAATTAAAAATGCACTTTATTAATTATTATTTCCAAATTGTGTTCCTGAACTTATATGTCATTTAATTTAATGATTTTGAGTGTTTGTGAATTTTATCTCTATGAGTAATTTTTATTTACTCCTGTTTTATTATATTTTTTTCCTCTGGAAACTAACTCCCTGCACTCTGCCTCTTCCGTACCTCCTGGTCTTCCGTAGCCCCTCCCTTCTATCCCTCACCGTGCCGTTCGCACTGCGAAGGGTAAATTGTGTGGAGAATACAGTGGCCATATTATGTTGTTTTCTTTGGAAAATGAGCCATTATGGTTGTAACCTTTGATAAATATTGTTTACTGTTGAATATTCTTGCATTACCAATCATTTTCGTGTGGTTTCTACCACGTATTTAAGTTTTATAGACGTTTTTAATTACTTATTTTGGCGCAATTTGCATTAAGGCAGTCGCTCCATGTCACGTGACCAAAGCAGCAGCTTGTAATTCCTCATGTAAATATAATTATTTTGCAAGTTTAGGGGCAGAAGTGCAGATGGGAGAGGCTTTTAAAATGTTTTATGTCTTCTGCATTGATGTGTTTTCCTTTGTTAAGTTATAAATTTGGTTGGTTTTGTCAAGCCACTCCACCCCAATCAGTGTTGTGTTTTGGCCACAAGGTGGCATTGTTTTCCTTTTTGAATGTAGTTTGTCATTATTTTTAGGACATAGCTCTTGACAGAGTAATGCGTAAAATGATTTGAAAATGTAATGTAATCTTAAGATAACATATTGATGTGCATTTTGAGTAAAAAATGTAAATCACACAGTGCCCTTTCGCATGGCTGAGGGGGCACAAGTGCAGATGGGTGAGTCCAAAAGACTATTAAAATGTTTTGTCTTCTGCAGGAGCCAATAAATGCCAGAAAACTGTCCACGAGTTGTCTATCCATAACACCAGTTACACTTACAGACTGCCATCTACAACACCGCCTCCGTTAAAAGGTATATTTTTAACTCCTCCACCTACGCCATGTTTGTTGTTGTCAGAATCTTTTGACTCTACCCTCTAGTCCCACCTTGTGGATCTATCTGTACCAACATAAAAGATGCATCAAAACACTTTGATGGGCAATGACGGTTAGGTTTGAAATTATAAGGTAGTAAATGAGCCCCAACGAATCCAAGGCTCAGTTTTTCCAGTAAGTACAGTAAGGGCGGCTGCGGTTCAGAAGGTAGAGCAGGTTGTCCACTAATCAGAAGATCGCAGGTCCGATCCATGGTTCCTCCAGTCTGCATGTCGAAGCATCCTTGAGCAAGATACTGGTTCCACATCCGTGTATTAAAAACTGAGTAGCAAGTGGCATCTTGTATGGTAGCCTTGGCCACTAGTGTAGGAATGGGTGCAGGTCCATTTTACCATCTATATATTGTTTTAATGGTTTTAAGCTTGTTAATTGCTAGTGAAAATTAGCATTAGCATTATATCTAGCTAACCATAGACTGTAAATGCAGCGTGCTCACCAAGTAAGAAGCTCGTGTTTAAGTTAGCACCACCCTCTTGTCCAAATATTGTCACTTCTCATCACTTCTGGCTCCGAAAATACAAGATGACAACAGTCAAAACACCAAACTGGACTTCAAAACAGGAGTCCACAAACCAATGGGTGACGTCATGGTGTCAGCGTTCATTATTTTATACAGTCTATGCTGTTGACTAGTCAATTGTTATTCAAACATTTTGTTATAAGCTACTCAATGCTCATAAAGGACAGAGCAGTTAAGGGCCAAATGGTTCATGGACGCAGCCAGGGGACAAAATATAGATGAGATAAGCAAGCTCCAATGATATCTTTACAATCTTTTTATCCTTAAAATGTCTACACACTGCTTTGTGATCATAGCAAAATATATTTCTTGACCACTGGCTGGTGCAAACCATTGCAGTAGTCAAAGGTGTGATTCCTGAACAGTGAGAGAGGTGCACAACCCTCCTCTGCTGATCTCAAAAGCACTTCCCAAGTCACATGTGACACTGAAGAGGTGTGACAGCCATGACAACTCAATGTGATCCAGAGTCTCCCACGTCTCAGGATGGATTTTATCCACCATTCTTGGGCTGCCACAGCAGAGCTTCACATCCTTGCTGACCTCTGCAGAGTAGGTCTGCTCTAACACTCCCAAAAATCCTTTAGCATTTCCTCTTGGATGTCAGATTTAGATCTGAGTGCTCCACCTCCCTCCATTTGACATCCACATTTGAGGTCAGTATTTCCTCATCCCTGCTGAGAACAGCCTCTGGGATGACCCACCTTCCTCTTCTGATCTCTCTCCACACTCCGCCAGCTTCCACATACACTTCTGTATAATCTCTGCCTCTCATTTACCCATTTGCTTTAACCAAAGCGGTGCATGCTCCAACACAACAAACAGATCTATTAGCCGCAGGCAACACATCTTAATGAGCTGCTTTCCCTTTAATGTGTGAGGCGCCATCCCTCTGTTGCTCCTCTCTTTTTATAGAGGGATAATACAGCAGGACACATACACACATATCAGCTGGTTATATTAGGAAATGAGACGCCACAGAGAGGGCTCAGACACTCACTGGACTGTTTGGCCTACATTCCTAACACTCTGTTGTGCATGGAGGGACATTATGAAAGAAGATGTCAGAGGGACCAAGTGGTCGATTTTGTAAGCATTAATCGTGTTTGTATGTCTCAGAGGCAGGCTACAACACGGAACAGGTTCTACCCGTGAGACGCACATTTCACATTTTCGTCTCTCTGCAGGCCATGAAGTGACAATTTCACAGACCGTCACACTCCCAAAGAAAATAAAAAGTGTTGCATTGTAATCGGAGTTCAGAGATAAAACGCTGATGCGCTGTGGAGAGCCGTTCCTGGCTTCAGTCACTGTGCTCCTGACAGCTCTGTCGGGAGGTGACGATCATGCTGGCAGTAAAGGAAGCGATCGTCATTTCTATTGTCTGAGAAGAGGCACAGTGATCTCACAAGCCTTCAGACTGCTCTCTAGTTCCACATGATTTCTTTAGTCAATCAGTTTAATGTTTAAAGGTCCAGTGTGAAGGATTGAAGGGAAAAGGTGGCAGAAATGGAATATAATAAGTATGTTTTCTTTAGTGTTTAATCACATGAAAATAAGAATCATTGTGTTTTCGTAACCGTAGAATGAGCCGCTTATATTTACACAGGGAGCAGGTCCTCCCTAGTGAGATTGCCTATTTGCACCGCCATGTTTCTACAGTAGCCCAGAACAGACAAACCAAACACTGGCTCTAAATAGGGCCATTTCCGCACTTTTGCATTGGCTGCAGTAGTTAGCAGCCCCTCCGCGACAACAGCATCGGAAAACGTGAAACTAATTTATCATCAGTGTTTTTACTGCTTTAAATCACCAAGTTTGTTTGTATTGGAGAAAAAGAGACCTCTGCCGACAGTTTGGCTAGCACTAAAAGCCTCCAGAACATCTTAAGTTATCGGAGAAAAAACAGGAGCACAGATTAGCAGGTGCTGGGCTAATGGCCCATCTTTGATATGCCAAACAGTGTCAGATAAACACCCATTTGTAACGTGAAATTGTTTTTATCAGTTTAAATCACTGGCTCTGTTTGTTTTGGAGAGGATGAGACCTCCTGAGCAAAGAACACAGAAGGAAGTCTAACCGGGAGAATTTTCGGCTGGTTGCAACCTACAATCCTCATTGCTATATTCCACTAAATTCTAAAGTCTTACACACTTGACCTTTAATAAAAGCTTACAGCCTATTCACATCCACTGTTATACAGTGATATGTAAAATGGTGTAGTAAGTAAGCAAATCAAACAAATTAACTGCTTTAAAAATGCTTGTTATAGTTTTAGGTTGAAAGATCCCAAGGGACCTAAGGATTGTGTACTTGGGATTAATACCTGAGGACATCATTCATAAGAAAGACACTTATCTGTTCCCTTATACTTATACTATAAAATCCTTATACTGGCATTTAAAAAGGGCCATTACTTGGAACTGGCTGAAACGTGACCTTCCAAGTCCAGGACAGTGGATGGACATTGTAAAGGAGCTATATGCCATGGAAAAACTGACCTCTCACTTGAAGACTAAAGCAAGGACATGTGGAGCGCTGGGATAATTGGGCAGACTATAAGGTGTTCTATGAGGTGTTCTTTAGTCAGCTGGTCTGAAGACATGTGTCAGAAAGTTGTTAACCAAAGGCAGTGATCTGATTGAGCATCTTAGGGACGTGCTGGTACCCCACCGCACATCCGACTGGTTTCAGAAGATCTGCTACCAACGCCCTGGTGCCAGACACCATAGGACACCCCCAGAGGTCCTGTGTCCATGCCTTGACGTGTCATAGCCAAGTCTGACCCAAGAACGCCCCACCATGGATGAGGGTACCTTTGGGGTACTGGCATGTCCCACAAATGCTTGATCAGATTGGAGGCAGGGGAATTTAGAGGCCAGGTTGACGCCTTTAAAGGCCCATTTATGCTCAACGTTAAATACGGATCCGGATACGGATGGAGCCTTCTGTCCGTGCTCCACATTCATTTCGTCCATATTTCTGCGCGTTTCCATAAAGCTTACGGATACGGGCCAAACGGAGCAGTACCACCGGGAACCGTGGGGGCAGTGTTGCTGTCACTACCCGATACGTAGCTCTAGTGAGACACGAAGAAGAAATAATTCAATTTCTCTCATCAGCAGTACTAGAGAAAAGAATTCTCCGTCCTCCAGTCGCGATGTATTTAACGGCCTCACCGACCACTGCCTCCTACAACGCTGCCCCTGTTTTTGTCTTTTATGCAAGAGGTACTTTATCAATATCTCCTCCACAGCTGCCATGTTTGTTTTTGAGTTTGTTGTTGTCATAAACTTTTGATGCTGGGCTGCCCCCTGGTGGATATATTGGTTAACATCCATGCCAGCATAAAGGGCGCATGGAAGTATGTGGGCAAAGATGGTAACATCGTTTGAAACGGACGTATACATTTTTGTACGTAAAGGGAGCATAAATGGGCCTTTAAGCTTTTTGTAATGTTCCTTGCACCATTCCTGAGCAGTTTTTGCAGTGTGGCACGGCACATTGGGCTGTTGGGGAGGCACTGCTGTCGTGGAGTGCCCTAGCCATGAAGGGAGGTACTTGGTCTGTAATGGTGTTTGGGTGGGTTGAGTGTGTCAAGTGGCATCCACATGAGTGCCAGGACCAAAAGTTCCCCAGCAGAACATTGTATTGTAACAATATCTAGTCTCATATCAAATATTGATATGATACCAAAATACTGGCCAAAAGGAGTCAAAACTGAGCTATTTTATTTAGGAACTTCAACATTAACACTAGTGTTGTATAAGTCATCTCCAACTACTTCAAATGGCTATTTGTTTCGCTTTAATTAGAGTCGACAGCTGCTCGACTCAAAGACTGCGTTGTTTTATTCAGCTCTGGTTTGATAAGACACCAGAGCTTTAAAACACCTACAGTAATTAAAGTCTTTTATGTTTTTCCTTCTTCTTTCTGCTGCTAACAGCAAAGCATTTATATAAATCTACCTAATAAAATCTTACTACACCTCTCCAGTCAATGATGACTTGTATAAATAAGTTTTCAAACCCCAAATAAAGTTACCACACAATCAATATGTCCCCAGAGACAGTTGTTTTCATGCGTCCTCTCTACGTCACCTCATTGCCATGGATGTAATATTTGCACAGAGTCACCGCAGAGGGAGACTACTGCGTGTCTCTTTCTGTGTCAGCCCGTGTGTGTGTGAATCTCAATAACAATTGATGTCAGTCAACGTGTCAGCGAAGGTTTGCTTATTTAAAAGAGTCTGAAAGGTTACTGACAGCTGACTATCACCCTCAGTGCAACTGTCATCATCTAAAATTGCTCGACAGCATTCAGAGGGCGGCCTATTTCTGCTCAGGACTGCCATCAGCACGGAAATAGTTTCATAAATTTGGTTTTCAGGGGGGAACATTTAAGTAGTTTGTGCCTGAGAAAAAAATTCCATCTCCTCTCCCAAATTAAAGCATATATCCCCAGTGTTCAGCAGACTTGTAGTGGTGTGCAGAGGTTACCTTGAGAACGCATCATCGAGTCCATCCTCCACGTCCTGTTGGGACATGAACAATATGAATCAGTACACACATAAATTACTTCAAATTACAATCCTGCTGCTTCTGTGCTTTCAAGCTCCCGTGCCTCTTCACTGAGTCAGCTGTTTGTCATAACTTATTTCATCAAGCAACACACAAATTTATGAGCCAAAGAATCACTGCACACTGCAACATAATGCATATTTTTATGTGTATTTTTTGTTCCAATCTCTGTGACTGTTTGGCAATACTGCATGACTTCTATAAGGGGGAAGTCACGTGGATGAGGATACGTATTTGCTCTACTTTCCCTGCTCTAATTTTGGGAACTCAACCAGTTAAAACCACTCTGCACTGTTCTGATTTATCACGTACTAACAGATATGACAAAATAAATATCATTCTGTCCAATTTACCACTAAAAACAATATTAAATTTAACCTGAAGTAAGGCAAACGAAAAAGGATTATTTAAAACACAACAGTAAGAGAGGAGATTATTATAGATTTAGTTGGACTAATGTGATTTAATTAGAGCATAATTCTCCCGATGAGAGAAAAATCCTATCAGGGTAAATACATAATCATGAACACAGAGAGTGTGTTGTTTAAAATCAGCCTGTAAAGACATTCTCATGGATGTGATGCCACCTAGTGTTGAAAATCTGTAAGTAAACACTAGGATGGTGACTTGAGTCTCTGCAGCATGAACATTTCAATTTATTTACAACAACTACATGTAACCACTCAAATTAGAGCTGAGTAATAATTGGAGTGCTTACAAAAGAAGCACATTTTAACTAATAAGAAAACTGCTGAGGGGAACGGAGCTCACAGTCACAAACTAAGCATCCAGTGACAAGAAAATGAAAATGAAGAAATTAGATATTAATATTGTTAAATGGCACTTACAAAGTGTTATGCTGTGGTGTAGCATGTATTACTGTGCTCTGTCAGCCTGGTCAACAGGATGCATATCGACTCTCATCAATCATCTGTCATGACAATAATGTTGAATATTTGCTTGTGTCTCAGAAAATGGAGTTCAGAAGACAAGGGAACGTCCCATATTCATCGTATGTCCATGGACACACTGCTCTCCACATACTCCAGGTCAGTGGTTCCCAGTCTTTTTCCTTAAGGGACCCCTTTTCTATCGACTGATGCCCCCTGTGTAACTGATGTATAATATGGACATTTCATATCAGATTCAATGCATAACATTAACAGTACAAAACAACTTATGAATAGTACTAATAACCCAAATAGTGAGCGCAATAACTGCAAGACGTTTGTGTAAAGCGAGCAAATTGGAGGAATTTGAGCAGATTTCCTGTGAATACTGTGTCACAGAAAAGTTTTCCTGATATTTTTAGGAACTTTTTGTACATTTCTCTGTCTGAACTATGTTTTTTTTTTTTTAAACAATCATACATATTCAATCGGTTTCTTGATTGACAAATTCAGTGTTTTCTTCTTCCTGAAACTTGGCCATTGTTCTATTAGCTCTTCTGTTGTTTAAACTGCATCCTTTTCTGCTGCAGGACGAGACTGTTTAGCAGAAAGTAAAGGCTCTGTGAATGTAACGTGTTCAGGTCTTCACCGTGCCCTTATCCTCTGAATATTTTAAGTTTATGTCTTAAATAATAATCTAAATTATAATTAACAATTGTATTTAGTTTTCATCAAATGAATGAAATGAATGCATATTGGCCGACTGTATATATAAATATTTTTATAAGTTTTCGTACACCCCTTAAAATCAAGAAGGCCTTGCAACCCCCTGTGAAGCTTTGGTGACCCCTAGTGAAGGTTGGGAACCAGTGCTAGTTTGGTATCTATACCACAGGCCTACCACACAGACTTTTTTAAATATCTGAAATTTAAAACCTCATATACGGTTTTTATATGTTTTGTTGTAGAAAATATTCGGGACACTGCAAACTGATACACTGGACTGGTATCAATACAAATACTGACCTAATGAAGCTGATGTGAAAATGTTGATGGCCTCATTTTTGCTCATATAAAAATTATCCTAATGAGGTCTATGCAGTGAGGTGTACAGATTTGCCATCTAAGGATTCGGTAACAGGAGAGAATAAGTTGGATTCCTATATATCATCAAACCAACAGACTGATTTAACCGTTATTTCTGGCCTGAATCAAACCAAGCAGCAGTTTGGAATTTGGAGAAAGATGGTGCGACCTACCCAAGAGTCGTGTTTGATCGGTCGCCTTCGAGTAGGGTTACTGCGAGGTGAGGGCGAGCTGAGCGAGGCAGAGAAGAAGGGCCTCCGGAGCTTCTCCTCCATCCCACCAGGCTTGTGTGCCTCTGGATCTGAGGGAGGTGGCAGGTGTGGACGAGAGGTTGACAGGGACACAGGAGGTGAGAAAGACGGGGACGGAAAAGAGGAAAAGGACAGGACACATCCAGACACACAACAATAAAGAAAGGACAGTTGTCACCTTTTTTTTTTGAAACATCAACTCCGGCCTGTGGCACTCACAGCTTCCTCTGCAACAGGCTGAATTTAAATCATCTCTGTAAAACCTTCATACGTCTCTGTAGGGCGAGTGACTCCAGAGGTCCTTGAGGCTTTCACATCAAATTTTCTCTCTGTCCTCGGGCCACTACGGCTGCAAGCGGAGCCAATTTTAATTGAAAGAAGCTGGAAAAGCCGGCCGTTCACTAACAACAAACTGAATGGATGATTAAGTCTCATTTTGCGGACCCTTTGACCCCCTGAGGAGCAGAAAACATTTTGACCTATAAATGTCACGGCTATTGGAAAGTACTTAAAATCTGCCGCTCCCCTGAATGACTAATGAGTGGCGTATAATTAGGTGATTTGCCCCTAAGTGTATGTGAGAAGTGAGTGACGGCAGTAGAATTTGTGTGTGAGAGGGTGCAACGTCAAACTACAAGATTACTCATTGTCGTGTGCACACTAACACTAGAAAGGTCATTTTAAAGTCAATGCAACTAACTGGAAGCATTTACTTAATCATGTTTACTGGAAACTGTTGGGTTTTGGAGGATTATGAAACCAGGGCTTCAAGTCTGCAGGAATTTGGGCTTTAATTACTCTAAATCTGCGTCTACTTACTGTCTCATGTCAGTGACTGCAACTTATTGCAGCTGTCATTTTATAGAACTTGTGTGATCATTGTAATCAGTGACAGTTTCTTTTTCTCCACAACTTTTGCAGTATGTTTAGATGACATAGTCTTTATCCTCATCCTTCTAGAATCACAATGGCCAGTTCGCCTCTTCAGTACATTTATTAAATATTAAAGGGAGCTGTATATGACATTCAAAACATAAATACAGCAGCAAAGAATGACTTGCTATGTAAAGATATAGTGAAGGAAGGACGTCCTGTTCACTGAATGAAGTCACTGTCCATCTGTGTGTGGTAGCCGGTCCAAATACATGTGCATGTTAGTGCATGTGAGTCTCTGTGTGTGTATCCCACTGGCTAGTTAATCACTGCAGCTCTGCGCAGGGCTCGTACAGCAGTTACCACTGATGATGCTGCCCCAAACCCAGAGTGCTGGAACGGCATTCTTACGGAAGTGTAAAGCCCACCCTGTGGTTGTTGGTGAAGATTCTCAGTCATCCAGGTCATGGTAAGTGCTATATCATAGGCAACTGGACTTGCTTGAGTTTCTTGAAGACGTTTCACCTCTTATTTAAGAGGCTTCTTCACTTTTGACTTTACTTTAAACTGAAGAAGCCTCTTTCGGTGAGAGGTGAAACGTCTTCAAGAAACTCAAGCAAATCCAGTTGCCTACGATATAGCACTTAAGATTACCTTGCTCAGATTCTGAATCATAATTACGCTCTTAATTTAGCATACAGCTTCTTCAAGAATTTCTCTATAGCAGGGGTGGCAAACATACGGCCCATGGGCCAGAACTGGCCCGCTGAAGGGTCCAATCTGGCCCACTAGATGACTAGACTAAGGCGTGCCAGGTTTCAGGAGCAAATTAAACAATCCGTAGCTTACTTCATATAAATTCTGCTGCAGAGGTTTTTCCATCCTGACCTGAATTCAGTTCTCCAATATAATAATGAATACTTACTGTGAATATGTTTTAAGATACTGAAAATTGTGCCAAATATTGTCAATCAGCAGCTTCAGTTCAAAAGAATCTGTATCATGAAATGTGTGGATAAATGCACATGTAATGACAGTGAGAAGTAGACTGACTGAATGTGTGAAATTGCACTTATTTAAGCTGTTTATCTGTTCTGTAAAGGGATGAACAACTACAGCATGTATTTGTAATTCTTTACACATAAAAAGGGAAAATATTGGAGCTGATGGTACGTACAGGTTATTGTGCAATGGTTTTATTGGTCCGGCCCATCTAAGATCAAATTTGGCTGTATGTGGCCCATGAACTTAAATGAGTTTGACACCCCACAGCATTAAGTCTTCATAACTAAATGAGGAACAATCAGTGTTTCAGTTTATTAAAAAACATTCTTACTGATGGGTTTCCGAATGTTGTCATCAGTGTGATGCTCAATCACACTGAGGGTAGAAGAGAAAAGAAATGACTGACAGCTTCTGACAAGATCAACACATAAAGTTGCTTTTGTGCCTTAAACTTCAAAAATCACAAAAGGATGGAAAATGTCCATTTTCACAGGAAGCAGAACTCTCAGTTAGCTCAGTCAGTGTGGATAATTAGCTCTTAGTTCTTACAAACAGGTCAGAGCCAAGTGTTTCTTATGAGTGGAAAAAGCTTTGCTTGTACACACTGCAGTCATGTAATATTTAATATAAGCTTTTACACTTATAAGTCTAGAGAATACATAGTGTCTGGTATAATTCGAGGAAACAGACATGCTTAAGTTACCCATAACTAGAATGCTTTTAACTTACGCAGCAGTCAGACAGAGGCTGTTTCATGCTGACAGTATTTTTTAGTGAACTGCTATTACTGAGTTTGCTAAAGCACTGCGGCATGTGCATTCTTGATTGTTTGTTTACGGGAAACCCATCCATTTATTCAGAGTTTAATGACATTCTGGTAAGTATACTACTATATAGCTTTTTTGCTGAGAAAAAGAGGAGAAGATTGATAGTCTCTCATGTCTGTATGGTAAATATAAACCAAGATGCAAACACAACACACTGTAGGTTTACAGGGGGTAATGTGCCAGACAATTCCTGGCACAAAACCGGCTGTAAAACCTCAAAGAGCTGCAGGTAGATGGATTTTTTTAAACTTCAGACAGAGTAGCTGTTTGCCCTGTTTCCAGTCTTTATGCTAAGCTAAGCTAATCACATTCTGGCACATTTCTGTCTCTGCAAAAAAGCAATATTTCCCAAACATCAAACTTTCCCCCAACTCACCTAAAGGCTGATAAGGCTAAATTAATTGTTTGTTGCTATTTCTTAAATTGGAAACCATGCTTTAAACAAGGCACCATTCCCTTTAGGCTGAAGATAAAGATTAACCTTGCCTTGTAGTAATTATCAGCAGGACATTCTGCTGCGTTCAGTCCAACTGTGTCACCTTTTAGGAACAAAATCACGTCTCTTATCATTGCTGTTGAATCCAGCGTGATGTACAGAGAGAGACAATGTGGATAAGGACTATATCAAATGAACTCACCTGCTGGAACACACTGAGTGTCTGTTGTCTCTGTTTGCCCTTTGCTTGCTGCACAAGAACAGCAGGTCCTGGCCTTCTTGCTTTTGTCTGCAGACAGAAAAAAACTATATATATATGTAGTTCTCAAAACTAAACCTGAAGACAACCATCTGGTGCTTCTTTTTCTTCTTCGGTGAGTTTATTGGCAGATTCTAACCCAACTTTAAAGGTCCGTACCGCCACCTATTGTGTCGGAGTGTGTAGAATAAGGGCATTAAATTATCTGAGTACTAACTGGCCTAAAAGAAAGGAAGTAAAAATTCATACCCAGTTTCTTAATCCTGCCTGTAGTATATAAGCCTTCTGATTTCCCTCAGGTACTGTCAAGTGCTCAGTAGTGATTTTAAACTCCATTCCTGCCCTGTCTCATGTACTATATACCTTAAAGTCTAACTCTCTGAAACATATTTATCGTGTGATACATGTTCTACAAATTCCAGAGTGTTACACCACCGACACAGCTTTGATTAACCTCTCCCCATCTTACGTAACATGGCTTGAAATCCTGTATGCCTGAACCTATGATTACCCACTCTCTGAAGTTAGGATATCTTCTTTTACACTGTTAAAAATGCAATTTTGCATGACTTTTGTATATTATAATTAGTCTCCCTTTAGTATCTGTATCCCATTCTTTCTGCCAGGTGTCATTTATTGCTGTTAAAGAAAGTACGTGAGATTTAGAGGGATTTAGTGCCATCTAGTGGTGAAGATTGCAGATTGCAACTAGCTGAAATTTGTCCTGGTTAAAAGTCCTTCAGTGCTCATTGTTTTGGAGGTTTTTATTGGGAGCTGAATGATCCGCAGAGGTCTCTTCCTCTTCAAAACAAATGGACTTGGTGCTTAAAACCACTAAAAACACTGAATAAAGCAGTTTCATGTGTCTTTCTGATGCCGATTGGCGTGTCAGAGACGGGCTGCTAGCCTAACACCTACCAATGTGTGATTACCTTTTTCTCTGCAAACTTAAGATCCAGACATTCAGGAGGTTTTTAGGTTGCAAATGGACCCAGTGATTAACAGTGGTAAAAATACAGATCAAATCAGCTTCCTGTTAAAAGCGGGGTGACAGTGACAGATATAAATGGCTCATTCTTCGGTAACAAAAACAAAACCATTCTTATATTTTAAGTGATTACAGACTAAAGAAAATATACTCAATTATACTGAATTTCTATCAATACTATATCCCTCTAAATCCTACAAATCCAGCACACTGGATCTTAAAGAGCATCTTTGCCAGTTTATCTGCCTGTTCGTTACTTACATGAGCAGGGACCCAACAAAATTGCATTTCCATACCCATACTTTTGTTGTATATATATTTACTGTATATATTGACAAAAATCCATAAAATTGTCTTTGAACATGGTCTTAAACAATATTCTGAATGTTATGTGTTACTGAACTATTCTTCTTGTCTTCTACAAGCTGTAAGTTAACATATGGCTCTGAGAGAATCCATGAAGGAACATTACTTAAAGAAACAGATGGACTATAGTTAACTCTTTCATACCCATCTTTTCTACTGTTTAACCGACAGTATATTCCATCCAAAGCCTCTATAACCCTCAGTATACTCCCAGTATTTTCTCAAAACCTCAAAGGTGAGGTATTCCTTCCCACATCATTTTAATCAAAACACAATATGCTACTGATAATTTGAAGTTGTAATGGTAACTCGGTAGCTTCTACTAAACTATCAGGTGTTTGAAATGTGTTGATATGATTGGTTGTCAGTCATTCAAGTTTAGTGGTATTTTTACGTGCATGAAGTATCGTAGTGTGTCATTCACATAGTGCAGTGGAGACTGTGGAGGTCAGGATGGTGACTGAGCATGTGAAGCATTTTCCTTCAGCTCCTTTGTGGTTGTGAAACATATTAGGCTTGAAAACCAAAAGGATTCCCAGAAAGATACGTCTCCAATTGGATGGATTACAGCGTCTTCTCACTCCTATTTTTTATAAACAGTTCAAGAGAAAAAGCTTTCACTGAACTGCTTCAATGTCACCTTCTTCCAGATCAGTGAACTCACCTTCCTGAGCAATCTCCCAAAGATCCAGGGCTACTTTAAAGGCCTGGGCTACCGTTAATGTCACAGCCTGAGCCTGAAGAGAAAACAAAATGTGAAGGATAATGCAGTAACATAAGGAGTGAGATATAAAACATAAGACATAGTTGGGATTTATTTTGGCGCTCAAGTAATGTGTTGCTTTAAAGGACAGTCCACCCCAAAATCAAGTTGCGCTAGCAGTAGATGCAGGTTTCCTTCTGCCTGGTGATACAGTTGGTGGGTGTAGTTCAGTAGAAAGAAAACATTCCTACATAAAACTGCTCACAACTAAAGGCCTGTACTACGAAGCCAGTTCAACTTACCAGGATACCTTTTCATTATCTGGCTTGACTAACCCTAACATTGGCTGGCAGGATAATGGGTACTACAAAACTGGTTATCAACTAGTTCAGTCGACTCTGGGTTTTCCTATCAAGCCAAGAGCGTGTTCATGTGAAAGGGGCGGAGTTGTTAATCACAAGCAACACCATCAGAACCATAATGGAGGTGGACCACTTCATATCGTATGAGATGAAACAATACTGAAAGTGTGTGCTACCAAGAGGCAATAAATGTTAGTGGCATGGGATGTAAACGATACTGCATATTCTCATCATGGGAAATGTTGACAATGCTACCAAAAAAGTTACCGTCGGCTGAGACTTAAGGTGTAGGTGAAAGTATCATTAAGGTATAAATGACATCAGTATAGACAACCACAAGTCCAACCACAACCCCTCAGGACAAAACTCAGCTGTCCACTTACGTCTACAGGAGAAGGGACACTCCTTTGATGATAGCAATGTGCACATCTTGGTCATGGAAGAAAGATGGTTTGAAAGAGGAGTAAAAGAAGCCATCTACGTCAAGCTGGAACAACCATTGTTAAACAGAGGGGGTGGCCTATGACACCACATATCACCCATCTGCAATGCAGTCTTGGGATCCCTCCCCAGACGACTTCACATCCATTCACCCCTCGTCCCACCTGACCCTGACGACTCACATGATGGCCGGGTGGGTCAACGACTCACATTGTGACCTTAACGACTCTGAAACTAAGAGCTTGCGTGGCCCCTACGACTCTGCAAGGGTTCACACCGACACAGAATTTAAAGCCTGCAACTTTGTACCAGTCATTTAGACCTGAAGAAGCTTCTTGAGAGGCGAAACGTCTTCAAGAAACGCAAGCAAGTCCAGTTGCCTACAATAAAGCACTTATGACATTAGTATAGAGTATTTTTTTGCTGTTTAGTTGGATGATGATAATATTACTCTGAATATGTCACATAAAACACTTTAAAGTGATGCCAGACTATTTCTGTAACTTAAGTGAGGGGTGGAAAAGTAGCTTAGTTAATGACTGATGAGGTCTATCTGACTGAAATGTTACCCAGGATGTCCTCTCGCTATCTGGTTTGACCAACCCTAACACTGGCTGTCTGGATAACCGGTACTACGAAGCTGGTTATCAGCTAGGTCAGTTTTCCTATCCTGCCACAAGCGTGTACATGTAAAAGGGGCGGGGCTGTTAGGTGCGAGCGTCATCATCAGAACCATGAAAGAAGGAGGTTGCTTCATATCATATGAGATGAAACGGTAGCGTCTGTGATGGCCAGCAGTAAAACGACAGTGGTGTGGGATGTAAATAAGAAACTGTAATCACAAAACAAAAGATGTAAACACACTGAGAACACTACTCAATAATGTACTGTCATCTGAGACTTGAGTTACATGCAGGTATCACTGAGCTATGGGACATTAGTATGAAGTAGTTTTTGCTGTTTAGTTGGATGATGATAGTAGATGTCAAGAAAACAGAAGAGATGTTGATTGACCCCAAGTCAGTAGGTGTTAACTCCCCACTACTAATCCATGATCAAACAATAAACCAGGTCAGTTCTTATAGATATCTGGGCGTTCACTTTGATAATCTGTTTAACTGGGAAAATCAAGTTGACATGCTGTGTTCTCACCTTCAGCAAAGGCTATATTTTTTACGTAGACTCAGGGTCTTTGGGGTGGACCAGAAGCTTATGTTTTTGTTTTATCAGGCTGTGCTAGAAAGCATCATCAGGTTTGGCATGTCAGCGTGGTACAGAAATCTCTCTGTTCACTCTAAATCTAAACTTAACCGTCTGGTCAAGACTGCAATGAAGGTCATAAGGAGGACTGAAAACTCCTCCTTGCAGTCCATCTATGAAGAGTCTGTCCTCAGACTGGCACAGAGAGCCGTATCCGATCCTGCTCACATCCTCAACTCAGAATATGTACTGTTACCATCTGGCAAACGATACAGAGCCCCCATCTGCAAGCTTAACAGATTTAAATATTCATTTGTCCCTACCTCTATTAGAATATCAAATAAGGTAACAGTTTGAGATGTGCAATATATGTTGTTGCTGTGGTCCATCCCCCTACTGTACTTGTATGGGCACATGTGGGAATGTGTTATATGTGTATTTATTGTATTTATTGTTGTGCATACGTGCAACTTTTGTTTTTCTGTGTGTTTGTTGCGTAAATGTGCAACTTTGTAACTTACCTTTCTTCTCCTTCTGTAATTTTAACTATGGCGGCAGCTTGTCTCAGCTCATGGAGTCCAAGACAAATTTCCCTTCGGGGACAATAAAGTATCTATCTATCTATCTATCTATCTATCTATCTATCTATCTATCTATCTAGTACTACTCTGAATATGTCCCATAAAACACCAGACTGTTTCTACACCTGAAGTAAAGGGTGGAAAAGTAATTAATGACTGATGAGGTCTCTCTGACCAAATTGCTTAAATTCATAAGGAACTAGTCCATACCCATTGGTAGCTTTGTCACCTTCTACCTATGCCAATCCTTAATGCCTATGTGCAGTTTCACATAGATTGACCATGTCAGTGAGTAGAAAAACGTGGGACAGACAGAATGACACACTGACAGTTTCCGTGATAATGTACAACATACCATACCATGACTTAGTCATACCAAAAATTAGAAATAAACCCAAAACATTGGGCCACAGGGGGAGCCACAGCGATCGGTCGCATTTCAGCAATTTCTAAGCATTTTTCTGTTGTTATAGCGCCACCCAGTTGCCAATTAGAGTTAAATTTCTCCAGTCACCTTGAGGCGTCCTGTTCTACATATCT
>NC_065517.1:29716309-29725106 GCF_006386435.1 Epinephelus moara | reverse complement strand
GCCTTGTAGAAGCTCAGTTTTAATAAGTTTTCCAACTTTTGCCAAGAGGGAACTTTAGATATTGGTCCCTAGATTATGTTCACCCAGTTTCATGCAGATTGGTCAACCTTCCTACGAAGAGATTGATTTTAAGTGTTTTTTAAAAAAAAATAAAAATTGCAGAAAATCTATATAACCGGAAGTTATGGGTTCTCATGAGGAGAGGCATCTCTGTGCAAAGTTTCATGTCTCTACGACATACGGGGCATGAGATATGCCCATTTGAAGTTTGCAATTTCAATCGGTTGCTAAGCTCCCCCCTTTGGCCAATTGATGTAATATTGCTTCATTTGCATCCTCCCATGACCCTCTACCACTGTGCCAAATTTCACATGGATTGACCAAGTCAGTGAGGAGAAAAACGTAGAACAGACACACGTCATTATATAGTAAGATAAGATGGGAGACAATTAACAGTGTGTGGATTATTATACTAATAAAATATTATCTGTTTTATCCTTGTTCTCATCACATAAGTGTCTCATGTTATGTTGAGCTGCAGTGATGGAATCAGACTGTAAAAGTAGCAGCACTGTCAGCAGTCACTGTGGACTGAAATAAACTTAATAATTTCAAATAGTGTTAAAATCATGTGTTTAGTTTTTTTTTAACGATCTCTCCATTTGTTAGAAGCTCTGTTTTAAAACCAGTGGGAAAAGAGCCCCCAGACATATTAAATGATTCTACTGACCAATAACAGCATATAGGCTCCTCTATTTTACCTGTCACTCCGGACTTTCGTCCATGGATAGTTTTTTAGTCAGTGATCTGGTGGAGAGAGAGGTGGGGGTGTTGACAGGCTGTGATCCGATACTCTAGAGTTCTGTTCAGCTGTTTAGCTTAAGTTGCCACAGTGGTTTACCCCGGTAAAAAGAGAACCAGCTTCGTAGTTATGAAAACCCAGAGTTAACCCTGAAGTTACCTGGCTAACTCCAAATCCTGCTTCGTAGTACAGGCCTCAGGTCATGTTCAGTCTATCAGATCACAGCCCTGTCAACACCCCAACCTCTGACCAATCAGATCTCTGGAGAAAAGTGGATGAAAGTCCAGATTCTCAGGTAAAAAAAAGGAGTAACCTATGTATTGTTAGAGGTCAGGAGCAATAGTAGGTTGTTTCATTGTTTCAGGGCTCTATTTCCACAGGTTATGAATCAGAGCTTTTAACAAACACAGAGATCATTTACCTCACTTAACACATGATTTTAACTTATGCAAAGTTTATTTTAGTCCACAGTGATAGCGTTGCTCTTTTACAGTCTGATTCCATCACTGCAGCTCAAAATAATGAGACACCTGTGTGATGAGAACTAGGAAAAAATATTACTTTATTGGTAAAACTGCTGTTTGGCTTCCATTATTATACATTTGGGTCAGATAGACCTCATTACTGATTATCTTTTCTTTTCCACTCTTTACTTCAGTAGCAGAAACAGTCTGATGTTACTTTAAAGTGGTCTGTGTGACATATTCCGAGGTGTTTCATCAACATTCCACTAAACAGCAAAAAAAACATTCATACTAAAGTCACATTTAGACCAATACAATCTACACATGTTGTCACAGGCAATGGAAGATCTTTGAGTGCTCAATATTGCAATATCACAGTCACAGAAACTGTTAGTACCCTTTCATATCATACGAAGCAGCCTACTTCATTCACGGTTCTGATGATGTCACTTGTAATTAACAGCTCCGCCTCTTTCACATGAATGCGCTTGTGGCTGGATAGGAAAACCCAGAGTTGACTGAACTAGTTGATAACCAGCTTTGTAGTATCGGTTATCCAGATGGCCAGTGTTAGGGTTAGTCAAACCAGATAGCGAGAATATATCTTGGGTAAGTTGATCCGGCTTTGTGGTACAGGCTGCAGGGTATGATTTCTGGAAAGAGACATTGCTGTTGAATTTTTTTAAATGCACTCGTTGGCACTTTGTGCACCACAAGCCAAGTGCCATTTAATTCCATTATATTGGAGAGAAAGCAGACATCTCTACAGCCAACACTCTGCAACTCACACTAAAACAATTTAGACTGATGAATAGCACTACAGGTAAACTGAAAAATATGTATTTTTGACTCTGGGGTCAACTGTCCCTTTAATATCTTTAGTATGATATTTAGTCTGATTATTTACCCATCTACATCTACTATTAAATTGCATAATTTTAAAAATGTAATCACTTTTATTTCCCAAGAAAGTAAACTCTGTCTATTTCAAATCTTATCAATTTCTCATAATGTTGGATCAGCTGTATACAGTATAGACTGGTGAGATGTAAGGCTGTTCTGCCACAAGATGGCGCCACACACCATCTACTTTTATGCTACTGGCTGTCCTTAGTGCAGTTCATTAAATGCTCTCAGTCCACAAACAAACTGACCTCAAGACCTGCTAGAGTTCAAGGGCATATATTCCATCACGCTTAATACAGACAAATGTACACACAGGTATATACAACAAAATCCCAAGTTTTGCACACTTACAATCTTCTTCTTTTGGCAGAGAAATGCATGACACTCCAGGGTCTCGTTGAACTGACTTTGGGAGACATATGCAAAGACCTTATCCTGAGTTTTATCTGCTGTGCAGTAAGAGATTCTGGAAGAGAAGAAGCAGACAGAAAAAAAACAACATTATTCCAATATACTAACACGATCAATCCACCTGATATAAGTGCATTCGTGATGATGAATGAGAAACCGCAGCACACAGGAACCAATTTATGCCATGAGTGAATGAACATCCCTTTTTAAATCACAGGACACACATGCAGAACAAAAGGACACCATGTACAGTGCATTAGCTGCTAGACTGAACTCTTAATCAGACCTCACACATCAAGGTAAGCTGCACTGCATACATGTCAATTTAACCCATAACGTTGCTTTTGCTCTCACCCTTTTCCATATGCATAAGCACACCAATCATAGCAGGATGAGAGCGGTGGTTACGAATATTATGCTGATTAAGTCCCACAGCTGGGAACGGTGGTGCAGGAGACAAATAAGCACCGGTGATGTCCATGAGAGATACTCAAAGCTGCGACTGAGCACTTCAGTACTTCATATTTTCAGACAGTGTGTGTTTTAAGCAAAAAAATCAACTCAAATGCTGATATAATAATGCTTTGTGAATTCAAGTTTTTCCATGCAAGGCTAAATGGTTGATTGAAACTGAAATGCTCACTTAAGAGTTATGATAATGGAGATACAGTGAGTTCAATGTATTCAGGTAACCTTCACTCTGTTTCTCAGAGTTTCGTCTTATTGTCTCTTGAGGACATCAAGCACTACACAAAGGCATGTGAAGCTGCAGGAAATCAGATATAGAAAACTGTTGACTTCTGAAATAACCTCCCTGGCGGTTACATATTATAGGCCTATTGCAACATGTGTCGAAATATCTGAATTTCAACTGTCTGTAATAAATGGAAAGTCTTGGCTGAGGAATTGATCTCTGCTGTGACTATATTGCACCTGGGACCTCATTCCCAACAGTCACACTGAATCTCTCCTGGATCTAATATCTGGTTTTCAAGAAATTCAATTGTCTGCAAATCCAGTGACAGTCAAGGCCAGTTATTTGCAATGGTTAACTAAAACCAATCCAGACAAAGTCCACCGAGCCATTTGGCTCCTTCACAGCAGCTTGTATGGGTTTACTGAAGCGACGGACACAAACCAGATGGCTTTGTTTTGTCGGATTTTACGCAGGCTATTAGAAGCGGTATTGATCTTGAGTCACCCTGTATGTCTTTCTGGGGTTGTTACCTGCACCAGCAGTGTGCGTCATGTTTGTTGCTTTAAATAGATGTGTAAATGAGCCACAGTGAGTGATGCACTTGACCTTTGTCACCATAATTAAACATACAGCCTTTGTTATAAGCAGCACAATGGCCACATTGAGTGATTTCATTCTCATTAGAACTCTACAGGCCAAGGTTGTTATTTCTTTTCTGAATGGAGCACATCAAATCAACCTACCTCGATAAAACTAAGATACTCAAGGTTGCTTAATGCATGTCATCATCATCAGCATCACATCATCTGCCATCATTACAGTAAATGGTAAAGTGTAAACAAAAGGGATCTGCAGCTGGCAGCCTCTTATTTGCCGCACCACTTCAAGAGCGGCACTAAAAATAAAGTAATTTATTTGATCAAACAACAAGCATGAAATCACCAGTGCTCGGATCTCCCTCTCAGATTGTTTGCTGGCTTGCACCACTGATGCATGACCCACATTGCAATGCCCAGGACACCCAGCTCCGTATTCCCCCACTCTCCCCCGTGCTCAAACTTATATTTGGGCCTTAATTGCGGAAAAATGAGCAGAGAAAAAGTTGAAAGGGTTGACCTATTTAAGATTGAAAAACAAGCTGATGTAATCAAACTGCTCAATCTAAAAGTAATTATAATCTTCTTGAGATATTATCTACTTTCTCCCAAGAATGTTTTGTGCGACCTGAATTTCACTTTTTTCTGTGGGCTTTTATTTTTTAAGTCTCTGCAGATTTGAATTCTGTGCTGTGTGTGCATGCTTTGGATTTTTTTTTTCAATAACATTAATAACTGTATAAATTATTGACAATAAAGTAATGCATTTTATACTACACAATTATGTGTACTGTTGCTTTGGTAGCAGTATCACAGTTCTATCAATAGTAATTAAATCAGAAGCTAATGTTAAAGCAGTGTCCTTGTAATTTGGTGAATCAGTGTTTTAGGGTTTTAAAAGACAATATGAAAACAGAACATTCTATTTAAAAGGTGATTTACTAAAAGCTGCTACTGACTTGATTTTCTTTGTATAACTAAAAGTTCTACTAGAGGTTCCCACCCAGAGCATGCTCTACAAAGTTTAAAGAACTGTTCCATAAAGGTTGTAAATAATCATAGAGAGTTAGTGAGGGCTGTATCCTGAAGATACAAAGTCTGCAAACACAGCCAATGCCTGGAACTCATCACTCCTCTCTCTTATCTTACACTGCAGTGGAGAGATACCCACAAGTTCTGAGAGAGACTTTTACAATGTTCAACGAGAACTGCTGTTCACTGTCCACAGTATGTTGTTAAGATTTCAGGGGTAAACATAAGCAAAATGAGCAAATAGGTCAGTGCACATACACGATTACAAATAAGAGTATCAACAAGAATCTGAGACCGTAGTTTTAACACTGAATTGACCCTTCCTTAGTCCCGTTCCCAGACACAGACTGGCAAATCATAACATAGCAATCATTTTACAGCAACACAGCTGTGCTCTATTGACTCTAATGTAATCGTTTAAGATTTCTTCATTTTTCAGGTTGGTTTTGTGGGTTTAGAGCGAAATGTTGTGCCCTGGGGGACGTTGTGTATTAATGATACTCGTTACCTGGAGAGGTTGGAAAAAGATATACATTTCTTCCCTGTTCCAAAACCAAAACCCTGGAAAGTGTAGGGTTAGCTAGCTAGCTACCGAAGATATAGCCTATTGAATGTATACACAGTGAAGGGGAGCAGGGAAACTGCTGAAATTCAACCAGCTCTGTGTTATAGCACTGTGCGCAGATGAACACTGTTTGACTTCCCCCGGAGATCCCTGCCTGTTCGGGTGCTGGCAGCGGCACAGGGGTGAAGCCAAACACCGTTGATCTGCACACACTGTGATGCCACACAGTTGGTTTAATATCAGCAAAGTTTCCCTTTATATTCATTGTCTTGTGTGGTGATCAGCAGTGATGTGGTGGTTCACTTTTACACTGTGATCTGTAGCTTATAGTTCAGCTTTAGCTTCTAACTATCTTTGTCTTTTTAACCTGTTGTTGCTGCTGAGTCAGTTTGACATCCTGGATATATCCTTCAAACACAGACTGTAGACCCCTCTGTCTGCTTCTCTCTGGAATCACTGTTTCATTTTTCCAAAAATCTGATATTTCTTCAGGGAGTGCAGTTAGTTACCGTGTGTGCTCCATGCTTACTCCGACAGCTTGTCGGACCACCACAAAGGGGCGGGGCTTAGCAAAAGGTCATTTGGGTACAGACTTCCACAATGATGGTGAATAATGAGGATATTATGAAAATTGTATCCTATCTCATAGTATCAACAGCAAGAGTTTCACAACTATGAATTTATCATGCAATATGGTTGACAGAAAAGAGTTCATTATAATACAGCATCCATGTGAGAATAATATGCATCTCTAAACATAGACATCTCATTGGAGTGAATACACATTTAAGATTTCATCTTTTTGACAGAGACACACCAGCTGCTTCTTCCACTTACAGTCACTCCTATGGAGTGTTATGAAACAAAGGGTCTCTTTATCATTGTGTGCAGATTTCACTCATTATAAGACAATTTAAAAACCTTTTAATTACTATCACCAATGTCCCACACAATGGATCATATTCATGGAATAAGCCTTCAGCTTGAAACAACAACAGGAAAAAAAATAATTGACAGCATCACAGAGTTTTCACTAAGCTCAAACAACAGAAGCTGAGCTGTCAGTCTGCATCATATCTCCAAAGGGGCTCCGTGGACGACAAGCCTTTGATCTCCTCACTGTGTAGAGCACCGTTGTTTTTGAGGCAGAGAGGGAATATCAATGGAAATATTTAAATATTTACAGTACAAAGCATGAATAGAACGTCATACATCAAAGCCTCAAATTCTCTATATACACTGAATAAAGCAGGTATGCTGTTTAACACAACAATAAACTACTTTTGTTCAACTTTTTACCCAACATAAGTGCATTAATGAAAAACAGCACTTTGCACTTGCTGCAGGGAAGAAGGCAAAGAAACAGTTTTGCAAAAGGGTGAAAAAAGCAAATTCTCAAACAAACAGAAAATTGCAACATATTTTCAATGTTGGCGCAAAGATAAAACACTGGCAGGTCCTGTCCTTCTTTAGACATCCAACAGATCTCACAAATCTAATGGTATGTCAGAACAATGTGCATCATTAACAGGTGGAGTGTCAGTTACAGTTTCAGCTCGCCTTTTCTGACCGGTATGTTTTGCTGATTGATATGCTGGAGCTCTCTGAGAGCGCTTGTCAGAATATGAATCAGCAACACCAGTCCTAATGTAGGCTGAACACCTCAGTAGAAGATGCGAGTATCACTATCTGTATGTTTTATTAAGAAAAACAATACCAGGGGCAAATAAGACCAGGTCTGTACAGTATTGTACATAAAAGCCTGTCAGAACGTTAAATGAAAGAAGCCACTTGTCTACTGATCCAAAAAGTGGCAAACCTGACGCTTCAATGGAAGATACACAGCTCCAGCGTTGCCACTGTGGAAGAGAGGGCACCACCTTGCCCCTGGCAGGCACTCATGTGCGATGACAAGTGCAAAATGCATGGGAAAGAGATTCACACAGGCGCGAAATGCTGGGCAATCCAGCCGCTGACACAGAACCCACCCCCTCGGTCGCTGGCAACAAGCTAGATCAAACTGTGGAAAAGCATCATGAACTTCTGTACCTCCACTTCACAAGCCAAGGGTCTATGTACTGAGTGACTGCCGCCACTGTGGACAAGGGAGCGCCTCCTTTACCCTGGTAGTCACTTTATTGCGATGGCGGGTGTGAAATCCAGCGCGGAATGCTGTTCATTCTATTGTCATATACACTCAAGCCTCAAATACGCACACATACATGAACTGGACCTATACATGCATTCAATGGAGAGATATCCGAGCGAGGGGGGCTGCCTTGGACAAGTGTCCCGAGCAGTTGAGGCGTTCAGTGCCATGCTCAAGGGGCACCTCGGCAGTGCCAAGAAGGCGACCTGGCACCTCTGCAGCTATGAGTACACACTCAAAGCCAAATCCCAATGAATTGAGCGACTGCTGCCACTGTGGACAAGAGAGCGCCGGGAATCACAGCCACTGACAAAGAACACACCCGCTCACTTGCTCGCGACCAGTTCAGGACTCCCCTGGACAACTGTGAGCCTCTTTGGCAAGCTCTGTGCATCATTTTCTGGAATCAGCCGCACTGTGTAAAGTTCTCTGTGCCAAATCTGTTACCCTGAGCACTTGGGACATGTCTACCTTTTGATGTCGCCTGTCTCTAACAGCCAGTAGAGAGTGTCAAAACAGAAGGCCCCTCTTGCAGTTGTTTTCATTCTGCTGTCATATACACTCAGGCCCCAAATATACACACATGCGCTAACAGGACCTATACATGCATTCAATGGAAAGATGTCAGAGCGAGGGAGGCTGCCTTGGACAGGCACCCCAAGCAATTTGGGGTTCAGCGCCTTGCTCAAGGACACCTCGGCAGTGCCCGGGAGGCGATATGGCAGTTGAACCAGCGACCCTCCTCTTCCCAAGCCAAGTCCCTATGGACTGAGCGACTGCTGCCACTGTGGACAGGGGGGCGCCGGGAATCGCAACTGCTGACAGAGAGCACACCCGCTTAGTTGCTTGCGACAACAACTCAAACCTTAACCCAGATCAAAATGTGGAAACGCTTCACGAATTTGCGTGTCATCCTTTTGCAGGGGCCATGCTAATCTTCTCTGTATAGATTCCAATTTATTATATGTGCTGTTTGAGTAAGCACACTGACCACCTGCCGCTGCCTCCCTTTTGACCCCCTCGCTGGGGGAATGACACCTTTGCGGCGGGGCTGGCTGGAGGTCTGCAATCCAGACTTGGCAGTACTGTGAAATGTCACAGGAGCGAGGGGTGAGGTCTCTCTCTGGTAGATATCAACATTATTGCAATTTATACTACCAGCTAATGCTGTCTGC
>NC_065517.1:29641076-29715809 GCF_006386435.1 Epinephelus moara | reverse complement strand
TGCATGCTCATGCAGGTTTTATTCACAAAAAGGACGAGGCCACAACTGCCTGACACTGAGAGGTGGGCGGTGCCCTGTTGGCCTTTCAGGCCGGAGGCTGATCTTGGGCCCCAAGCAGTCAACTCCTATGACACTTCCCCAGACAACTGTGAGCCTCTCCGGCAAACTCTGTGCATCTCTTTCTGGAATCAGCCGCACTGTGTAAAGTTCTCTGTGCCAAATCTGTTACCCTGAGCACTCGGGACATGTCCACCTTTTGATGTCGCCTGTCTCTAACAGCCAGTAGAGAGTGTTGAAACAGAAGGCCCCTGTTGCAGTTGTTTTCATTCTGTTGTTATATACACTCAGGCCCCAAATAGGCACACATGCACTAACAGGACCTATACATGCATTCAATGGAGAGATGTCAGAGCGAGGAGGGCTTCCTTGGACAGGCGCTCCGAGCAGTTTCAGGTGCGCAGGTTCCGCGCCTTGCTCAAGGGCACCTTGGCAGTGCCCAGGAGGCGATCTAGCAGTTGAACCAGCAACCCTCCGCTTCCCAAGCCAAGTCCCTATGGACTGAGCGACTGCTGCCACTGTGGACAAGGGTGCGCTGGGAATCGCAGCCGCTGACAGAGAGCACACCCGCTCAGTTGCTCTCGACCAGCTCGGGGGCAACAGGGTCAGATCCAAATGTGGAAACACTTCACGAATTAATGTGTCATCCTTGCGAAAGGATGACTCTCAAATAAATAATCTACACACTGTTAACTGGCTCCAGTTATTACAAGTGCAACATTTCAGTCAGACCTCATCAGTCATTAACAAGGCTAGTTTTACCCTCTTTACTTCAGTAGCAGAAACAGTCTGGTATCATTCTAAAGTGTTTTATGTGACATATCCAGAGTAGTTCCATCATCAAACTAGATGGCACAAAATAGTCATAACTAATGTCATATATAGCCTAGTGATACATGTAATGTCAGACATGGCTGTGAGTAAGTTCTTTCTTCAGTGTGTTTTACATTTTTACAGTATGCATTATGAGATGACAGAATGCCATTCACAACCCACACTATTGACTTCTTATTGTCTTGCAGTTCTCTGCTCTTCTGGTCCGTTTTCATCCCATATGATATGAAGCATCCTACTCCATTTATGGTTCTGATGATGTCACTCGTAATTAACAGCTCCGCCTCTTTCACATGAACATGCTTGTGGCTTGATAGGAAAACCCAGAGTTGACTGAACTAGTTGATAACCAGCTTCCTAGTACCGGTTATCCAGATGGACAATGTTAGGGTTAGTCAAGCCTGATAACAAGAAGACATCCCGGGGAAGTTTAACTGGCTTCACAGTACAGGTTAGCTGTTCAGCATTGGTAACCACTGTGATTTACCCTGAAGTTACTTCACTGACCCCAAATCCTGCTTCGTAGCACAGGCCTCAGGCCTACACAAATTATCTACAACCTAATATTTTTCTGTGTAAATATCTAAGCTCCAATTGCCATCTGTAAAATATTGCCATACTACATATTTTGATACCATATTTGCTCAATAATAAAAACTGTTATTGGGATAATGTGCAAAAAGCTGACTTTACTGTTGTAGAACGTCATCAAACTTGCCGTGTGTGGTTTAGTCCTTCGCTTTATCCCTTCCAGCAGTTAGACCTGCATCAATACTTGCTCGTGTTCAAAGATCAAGCTCATGATAATATAATTTGAATTTCTGATGCTACAAATAAATGCACTGCAAAATGCGCTGTCAGGGACTGAGTGGCTGTCAAGGCTGCTGAATTCAGTATCAATTTGTAAAAACTTAAATGTCACTGATGATACAGGATGATATTTCATTGTGTGTGTGGGTGGGTTTGGGTATGAGTGTGGGTGGGTGTAGGAGGGTCATGGCTGCAAGGATCTTATTTCCAATGCGATGGCACGATGCCTTCCTGTCTGTTTTCTATTCCCCACTAAGCTTCGCCTGAGGGAAACAGCCCGGCTTCTAGTTAGTGTGAATACACAATTAACTCTACAAACACACACACACACATTTACATATACACTCACTGTGTGAGGTGCATATTTAGATGCTCATATGTCCACCCATGCATGGACACTAATACACACACACCTTGTGTATTTAACTCTTTTCTCCCTTATTTGTTATGCACAATAAACGGTCTGATTTGATCCCCCCCTTTCTACACTCCACTTTCTTTCACCCTTCACTTGCTGTCTTAGCCAATAAGTGGATTATGCGCCACTAAAATAAGACATAAGAAAGGAGGGGGAAAAGGGGAAATTGGCTGTAGGGAGGTAGAGGTGGGGGTGGGGTCTCATAAAGGGGATAAATCAATCCTCAGTCAACCCGAGCTCGGCATGTGGCCCTTCTCTCCTGTATCATTACTCTGGAGTATTGGCACAGACCGGCAGAGTGAGTTTCAAAGTGGGCAATTAGTCGTGGGTATTCCTGCATTCAGAGCTGTGTTTATGTTAATATGAGCGGAAAAGAAAGATTTCTTCCTAGACAGTAAAAATGAAACGGAGAGGAGAAGATAAGGAGAGAGGAGAGGGAGATCAAAGACGAGGCTGATTCCCCTGGCCTGTGGTCTGTTACCACTGATAAGGTGGATCAGGAAGGGATGCAGACCCACACAAGAACACACACCAACCACATGTATACACACACACACACACACACACACACACACACACAGACAGCTCCTGTCTTTCTTTATCACAGCCTGTTCTGTAATCACAGTCCAGCCATATGATATTTATACTGTAATCCTTGATGACACCAGTCTATAATACAGGATGCTATCCAGAGAGAGGAAGCCAGCTAAACATATCACAATACACACACACACACACACACACTTCAGTGATCTGGTAGACTGAAACCTAGCATGGTGCTGAAAGAGGTTAGCATCCATTGACAGAGAGAAACTGTATCAGACGCCCTCCGGCGACCCTTCCATTATTGGTTTCCCAGTGAATTGATCAAACATGAGACTCACAACAGCTCTGAGAAGAAACCTGCTTGGTTTAATCCTGCAAAAGGAGCCAAAGAAATGGACAGAGGGGAAAGTGACCTAGATAAAGGATATCAGCTTTTTCTTGTATCAGATAAGGACACTTCTTTGTTTTGAGGGCTCAGCTTGAAGGATTATCGGCATTGTTACGCACAGAAGATGAACCACAATTAAATATGAAATATCAGTGATTTAGGTCATGAATTATTGATCAATAAGAACATGTTTAGTGATAATATATGATGTAATTATGCTCACCCATCCCTATAAAGTAATGCATTTACTATTTGAGGTAATTATATGTAGAATTAAAGTTACACTCTGCATGTAGTGCCTAGAATTCTCAATGCTTTGCATGATTTTTGATTTTTTTTTTTTTTTTGTATGAAGCCAGTAATCCTGAATGAGGTCACTGCAACGTGTAACATTTTAAAGCACACAGCGTTAACGTAGACTGTGTATATATAGATGTACAACACGTCTCCGATACCTCCAGCTGTACAAAACCAAAACTAAATTTTTTTCGACATAGGTGCTGCCATCTTGTGCTGGTAGTCATTTGAAGCCGAAGTCTGCACATTACCGATCGGTGGGTGGAGCTAGTGTATTGAGGTCCCGCCCATACTCCTGCCTGACTCAGTCCTGTGTAAATAACAGCTGTCAATCATGATGTTGCACCCTCTCTTATAGCATCAAGTAACTAATTAAAGCTAGGGCTATGAAACCATTAATTTCTTAATCGTGATTAATCGCCGAATTTCAATAGTGGATCGCAGTTCATCACATTTTAAATCACATTTGCATTTATTATATTATTTTGCATTTGAAGTCCACAAGGTGAGGCAGTTCCTAGTAGAGCGTCTTGATTGGGAATCAAATAAATGCAAAGAAATTTACTGTTCTTGACTTTGAGATTCATTTATTTCAAATCAGTGCTGTAATGCTGCAACTATGTGGACTTGAGATCATGACATAGAGGTATGAGACAACTTCAAAGTGCTTATTCTTTAACTTACAGTGCTTTTTGTTGTTGATTGATGATGTTTTAAAGGATTACATTATTCCACATTGAGAAATAGGTCCTGTATGTATGAAACTATTGTCATTCAATCAATTTTATTTATAAAGGCCAATATCACAAATCACAATTTGCCTCACAGGGCTTTACAGCATATGAAATCCCTCTGTCCTTATGACCCTCGCAGCGGATAAGGAAAAACTTCCCAAAAAAACTTTAACGGGGGGAAAAAAATGGTAGAAATCTCAGGAAGAGCAACTGAGGAGGGATCCTTCTTCCAGGACAGACAGACGTGCAATAGATGACGTACAGAACAGATCAACATGATAAATTAATAGTAATTCATATGACACAATGAGACAGAAAGAGAGAGAGAGAGACAGACAGAGACAGAGAGAGAGAGACAGAGACAAAGAGAGAGAGAGAGAGAGAGAGACAGAGAGAGATGCAGGACAGACGGTAATGACAGTAGCTTACAACAACACTGATTAAAGTAATAATATTATAATTGTAATTCCGGCTATTGTGGTACAATATGTTGAAAATATATATTGTTCCCCCAATGGTAAGGTGTATGACTGGTCACAACATGTCGACCCAAAGATGTCCCCTTAATACTTAATATACTTGTAGGGTGGTTTGTCTGTGTTGCGCTGCAGTTACACCTCCAAAACACCAGTCTGTGATGGAGTTTCTGTGAAGTGCTGTAAAGTCTGATTGATTTCAAACACCCTTTAAACACACATTAAACAAAGCTTAATACTTTCAAACACAAGTACACAACTCAGCTTCATTAGAAGTCTCACGAATCACAGACAAAACACTTTTCTTTATCTTGGCACATTCACTCCTTTAATACAACAACCTAACATTAGTAGCACAAGCTTATGGCAGTTCACATTGTATAAATTAGCCTAGTTAGTGGGAGTTTCCCTCCTATTATTACTGTAGCGACGCCCACATTTCCCATCATTCCTTGTGCTGGACTGAGAAGTTTGTCATATGCAGTTAAGTTTGCTGTTTTATGTAGCGAAACACAAATGTCACTTTTTGTTAGTGTTAATAATGTGTCTGTTGAAAACATGGTTTATGCTGGTTATTTTCATTTTGGTGTTAGTTTAGAATTTACACCATTAATGAATTGGGTGTTACACAAAAAACGAAATATAGTGAGTAACTTTAATGCTACAGCTTAGATTGTGCAGGAAAAATGTGTTGTTGAGCTCATACAAAACAGGCACACATTTCCAACCTAACACAAAATGATCACAACACATGCATACTTCTGTACTTACACATAATATTTTGAGTGCAAAGTGTGTTCACATTGAGAAGTATGGAAAAATACAATGCAGTACCTGGATGGTGCACTCAAAATGGTCAAGAAGTTGAGTGTGGAACTATGGACACTTCTCACCCTCAGTGGTTACCATCTAGATAGTCTCTATATACAGACTCTACATTCAGTGAATGTAGAGTCTGTAGGCAAACCCCGGAGATCTTGCCTCTGGAAGAAGAGCGGAAGAGCCCTGGTTTCCGGTTGTAGGCTGTTTGTAGTCCGTGTGATATTGAACAATCATGTTTGAGCCGGCTGCAGTTGTTGCCAAGTTAAACGGTCTGTGCGGTGAACTAATGAGGCGGAACATAATTGGCGTCACTGCAAACTCTGAATCCATCGCAATGGTTCAGCATATTTACTTATTTATAAACAGAAGTCGGAAACGGAAATTCTCCTCCTCCGCCCAAATCAAACGGGAATGCCAAAAAATCGGGGGTCTTCCCCCAGAGTCTGCAGGAAGTCAGATGCCGAATACAGCCGATGGGTTCCGAGAATGCCATCTAGGCTACGTAGCTGAAGGGGAGGGACCACTTTTCAAACTGGAAATGGCGACCGAGGACTGTGCGACCGTGAATGTCGCTGCATTGTACAAATACATGTGTTTTTTGCACTAAGCACCACTATACTGTTGTCGGGTATGTTATGCCCCACCCTTAGGCGGCCCTATGGGGCAAACAAAACTCCAAACACCAAAATAATCACATGAATACCTTTAAAACATTCAAATCCATGGGATTTATTAGACTTAAAACAGGCAAATAAGACAACAAAAACCCCATGGTGAGAGGCAGCAGGACCAGCAGTCCCCACACCAGAGCCCCTCTCCTCTGCTGCTGGCATAGGAGCTCTTAAGCACCTCCTCCATGCCAGGTGTGCTGCACCTCGTTAAATAATGCAGCACACCTGGGCAGATCTACAAAGGAGGGAGAAGGGACAGCAGCACAGAACACACAAAGCCAACAGGTATAAGCCAGCAGCATGTTTACTGGGTTAATTTAGCAGTCTGTAATGATTTGGTACCGCGAACGCTGACACGAATGCTAATACTAGTTTGCTAACTAGCTAGTTTGTGGTCGTCATTTCCGGTGAGTGCACAACAGCCATGTTTGGTTTGAGACAACACTACCCTGTTGAAATTTGCGCACTACGCCAATGCGTACATAGTGCACATAGTGTACTACATAGAATCAAGTATGTGATTTGAGACACTCATTTTCATACAGTTTGTTTACATGCATTTCAAATAGTAGAGGTCATTTCACAGAGCTAAGCATCTTTTTTTTTTCCAGCTGAAACTACAATAAACTAGCCCTCAGTTGTCTAAATAAGTACACATACACATTTGCATTGTGAATTAGCTGTGCTCTGCCAGCTAACATTAGCTTACAACAAAGGCTAACATAACAATCTCACATTCAGTGTTAGTAAGAGACAAACCGTGTTAGGTTAAGCTGTCTTCTGGAACGTAATTGCCGTCCATACAAATCTTGTCGAGCAGCACAAATATGATCTATCTGCCGTGTTTGGATGCCGATGAAGCCTCATAGAGCCAGGAGTAACAGCTGCACAAGTACATGGTCCATCATCGTTGTTGTTGTTGTTCCCTCAAGCTTTGCGCCAGTGGGAAAGCAACAACGTAACTAACGTATATAGTGACGCAATGACGTGGCACCCTAACCACCTCAAGCCGTGGAAAAGCAAATTGGTTCTCAGCTGGTTCGCAAGTTGAACCAACTGAGAGCCAGCACCAGCACCAGCACTGGAACTGCTATGGTGTTAAAGGGGTAACAGTAAGATATTTGGATAACTGTGAAAATGCAACAGTACAGCAGTGATGACTTGAGTCTGTCTCAGCCTTCCATCAGCAGAGTAATCACACTAACAATGACAACACTTTCACAGTCAGCAGTTAATTTCATTTCATTTTCATTTCCTTGCAGGCTTACAAAAGGACGTGTCTGACAACCAATCACACTAGTTAAAAGAATGCATCATACCTAGCAACGGGGTCAACCACACCTCCTCATAAGGTAAAAGTGTCTGTCACCTTCCTTGCTCTGAGAACTTTCCTAAATCACTCCTAATCTAGGACTCCATACTAAAAATGTTCCGGCAAAGTCATGAGCTCTCCGAGAGTGTTCTCAGAATGTTTGTGTGTACGGCCCCAGATGACCAGCTACTGTATACTCGGCTTTTAAGATGCAACATTTCGTGTGCCTCATATATATAATACAGTGATGACAGATTAGGAAACATTTCCAACGACATAACTCACTAGATGAGCTACTTAGGTGTCCTGAATGTTAGCGTAGCCACTTGTAGGTTCAGGGGCATTACTTTTATTATCATCACTGCAGCAGCAGGAAGCTCCTGGGAAAACTTGACAGTACATGAGGTTACAAGTGAAGAGACATAATAGCAGAATCAACGCATTATGCTTGGGCCTTAATCACATCGCCATTAAAACCAAACTTGATGACATCAAAATGAGGACATAAACATACATGAACATGATAAGAATTGCATTAAATGACAGAAACCACTGCTGGGGAAAATCGATTTGACGTACTTTGAGTCTTTAGTTTGGCCCATATCCCAACACTAACATGGAAGGTTTTTTGCATTTACCTGTATATGGAGACATTCTCTATGAGGTCTGTAGTCTCTGTGTCTGTCATGATGATGCCTTTTGGTGAGACTGTCAGCGTTACTTTCCGAAACTTCTTAGCACTGGCTCTGGCCTGTGGGTTTAAAATATATGAAACACATTTACACACACATTAAAATCACACAGAAACTATCTTGCCAGAGAGCAACCCTGTCACTCTGACATAAATATAAGGTGATTTTACATCTGATTAAACACCAGAAACCCTCAAAAGCGACACTGACTGCCGAGCAAAATTAGGCAGCCTGCATGAGTTGTCCCAGAAATGTGGGGAAATTTATAAAAGGTGACAGAACCGGGGGGAGGACAGTTGCAATGTGTAGCCCAGAACGAGAGCTACATTGCAACTCGAGGTCGAGCTGGCAGCCACTCACTTCCCCTGCCGCTCCGCTCCATCTGGAGTTTCAGAAAATACGGCCATAGTGCTGAGCACGCTGTCTGTGAGAGCGCCTGTTGACAATGACAATGACCTCCTTACCATGCAATTAGCTAGCAAATGAGAGCAGTTTAGTTTCACACCCAAATGATATCAGGTTAAGAATCAGTAGAGCGGCTGTGGAGGAATACGGAGAGCAAAGAAGAAAGAAATTATTTCATCGCGTACTGCAGTTCTACATTCACCCTGCATGAAAACTCCTTTATTTTTGCAGAAGGTGAAATTAAGGCCAGCAATGAAAAGAAGCTGACGATGAAAAGGAGTGGGATCTTTGCTTAAACAGAAACTAGGACTTCTGAAGGACAACAGGAACGGTGCCATGGCTTTCTGTAGGTGCCTAAATGCCCCTGAGATGGCAACAAGGAACAGCACATTCTGCACAGCACTTACAATATGGGATATTATAATAGGGAGGGAAGGAGCGCTGTGGCTGACTGTAGCAGCTCATTCATGTAGGAAGTGCTAACAACCACGTTTTCTGTCATGTTACTCATGTGGTGCCATGAGGCAAGAACCAATCTGTCAGCTCGAGATACGCAAGTTCAGCCTTCCTCTATATGTTGGGTCCCTCCATCCTGTCTTATCATGCCTGACTGAAGCATGTAGCAAATGGAAAACTCACAAATGTATTCAGTAATCCCATTCAGGTTGATTGGTTTCCAAGGGAACAGACAGAGACAACTGACTTCCCTTTTCCTGTCTTGGTGTAAATCAATTGAATCTTAATCCTGCCATTAGGTTCGGTTCAGTCTCTAATGGAGAAGTGGGGGGTTTATAACCAGGCTGTCTGTGCCGGGCTTTTCTTCCTGCAGAGAAAGCCTTCCGGGAGATTAGACATTCCTATTGTTGGCAGCGTTCAGTGAAAAGGTGCGCACGTGTGTGAGCATGGAAGAAGAATGGGAAGAGGGAACATAATGTGTAAGTTTGTGTTCACACAAACCAGAGTTTGTAGACATACAATCTTTATTTACAACAGTTTGTTTGCAGTTTTCAGAACAGTCTTGCGAAAACTGACAGGCTTCTGAATTGATGTAGAAAACCATGCTCAGAAATCCCCCGTGTGGCTTAGTGCTGCTAAATAAACATCATATCACTAGCTGCTCCACATGTGCAACCCTTGATAATCCTGGATTAGCAGCTATGTTTCCATGCAGACAAATTGACCTTGACATAAACATAACCCAACTATAACTACAAGCCACGAGAAAGCTGAAAGTGAATTACACCGATTGCTCAGTTTAAAAGTAAACTTTTTCTCATGAAGGGACCGTTTGTTTGTTGTTTTTTGGCCATGAGAATACATATGCTGAGCTGTGACCAACTGAAATACTGACGTAAAGGACATCTTCTACTGAAATTCTGTCTGTCATGGTTCCCCAAGTTGTATTACAGTGTAGATGTCGTGCAAGAATTTCCCATAAAATGACCACCCTGACAAAGTGTTATCCCAGGTCATCAAAATAACATGTAAAATCAACATTTGACAAGTATTCCCCTTTCAGATGATGTGCACTTCAGTTTGAGGCTGTAATTTCACAAATCCCCAAGAGAACTTCTATAAAAAGCTTCACTGTAATTGAAATCGTCACAATGTCACTCTTCAAATTTCACATTGCTGCTGAAGGTCCTGACCTTGCCTGCAGAACTATATGCAACATTATGCTTCATGCAAGAAACGATCCACAAACAAATTTCTTATTGTTTTTGTTCATATCCGCGATTTGTTGTCATTATGTTAGAACCCACTGATTTCTGGGATTCTTATTTTGCTCTTCTCTCAGGTAAGAGAGAGTAAATTAAATTTAAATTAAATTGTAAATTAAATTATTCAAACATTTCGTCAGGAGAACAGGTGTGTATATTGGACAGTAATTCAGCACTAAACAATCTGCACTACTGTCATTGTGTCATACGTAAGTAATAAGTAAGTGTGTATTTTTCTTTTGCACAATGCTGTGAACAAATTAGACTTGCAGTAAAAATGTGAAACATACGTATTCAGTGTCTTGTACTCTGTTACCTCACTAAATACAGTGATGTGTAACTTTACAGTAGTTTTCAAATGGCTGTGCAAATAGTGTATAGTGCTGTCCTGAGTATTTTCAGGTAGTGTCACCAAGATCTGACGTTTTTGCATTGGAAAACACTTACAGAGTAAGCTGTCATAATGAAAACATGACAAAGCCATTTGGCTCATAAACAATGGTGTCAGGACTTTTCATTTTGATGACACTGACACTTTTATTGACATGAATACTTGCTTTTGAGGAATGAGCTATCCATTTTGAGCAAGTGACACAGTTTTGCAGGTTATCAACTAGGTTTTGCAGTTTGCACTAGTTGTTTTGAGAAATGCACTAACTCTTGTGCAAATGTTAATGGTGATGTGAGAAATGCACCAAAGCGATTGAGAAAAACTGTAAGACGAACATATTTACTTTGACTTCACAACAATTATGTGATAACTTTACAAACTAGTTACCTTACAAATTAGAAATTTTGTGCACAAAGAGTGGTGATTCATCAACGCCATTGATTACGAAAATAAATCAATTTGCAAAACATGCGTCGGCATACTGCAATAAAGTTTTTATTGGACTTTTATTATTTGTAACCACACAAGACAATCAATAAATGTGCAACATGATCCACAAATATTTCACTATCCACAATATGTCTTTTTATATTTGTGTTGTGTAAAGTCATATCCACAAAAATACAGCGTGATTTGCAAGTGCATTTAACTTACTATGTAAACACATACTTTAATTTCACATAAAAAAGTTATGGGTTTTACAAATGTAAACAGTTTCACCACAGCAAATACAGGTGAAGTCATATTTACACGTAAATCAGATTTGGACATTTATGGATCACTTTCTGTCAGGTTGTGGGGCATGTGACATTTGTGACTTCCCTCCTATTTGTTTGCATAATTTTGTCCAATTCCTACCGCAGCAGATCTGTAAGAAAATAAATAAGTTAATTAATTAAGTTAAAAAACAAAAATTGAAATAAATTAATAAATAAAAAAGATCTGTAGAAAAAGCTGTGCCTGTAAGTATGAGTAAATATTTCATTTTAAGCATGTGAAATAAAAATGGATCGTTCGTAAGGATTATTGCGATGCTAATTTTCAGTAGCGTATTAATGGTGATTCTCATGATGTTTTAGCATCGAGCTAATGGACTAATTTGACACAGGATTGCAGAGGTGGAAGAAATACCGCAGATCTTTAACTCAGGTAACACAATCACGATAATACAATCCTTACAAACAATCAGTTTTTATTTCACATGCTTAACATAACACGGAATATGTGCTCATACTTAGAGGCATAAATTCCCTTTGCTCTCTGAAAACAAACTAATAGCAGCTGACTTCATCCTTGTTGTTTCCAGCTGTTGTTGAATGTTACACCCTTTTTAGCCTTCTTGTTACACAGTGAAGGTTCATCATCTCATGGGAGAGAACGTCACCACTTGCTGACGTGGTGAGTAACTGCACCTCATACTTTTTTTACAGATCTGCTGTGGTAGGAATTGAACAAAATGTGCAAATACACAGGAGGGAAGTCACACATTTTGTGGATCATGGTGCACATTTGTAGACTGTCGTGTGTAGGATACAAATATTCAAGTCCAACAAAAACTTCCACACCACCCGCTGAAAGCACAGATTCCACCAGAGAACAAGCTGCAGCTGAAAACCTCGCTTACAAAGTGAAAATGACTTCTCACAGGGGAGCAAAGACACTGCTGGGCAACCAACAGCAAAAGAGACTCTGCAAAAACAGGCTGCATACATAGCAACCTCAAAACCTAAAAGTTCATGATAAAGCACTGGCATGATATGATGTCATTTCAAGTAGCTGAAAAGCCTGGCTTTTTTAGATCGTTTGTTTTACACAAAAAAAAGGATGCGTGTCCTACCTGTGATGCTATAAATATATTTGTTTCTTAAAGCTGTGGCATGCAGTTTAATTTTGGTGTAAATGGGCAAATAGCCAATGATAAGCTTTGAGCATAATTCAAGTGGTCGGAAAGAGCAGTAGACTGCTGCACCTCCTCTTGGCTCTGTTTTCAGGTTTTATAAACTCTAGCCCCTGGCAGAGGACTTTGGCCAATCGCAGACCGTTTTCAGAGAGAGCACCTGTCATTCATGTCAGTCACTGTTTGTGAGCTGCAGTCAAACTGTCAGACTCGGCAGCACTGATCAAAAATGAATCAAGATTCTGTTGCTGCATATTTGATCAGTGCTGCCGAGTTTGACAGTTCACGAGCGGGGATTGACAGCTGCGTTAGAGACTCCTGATTGGTTGTTTCTATGATTTTTGCAAATGCTATTCGGAGCACTACGAGGAGGGAGACAAGCATGTTTTTTTCACAGACACACTTTTGCTTAAACAAAGTTACCTCCTGTAGCTTTAATGAAATGTAAGGTAAAGTGATTCCAGTATGTTTTGAGCAACTTTAAGACTCTTCAGCATATCTGATGATTATCTGGATAATATAATTTCATATCATCCCATGCCTAATGGTATGCACGATTTGCATGCAAGAGACAATGTTAACTTCCATTACAAGGTTGCATGAGTCAGAGAGGGACCAGTGACTCACCGTGGCAACAATTCTGCGGATGGCAGCTGAGGCCATGTCCTCTCCTTTGGGCTGGCCCACCAGAGTCATTCCCAGGTACTTCACATTGAACACCATCCCCTCCAGCAGAGTCTCCTTGGTGTCCGTCCAGTTCTCTGGCAGCTCTGGTTGGATAAAAACACAGTGTAGTGTAAGCTTATCTCCAATTGAACAAAGTACGACTACAAGACAGGAGAACAAACGCAACCCTGTCGCTTAAAGAAAAATATCAATTCAAACCAGTTGGGGGGGGGGTTAGCCCGGATAGCTAGCAACCACTGCTATAAAACATGAAGGGAGCAGACGGGGTCATCATCTTCCAGCAACTGCTGGAGTAACAGTGGGGAAGCAAATTCCAAATTTCTCCATACTTTTTGGTCATGTAACAAGCTGAAGCAACACTGGGATGAGATATACATAGCCCTCAATTCCATTTTTAAAGTACAGATCCTCCAGGAACCATTGGCTGCTTTCCGGGGAGTCATATCCGAAGGGACTGAAAACAGAAATCACTCATGTCTTCTTGTCATAACTTGAGATTTCTGCCCCGCCCCATGGTTTGGTCACTGCCAAACAGTGACCTGCGAAATTCCACAGAGATTGAATGGCGGCTCACTTGTAGATAAAATATAGGCCTATATTAATGAAGGTTCATTAGTACGGTTTCACTAACAAGACCACACCAATAGTATTTTCTGAATGATTTATTACATGTTATGGATGATAAGAAGCCATGACTGAGGAGGAGAGGGTTGAGGGATGAAGGGATGAGGGGTGAGGGATGAAGGGATGAGGGGTTAAGGGATGAAGGAATGAGGGGTTGAGGGATGAGGGATGAAGGGATGAGGGATGAGGGATGAAGGGATGAGGGGTTGAGGGATGAAGGGATGAGGGGATGAGGGATGAAGGGATGAGGGTCGAGGCATGAAGGGATGAGGGTCCAGGGATGGAGGGGTGAGGGATGAAGGGATGAGGGCAGGGTGTAAAATTAACACCCGCCAAGCGCCAATGGCGGGTAAAAAATGAGTTTGGCGTGTAAAACAAAAACACACACCCGCCAGTGGCCAATGGAAAATTTTGAATTGCATGTGGGTTTTTATATGTACTTCGACCATTTCTGGCAGCTGTGTCAGACTATTTTGACCCTCAAGGCTTATTGTACGTGTGCCGGGAACGCATGACGTCAGCTACCGGAACTTCTGGCAGTCTATGGTAACTTCTGAGCAAGATGTGGCGACACATTCCTGGCGTGAAGCCACCGCCAGAAAAGAGGAAAAACGAAGATGAACATGTTGGACTTGGACAAGAAGAACAGACAGTTAAACGGAGTACAAATGTCGCACAGTGTTTTATTGAAAAATGGAAACTAGACGATGCTGGCCAGCCGCGGTCATGGCTGACCTACGACCCCCACACCAACACGATGAGATGCAGCCTTTGCCGCAAGCATGCCAAAGAAACACAGAGGACAGGGTTGGATTTTCCTAAAGTTGGATTTTCATACTTAAAATGTAAGGCAATGATTTTTAGTCAAACAAGGCATGTTTTTTTATTTGGCTGGTGAAAAATATGTTTCCAGTTTCCAAATCCAGTTAATCATATCGCTCTGTGTATGGGATCAGATTAGAAGTTGTTTTTGAAAAGGGATTCACATGTTAGGGAAGATTAAGTTCACAGAAACTACATTTAAAACTCTAAAAGTGTGTCCAATTTAGTTTTCAAGTCTTCGCTGCTTTGTTTGCTGAGCAGACTGTTTACAATACTCAGCACAGGCAGCAGGAGGGCTGGCAGAGTAACGTCACAGCTGAGCAGACTGCGGTGTGGATATGCAGTCAGACTTTGCACAAATTACATGTGATATGATCATTTTAAAATGAAACTCTTTTTTTTGTCGCGGTGCTTAAGGTGTCTCTCTGTCAGAGCTCTACAATACACTTTTTATTAAACTTGTGTAATGAGAAAAGTTGAAATCGTGTTTGTGCATTGGAAGATAAGAATTAGACCATAAGACCGACTCCACTGAGGGAATAAACACATTTATTTTGTGTATGAAACCATCCATAAGTGATCTTCACGCTGCACATAATGCTTACGTTCTCTGAATCTGAATACATCCTATTAAACTCAGATGTGTTACCATCTCCTTCTGGGTACGATGCTTTGGTTCCAAGTGAAAAACAGGATCTGAGGAAATAAAAAATTGCTGCATAGGCCCCACAAACCAAATATCAGCTGGGCTGTGATAGACTGTACAGAATAGCTGCAATGTCCTGCTGTTGCTGTGATTTCCAACAGGTAGCACCAAGCTGTCCTCGAGCAGACTATCGTAGGCAGGGAGGGCGACTGCGCCCATGCAGAGAGCTTAAAATATCTCCCAACGACACCTGGACACCCTGTAGTGGAGCATCAGGAGAAGGATTACTTACAAAACTATGCAACAGACCACATCCTGTGATAAACTTAATAGGGCGATAAGTGAAACATGATCCAATAATCCACGGCTTTCCACAGCAGCCTTTTAACAACAAAGTGGCTGTGACAAAGCCAACTACAGAACACATCCATAACCAGCTGAGACACAGACATATAGTCGAAGTGAAAATACCCAGGCTTTGTGCTCGGTTTCCCTTTTTCTTACAGCTCACACTTAAATAAGAGTGAGACTGACAATGAGCATGAACAAGAGGAGCGTCTAGAGAGAGAAAGAGACACACACAATAAGTGTCTAACACTCTGCTGGGCTATACTGGCACCAAAATCTCCACATGGGCTGAGCCATCTGTCACTGGCAGGCCCCATGCAGCTGTGAAGGCGAACAGCAGAGAACACCATCCCCTTAGCACGCTTCCAACAACTCTGAATTATTAACTCATCTTCAATCATACTGTGGGGGCTGCTTCAAAACCAGAGAGAGCACATTTGATGTTATTATATGTGATTGCTTAGGTACATGGTGGGGAGCACGGCTGGATGCTTTTGACTTATTCTGGATGAGACGTGTGTGGAGATTTGTCGATTTGTTGATAGAAGTTGCGCCTGTAACACTTAAAGCAATTCATTGTTCTGAGCCAGCAGGTTCACCACCATTTAAGAGTGGTTCTTTAATGCGTTATTGATCCCTGCGGGCAAAATTCACCCTTTCCCTTCTCCACATGAGGTCAGAGGTCAGGTTCAGCTGCTGAACATGGGGGGTTGCAGTGTTTTGCTCAACAACAGTAACAACATAAATTCATAATACAATAAGGAGCATGACTTCAGGAAAGGCATTTTACTGTTGAGGTTTTTAAAGGATTTTTGAATGCTTTAAACATCATAAACAAACACAATTCCATTCACTTTCATGGGATTGTTGTTGTGTTGACAATTTTGGTAAATAAAAGTAAATCCACATGGGTCTACACCACTTATAAGATTTTGTTTTACTAATCCTGGAAAGGTGTTTTAACTTCTATGCTACTAAATGTTTCAGTTTTTGACAGTTAAATATGACAGCTAATGACAAACGAGAACAACAGAGTAAAATAAATCAATTGATAAAAAGACTGTGTAACAGCAAGTGACCGCAACCCGTCTCCCGAACCAACACATTCTCACTCCGACCTCGTCACTTATTGACATTTGGGTCATGGACTTTCCATGACAACACCATGAATGTTGACCCTCTAGGACGCCGTGTCAAGTTTTGCCTGTTGCATGTCATTGTCTTCTTTCAAGATACACTTTTCACAGGAAATTAACGTTTACATACAGTCTCTTTCAAGTGTAAAATGGTTAGAGCACTCGTCTTCCATGCGGAAGGTCCAGGGTTCGAATTCTGCTAGGGTCGACGTCAGCAAAGGCATGCGGTCAAGGCAAGAGGTTCCCACCGCCAAATCAAATGGGATCAGATTAATCTGAGCCATTGACAGGAGGGTCCAGAAGTAAAACTGATTTATACAGTCTCTTTCAAAATAAACACATTGTCGGCATGACATTGTGAATTGACAGTCTTTTTTCCTTCAACTCAAACACATGGTTGGGTTTAGACAACAGAAACACGTGGTTGGGTTTAGGCAACAAAAACACGTGGTTGGGTTTAGGCAACAAAAACACGTGGTTGGGTTTTGGCAACAAAATATACGTGGTTAGGTTTAGGAAAAAAGAACAGGGTTTGGCTTTCGAATCCGTCCCAAAACTAAAAATACAAGAGCAAAAGTGGACTAATTGGATCAAACAGTGTGTTTATCTAATTTACATAAACCAAATTAACACTGGTACTGTAAGTTTTACAAGCTAGGTTAATTCATGTGTGTTCGTAATGTGCAAAAAAAAAATACATTTACAGTGTTTGTATAGTTAACTAATTACACATTTATGTTACATGTTAAAATATTTACAGCAGCATTGTTAAAAACAGTTAAACAATTTGCTGGATCTGCCTCAGTAATTCTCACACACATTTACCTCAGACTAAGTCCTTCTAGCCTCTCATTGGTCAGCTAAGAGACATGTGACCCATAACAGGGAAATGTAACCAGGAAATGTTGTTGGTGGGAAGCTGCTGAAGTGTGGAGAATAGTGAAGTGCTGCTTAAGAGAATATCTGTCTCCATCCTGCTGTGAACTCTCAACAAGAGTGATCCAACCACCACACATTAACCTTCATGGTACAGTACCCACAGCTAACAAGCTTACTGTGTTCTTCTAGGACCAGGAATTCCTAGTGTGGAAGTTATTTGAAGTAACAATAGTGTTTTTCTCCTGATCTTTATTTGATTGTGGAAAATGGTGCTCCTGGACATGCTGCACTGTGAATTAATTAAATGCCCCCCCCCCAACACACACACACACACACACACTCACTCACTTGTACATATTAGCTCCCGTGGCAGCTCTTTTTCTCAGCTCCTATGGCAGCTCGACTCCTCTCGTCCTGGTCAAGAAATATCCTAAGCGAAGCAGCCCACAATCCCGTCATTACACAATAGCTGATATTGGCTGGCGAGTCAAAGCTCTGGTGATCGGCTCTACAGGTGACAAATCAAGTTTAATGAAGGGTTCTCCACATATGTTTTTAAGCTAATGCTAAGGTGGAGGAAATACAAATCTTTCAGTATAAGTAGTAATAACTTTGCATGGTCGTCTGATGAGCTGCAGCACGACACGTCCAGGATGCCACATGACACGCGTCACATGGTGTGCCACACTGCAGCAGCAGCTTCAGGGTGGTGAGGCTTAGCGATGGGTCAGTTCCAAACAATTAAAATATGCTACAACTTGATTAACTCCAGTGTCAATCCCTCGCTGCAGTTTGGGTCCTCCCAAGCTGCGATAAAACAACTCCTGGTCAGAAGATTTATCGCATGGTTGCATTTCTTAAAATGTCACAGCACTACAAAGCTAAAGTGCTAGAGTCCATGTTGTGTCTTCACCAGGCTATACACATGAATTATTAAAAGGCTTCATGTTGATGCTGCAGGGTTTCCAATATATTATCCCCCTAAAAGAGGAGCGCTTAAATTTTTAATAAATCCTGTGTGAGTCTACTGAGGGACTGGGACTGATAAGAGTGACAGCCACAAGCGGAGGGAGGCTAATTGGATTTTAACATGTTTAACATGAAAATACTGAGGAAGGCTGAGCATTTGCAATTTGAACTTTAATTTTTCTATATATTCTATACATCTGTGTTAGTGTGAGAATGCGTTAGTGTAAGAGTGTGTGTCAGGGTGATCTAATTTAAAAGAGCGCAAAACAAGATTAGGGAGGGCGAGGCCGTGGTGGTGCTCTGACGACGTTTGCATCTTTATTAAACTGATGCCTGGCAACACTTTCACACCCAAGCTGTTGCAGCGAGTGCACTGATTTCATTATGTTCGCACAGAAGCCTCACAGTCGGGACACGCTCAAGGAAGAAATGCATTACAAAGAAGGCACAGAGCGATTTGCACTGGGCCTCAAGAGTATTCACATAAAAGTTATAATACAAGTTAAAATACTATTGCCCAGAGATGTTGAGCATTGAACGAACAGCTGACAAGCGTAGCCATTTCACAGTAACTGATCCGACTGCTGTAGTATAATAGGTACCATGTGCTCTGCACGCCTTCAGCTACATGCAGTGATCACCAGCTGTCTCCTTGAGCTCCACGCTCCGTAATTTAATTTGCACAGAGAAGTCAAAATCGCACCCGGGTGAATTCTGCTCTGACTGAACACCTACACTGACGGTTAATTAATAACACAAACAGGAGCGCACAGATATGCACACAGACACAACATAGCAAGAAAGGGCATATGCACTGGCATGCAGGGGGCACACACACACACACACACACACACATGATTTCCTCAAGATGCTATCATCAGAGTTAATTGCAAAAACTGTCGGAATAAGTATGAGCCCCAGGGTCAGAGTAACAAAAGCATCCCCTGTTTTCAATTCCTCTAGAGGTCAGTAAGTAGGCCATTTTTCCAAGGAGCAGCATCGTGGTTTAATTCCAGTGGAATAAATACAACATCAATATATGAGAAATGAAACATTCAGCTCGCTTTTCAGACCCAAGTGACACCCCCATCCTCCACATCCTTCTAATATAATCTCTCTGCCTTACTGTTTTACTCATTCGATGGAACTTTGAATCTAGGACACCACCTTGACAGGGAAAATAGGCCGCACATTCAGGGAAGATGGTGGGCTGGGATGGTGTGTGTGTGTGTGTGGGAGGGGGTGTGTAACTGGTTTCCTGATTCTGCCTGGAGGGGGAACCAAGTAAAGCTAAGTCCTTCCTTTCAAGCTCTCACTCTTCTCACTGTTTTCTTAATTCTATCCCTCCACTCACCTCTCTCACCTATTGTACCTTCACATCCTCTGGCTCCAATTGATCCCACACATTTTTAAAAAAAGATCCCCCTCCTCACATACATCTGAGAGACTAGCTCATCAGAGGGGCTCGGGGGATGTGTATTAATATTTCAGATTATTAATCAGAGCTACAGTACAAGCCACTCCTCAAACATCATCATGTTGACAACATCAACAGCAACAAAGATGGAGTCATGGGATCAAACAGACCATGTTGCTAGGCAACCACACATTCTATCAGTTACAGCCCAGCAGCAGCACGGAGGTTGAACCTGCAAATTACATTACTGAACACCTTGGCTAGGCATCAGAGGAGGTGTACAAACCACATAAAGTGTTCAGATAACAGTGGAACTCCCCTGTGCTCTGAACTGGAGCAGCACAACAAGCTCCCACCTCTGGAAGTGATTAATACACATCCAATGGGACCGAATACAAAACCTCATGTTGTGCTCTTAAAGGCCCCGATCACACAGAAAGCATTTTGCAGGTTGCTAAATGTGACGCACATGGCACTGCATTTTTTCTTTTAATTCATGCCACTAGTAAAAAAAACTCTTGCAGCACCTTTTTATTGTTGCCAGGCAACCACCCCATCCAGCCTGGTCTCACTCCGAAGTTGTTGAAATCCGGTGCTTGGGTAGTGACTTCCGGCGTCACACGCTGGTGACATCGGCATTATACATGGCCGGTCACCGTTGTAGTTTAGCGGAACTGACAGCCTCAGGTGGAAACGAGGCGGGACAAGAACGAAAGTTAAGCCGGCCAAAGTCCGAATAGGGCAGGCGGAAGGGGTGGTGGATGGGTCCAACAAACACCCGACCTTCACCCGGGAGAGCGGTGCTCAGGTCCTGTAAGATTATAAAGCCAAACCCTGTTCTTTTTGCCTAAACCTAACCACATGCATTAGCTGTTGCAGTAAAAAAAATCAATTTGCAGTGTTGTACTAATTTAGTGTCTTCATTTTTAAAGAGACTGTATGTAAACTGTGAATTTCCTGTGGAAAGAGAAGTGTATTTTGAAAGAAGACAATGCAAGAATTGAAGATGACACAGCATCCCAGAACATCGACAACCAACGCACCCAGGGTATCTTGCATGTCATATCTGGACGTGAAAGGTCCATGACCAAACGTCCATATGTGACGAGAATGTGTTCATCACCTCCTTACCCTCACTTTCCTGTGTAATCAATCTACCATTTGTTTTAGCTAGCTAAAGCTACCTACTTATTTTCACAGTAATTGGTATCTAGTTACTTAAATGTTCAGGCAGAGGGTACTTGCTGTAGGTCTAGTTGAGGGTGAGAGGCTGTCAGCAAATAGATTGCGAGGCACAGGGAAACGGAGATCTGTGTTGTTTCCTACATCTTCTCTTATTCGCATGTGTCACATGGAGCATCCCAGGTAGTAAAAATTACCTGGCCCAGCATCTGTACAAACTAGGCATGGTGGGAGAAAACATTCTTGCCACATCTGGTTGCCTAACTAGGGTGAGACTCAGGTTGAATGAACCCCCAGAATTCCTGCTGCCAATGCTGCCATCACTGGGCCATTATCCAAAATGGTCTGGCCCGGCGGCGGCCAAAACTCGGCACACCTGTAGAAAGACTGCCCAACTCAGCTGAGACTCAGGATGAGTGATGCTGGTCCAATACTGGGGCATCATTTATCCTGACTCCCAGATTCCACCAGATGCGTGTAGGTTGCGTCTGCGCTCCGTCACAGCTGCGGCGCTCTGGAGCCCTCCGCAACAGAAAGGCAGGACTTCTATTTTTGCCGGATGCCGGAGCACAACGCAGCAATTCAGCACAGAGCAGATCGTGCGGGGCAGGAAGTCATGGACAGAAACAAAATAAAACATCCGGTAAATTTTCAAAATAAAATACACAGTGTTCACGGCGGATCATATTTCCCTGCACTACACCTTGAAAACGTCATAATGGGCGGAGGCAGGCCTGAAGCCTGAAGGGTTTCAGACATCATTTCACCCCGTTGACACCATGGACGAGGAGATGTTAATCATGGAGGTGCACCGAGATGTCTTTCTACTACTCCTCTGGTTTTGTGGTTCTGGTTATAGAAACTACATCTTGTTATATCGCGTGATTATGCGTGAATTCTTGAGATCTAGTGGGTCCTCGTGACTCCCGCTGTCCAGCGGAGTTGCACCACTCCGCACAGCAAACACAGCCGGTGGGTGTTGACGGACGGCGGAGCATGCAGCGGATAACCAGAGCAGCCGTTCCGCAATGGACACGCATCCAGTGGAATTCCAGCGTGAGTCTCAGCCAAGTTGGGCAACCGGATGCAGTCCCACTTCTTTCTTCCGGCTGCCAACACTACCATTATTGGGGGAGGGACAGCATGTGTACATGAAGCCCATGGGCCAAGTGTTTCCGACCCTCTGGTTGGTTAGGTCGTGTATCATTAAAAAAGACCAACTTTTCTTAATCGCAGCCTATGCAATTTTAAAATTGCATTCTATCACATCCCAGTGTCAATTTGAATGTGATTAATCGCTCAGCCCTAAACCTGACATAACGGGAATGTTACAGCAGCTGCTGCTTTAAGATAGATAGATAGATAAAATTAAGTAGCAAGTTTTACCACGGACAGAAACTGCAGCACCTCTGTTAAATGTCATACAGTAGTAGAAAAATGCCCATTAAAATTTCCTAAAGCCAAAAACGATATCCTCATATTGTTTGTTTTTCTTTCGCAACGCTCCAGAATCCAAAGATTTTCCATTTACTATCACATAAGTAAGAAAAGCAGCAACTAACAAGTTGGAGCTGGGGAAGGCTTGGTGCTTTCTGTTTGAAAAGTAAGTATTAATAACTATAAATCATTTATAAAAACAGTTGCCAACTTTTCTCTCCATCAGCTAATTGATTAATCTACTTATCATTTCAGCACTACTATGTTTAGTGGTATTTACACTTAATATGTAAGTAACAGATGAGCTGATTTTCTTGGAAACTCCCTTTGCTTCGACCTCATTATTGAACAGCATCTCAGATACAGTGGACCATGGTAAATATAATGCAGAATTTTACTACTAGGACAGAGGAAAAAAAGTGTATTCTTCTATATCACTATCAGGAGACGGAAACAAACCAAAAATCTATGATCTATGTAATATGACTCAGGGCTCTTGTTCCTTTATTATGAGCACTAACTCCAGCACAGCCACCTTTTTTATTTCCCTCTATATCACAGTTTAATTACAACATTCTTGTGTGTGTTGAAAAGATTTTCTGTTTTTTAAATCGAGAGATTTCTTTGAACTCTAGTTTCATTGTAATGCTTTTCATATTCTGCTGACAAAAACTGTCAGACGAAGACAAATGTAAGCAAAACCAATAAAACGGATGATTCAAATCCCTGAAGACTATAAAGAGATTTTATTTGGTTTGTGTCTAAAGAAATACCCTCGCGCGCAGCGGAGTCATCAAGCTCCTGTCGTCGAGCTTTTATTTCATTTTCACTGACAGGAAAAATCACTGGGGTAAAATAATTCAAGTTCATGAATCAACTATTTGCCCCCGAGGTCCTTGAATGAATCAGTGCTGGTGTGGATCTTTGAACATAATCCCCTTTTCACCAAAACCTCTCATTAATTGCTTTCACTTCAAATACCCTATCTGCTGTTAATCATAATGATGATGTGAGTTATCTAGTTTACGCATGGTCGGGCAAATAGAGCTACTGCAAAGTGGGAGCTGTTTGAACTGAGAATATGGCTCAAGAAATGTGAATTTATCAAGAACTGGCATCATGCTGCTTTTTTACTTGTAGAAGAATAAAATGATGTTTTTAACAGAGACATAAAAAGCTGTAGTTAAAAAGTGAAATAAACATTATCTTGATTACTGATAAGCTTTTAAAAGGTTTTAAATGCTTGTTTGTTGTTATTAGAGATTTGGGGAAATGAAGTAATTTACTTTCAGGGAGAAAGTTCGGTGAGAAGATCGATACCACTTTACTTTAGGGTCTGGACCAATGACTGTATATAAAGATGAACAACACGCCTCCACTTCCTCTCACTGTACAAAAAGGAAGCCAAAATATCCCAGATGCAGCCGCTGGCATCTTGCCCTTGTGAGTTTGCATGGTAGCAATCTCTACAGTGCTGAGTTCCCGCTATCCGACCACCTTTGGCAGTGATATGATATGCTGCCAGTCAGCGAGTACCTTTCTAGTCTTCCGACCACTCAATGCGGTTTTACACTGCTTGTCAAATTCACACACTGGTGGCCCAGGCTATTGTACATGGTGCCACTTGCTACTCAGCTACACACTGACGGGGAGCAATTTGGGGTTCAGTATATTGCCCAAGGATACTTCAACATGCAGACTGGAGGAGCCGGGATCGAGTCGCCAATCTTCCGATTGGTGGACGACCTCTGAGCCACAGCCGTCAGGTTGAAATGCTGCTGGTAACGACGTAATACAAGGAGCAGGAAAGTCTGCATTGGGCGGGTTAGAGGTTTAGTGTATGGATCCAACAACCCCGGACTTTCACCCAGGAGGTCGGTGTTTGGTTCTGTGTGAATGTAGAGCCAAAACATAATGTTTTTTTCTAAACCTAATCATGTGCTTTTGTTGACATCCTGGCGCACAGCAGATTTAGATGTAGATGTGAAAGGTCACTGACAAAGCAGCAACATGTGACTACTTGGGATGAGAACGCTTTGAAATATCCCATCCACTGACACGGAGGGGACGAGGCTTATGATCTAGTCTTCGATTACGAAGTTAACTGGCTGCTGTAGCTTGTAACTTAGTTCACAGACATTAGAGTGGTATTGATCTTTTCATCTAACTCTTGGCAAAAAGCATACAGTAGTTCACTTGGGTGATATGACAAGATTATCATTTAACATAATACTGGTTGGCCATGATAACAGAAAAATACTCAGTCACACAACGTCTGTTATGAATCTTCCATTCTCTAGCTTTCTCTGTGCTTCACTGCATTGTTGTGGTGTATTAAAAAAAAAGTAATAACATGCAACTTAACCCATCAACACTCGACTGAAATTACTACAATATAATTGTACAAATGTGATCCAAATACTCCTGATCAGTTCTGTAAGTGCCACAAACATTGACGGACCTTGTATCACTGCTTATGAAAGTGTGTTGAGAAAACATTACGGAGGTCAGTGCTGCAGTTTGTGCCTCAGTTGCCCTCATCCCCATTACCTTTCCCAAGTACCCAATTCCTAGGCTCTGCTTGTTAGGCATGTTTCCAGACAGTTTAATCCTGCCTAGGAAAGACAATGGACAATGTTTGAATTATGTTTGCTACAGGCAAGAGGTGCAATTGTGCTCTGCTGGAAGAATGTATGTTGCACCTCTCTTGGTCGTTGGTTGAAAAAACTCACCTATATAGTGAGAAATAGGGCCTCCAAGTTTATTGATATTTAGGAAATGTTTTTGGAATTTGTAAAAAATGGTGACATTGAATATGCCTTGAAAATGTAACACTTAGATAAAGGACGCAAACTAATTTGAGGATAGTGTGCTGTGCCCAGTCCTAAATGTGTGCTTAAACTATGTATTTTGTCTTTTACTGCATGATCATCACCATTATTACACTGTTAGCAAAACAATGCTAATGTGGAAACTTGGCGATTCTGTGGCTTCAAACCAAACGAAAAATGAGAGCCAGAACACACAAACAAAGTGATTTGTAAGCTGTGCTATAAACAAGTCGGTACATGTCGGTACTAAAGATGGAACCACCAAAAATCTCCACTGCCATCTTTAAACTCAACATTCAATAGAATACGCAAGTCTGACACAAGGGCAGTTAAATGTGTAAATATACTCAGTAGTTGATTGATCTGATTTATTGATCTCAGCATGTGTACAATAGCTCTTACTGCCTACACATTGTGGTGACTTGGGTATTGCAACATATGTGTTTCCAGTCCATGGATATTTATATCTGTGTGCGTTTCTTTAGCCTTTTTTGGATAGTAATTTTGCATGTTGTTTTTCTTGCAGCAATATCATCAGTAGGGGAATTTCAATATGGCCCAGCCCTATACAGTAGCCTATTCCCCAAAATGACAAGCTAATCATAGTGGAGGTAAAATACACTATATGTAGGACTTTATAGTACCAATAAAAAAACTGAGCTATGTCATTTTTACATAAAAGAAAATTAGCATTCAGCTGTTCAGTGTGCCTGAGAGCATGAAAGACACCACGTGCGATAAGTAAGTTATTAAAAATGATAACGGAAAACACAATCTCAACTTGATGAAAGACTTTCCTATGATGTCGTCCTGAATGCAAATTTGCCTTCGACTGCAGTTATTATGAAAAACATATAGACCATCCTCCAAAGACTCTGTGTATCATTAATTAGACAGGATCCAACCAACGTTCTCACACGCAGCAGTAAAACAGCCTTATCTTCTCCACTCTAAGGAAAGTGTCCAGAGAGTGAAATGGGATTAGCACACTGGGGTTATTTTACGGGCACACAGCATTACACAGACGTTTGAGTTTTGTTCCTGAATGACTTCCTGTACTCTATTTATAGCTGGCACCCCACAGTGAAAATTGTGCTAATATTTGCTCTGCAGACAGTGACAGTTGGTTGGTGTGAGGTTGTGCGGGAGGATTGAGCCAGATAAGCACACAATATCTAGAGAAGCACCAGTGCATTTCCAGGACGCAGGATTCATAGTGTACAGTGGCACCGCATCAAGAAAACAGTCACAATAATTCAGTTGCAATGTGTCACAGCAGCAGACTGAGGTAAAACAGTGCTGATGTGTTCTGTATATCTGGTTGACATCAGATGAGGAAGTAGACTCGGATGTCACTGCAGCAGCACTTTTCCGTGATAGTGGAGGTAAAGATGAGGTCTCCAAAAGTTTAACACTGCATATCACTTTCTGCTCACTAAAGACTCATATTACGCTTTTGGTGGGTTTTTTTAAGGTCCTGAAAAATGCTATTGTGACCTTTGTATAACGTATTCAGGAACCTGATTTGGATTGTGGGGATGTTATACATGGAAAAGCTGCTGCCTCTCCATTGAAATGACTGGATTCTGTCTACCGCTCAGCCCTAAGTTTATAACCAGTGATCCTTACAGCACCCACCGCTGCCACCTGAACCAAAATGTCAGCTGGCCACAGTTTGCTGTGAGGCAGGACCAGCATTTATTCATCTAAAAAGCTTTGATACAGATTTTTCCACCCTGTATTTCATCCCTTTTAACTCTGAACCCACATAACCTTGGTACTCAGTCACAGAATAAGTTGTTGCTACACATTCTCTTTATTAGGGCTAGAAAGAATGTCGTTCTCTTACAGTGCACCTTATACATGGAATAATCTGGAAGACCTTAAACTTGGACACTCTGCCACCATTACAGCTGTTTAAATGCCTTATGTCAGATCTTGTTTTAATTGAGTGTAAATGCTTTTAACTATACTACTAGCTATTATACATTGCTGTTATTGTTTGTTCTTTTGTATGATTTCATTTCTGTTTTAACTTGTATTCATGTATTCAACTTGTCTCCCTCTATTGATTTGCTGAGTCTTAAAAAGAGGTTTGAAATGAAATGTGCAAAATGGCAATAGCAACATTGGTCATTTGTTCAAATTTTCAAAGCAGCTATATTCAATATTTTTCCTTGAGCAATGGATCAAAAGACTATGCACATGTGAAAGGGGTCATCTGAACTGACAAACCCACAGAGAATTATCATGAGACTCTGCACTTCTCATCAGCTTTACTGAGCATTTAGCTTTAAAATTTCATAAACAACAACAACATTTACAACTCCATTAGTTAATAATATGTCAGTGTTGGGCTTATGCAACCCAATCACCATGAATAAATGTTGGTATTGTGCATTTCTGCAAACCACGAGTATGTAGGGGATAAGTAGAAACTTAACATTTCAGCAACACTCTGGTTAAGTTTAGGCACAAAACCCAGTTAGGTATAGTGAGATTAAAAAAAATCATATTTTAGCTAAAAATACCTATTTTGGGGGCTCAGTTTTGGCTGGAAAAGCAGCAATGTCTCATTAAAAAAACAACCGCTTTTCATGCCTAAAAAGTCGTGTAAACACACCTATGGGTCGCTAAAGAACACCCACGTTTGGTGCCTAAAAAGCTGATGAAAACAGCAATGTCTCGCTAAATCACAACCATCTTTGTTGTTTTTGGTCTCAAAATAGTGGTCTGCATCTTGCCATCCCCTTCACCTCCAGATGACAAAATCAACTAATATACTACATCCCTTTAGAAACATTGACCTCGGGGATTAATAAAGTATATAAAATTAAAAAAAAAATTATTTAAAAAAATTGATATGACACATTTGAAACATGAAAATGTAATGGATCCGCAGTTGCAGAAACGTACAATGCCAACGTTTTATTGTAATGACTGAGCTGCTACAGCTTGTTACGCTGCCCCCAAGTGGCCAAAAACCAATTAACCCCCGACACCCAAACTTTTGTTTGGTATGCATTTTTAATTTTTCTGAGCTATTTGGGATCAGTAGGACCTGATAAGTTTAAAAAAACTATTGTCAACAATAATTAAGTCCTAGCGTCCTCAAACAAGATGATAACAAAGTCCAAGCGTCCTCAAACGAGATGATAACAAAGTCCAAGCGTCCTCAAACAAGATGATAATAAAGTCCTAGTGTCCTCAAACCAGATGATAACAAAGTCCAAGCGTCCTCAAACCAGATGATAATAAAGCCCTAGTGTCCTCAAACAAGATAACAAAGTCCAAGCGTCCTCAAACCAGATGATAATAAAGTCCTAGTGTCCTCAAACGAGATGATAACAAAGTCCTAGCGTCCTCAAACGAGATGATAATAAAGTCCTAGCGTCCTCAAACGAGATGATAACAAAGTCCTAGCGTCCTCAAACGAGATGATAATAAAGTCCTAGCGTCCTCAAATGAGACAGTACGAAAGTCCCAGTGTCTTCAAACAAGTACTTCCTGATTAACAGTGTCTTAGCTTGTTACTGTTGGTCAAATTTGTAGTCATATCAAACTACAAACATTATTAATCATAAATAAACGAGTTTCAGTCGATCAGGTTTTGGACTTTGTCCACTTTTGTGTCAGGATCGGCTGCAGGCTGACTTGGCAGAGATGGCTGCCATCTTGTTTTTACATGGATTAGTGTCTTGTGCTCTTGCCACCCCTAGATGGCACAAAAAAGTGTCCACGAATGAGGACAACAGGTCTAAGTTAAATAGAATGAAGTATAAGGTCAAGTAAACCCACAATGTGATGTCCTCATATGAGGACGCAGAGTCTCAGGAGGCTAATACATGTTTACAGTGACCTGTTTATGTTTTATGAGCAAGTATAGTACCTCTTCTTGTGCAAATATTGACTGTTTTTACTTAGAAGCTAAAGCTACATGATATTGTTTTACTGGGGCTGGTGTAGGTGGGTGAGCATACAAAGTGTCAGCTTAACATATATTTCTTTTAACCATGACTACACTCTTTCCTAAGGTAGTTTCAGCTGCCTAAATTTAACACAGTGTTAACAATGACATGGCATACGAGAGACAGCTCATTATCATTTTTGGATCAGTCATATTGGACATTTGAGGGCGCTCACAAACAACCAAAAGACTTGTCGGCCTATCCTCCGTCTGATAAGAGCTTTATTCAAAAAGCTTGTGTAAAGTCATTTTAACACTCATTCATCTGCTTCACTATGCGCCAATTAATCAAACACAACACTGCCAGAGGGGAGATTGCTCGTTATACAGACTGTTTGCAATCTCCTGACAGTTATAGTTTATCATTGACCAAAGGGCATTAAATATGGAGGTGACTTGCACAGTAAACGTCCACTCAAAGTGCCTCCGATCATTTTTATTGAGTGACTCAGCAACCACTGTTTGTCTATGTCTGACATGTCGACTGCTGCCGTCTGTTAAATTAATACTTGTGAGATTTCCATATGGGTCTGAGGCGCCAACCTCGATTTTTCTACCCAATAACCTGTTCGCATATTTCATCCTAAAGTTATTACATTACATTTTCAAAGCTCCTTCTATTTTAGTCACTGAACCACTGAGGACAAAATAAATCAAGTATGAAGAGAGGAAGCGCTCTATCAACGCCTATGTTATGAGGTACAATAAAGTTCAGTAGAAAGAGTAAAATCATGCCAAAATAACATAACCACATTAACAATGCAGAAACTGAAATCTTTCCTCGCGGCTATTTATTCATAAAGCATAATTGCTCAGCACCGTGGAAGGATTGTTTTCATTAGCAATTCAAACAGGGCATGATTCTCTCTTTGCTGATACGGATCTTTTCCCCCTGGAGTCTGCTGGCTCCCGTTTCAACATCTTCATCAACTATAAATAGCTCCCTCGACACAAATCCATTCATGTAACAACAGGTTTATATTTAAGATTTTGTTTCCTTTTCAAGAGTAAAGCCGTGACTCGTAAAGGAAAAATGAGAATCCCAAGGTTTCCCCAATGCTGAGCTTAACGCTGAGTGCTAGGAAAACAGCACTTTGCTTGAGCAATCATTAGCTTTCCCATCCATTACCGCACCAAAGCAAAACAAGTCACCTTCGAGAGCTGCTGATCTCATTAGAGACAGTGTATCTGTGCCCCTTTAACAGATGAGGGCTTCCCACAGGACTCCCCTCTAATGCGGTAGAACACTTTACACCCTTCCAGCTGAGTGATGGATGCAAGTCTGACACAGCCGGATACCTCGGCCACTCAGGTCTCACGTCTCTGGAGAATCAGGAGGTGTTAAAGGGGCAATCAATGTGAGTGCTTGAGCTGTGCTGAACAGTTTGGAAATGACTCATTCAAAATAAATGAAACATATTTGCCTGGTTTATTTCTGCCTTTACTTAATATCAGCATTAAAGTCTGGGTAAAGCATGAATAAACATGTGTAATGAGTTTGTCACACCACAGAAAAATGTGTTATTAACCACCCAGCCAAAATTGAACAATTGAAAAAATCAAGTATACATAATTAGGCTTCAGAATCGTGAAAAAATGAGCAGTATCCTCTGATCTAAGACACTGGGGCCGTGTCTGCTGAAGGACCTGAAAAGAAGATTGAGCTTCTGCGAAATGACGGACACCCTTGAGGACCTAACCTAAGAGCACAAAGGCTGTACCCGGACTTTAAGGGTGCTTTCAGACCTAGAGTTGTCTTGCTTTGGTCTGAATCAGGGACTAATTTTGTTAAAAAGTTGCATAATTGCCTAGAGTTGGTTCGTGTTCTCACGGCAGCATTTACAAGCGGACCAGATCAAATGCCTTGCGCGAGAAAGCTGCTCTTGATTGGTCAGAATTTCCATGTGGGAAAAATCCAGGAAGTAAACAAACCGCTGAAGAAGAGTACACTTGCAAGATAAATGTGACACTTTCTAATGTCACAATGGAGGGACAACTACGCAGGTTGATTTTAGCGCTGCTCATCGTGGACTATATTGCTGTCATTGTTCATTTTAGTCAAACCATACAGTTTGAAAACGAGGCGCGGCTCCAACTAGAAAACAATGTTTTGATGCATTGGATGTGCTGAATGTGCATATTAAGGCAGTACAGGAGGAGGTGCACATTAATAATCCTCCAGGACTGTAACATGCTCATGTTTAACCCAAACAATGTGTCATGTGACTGCACTTGGTTCAGATCCAGGTCGGAACACGTTCTCACCATAAACGAACCGCACCAGAGTTTATTTGTAATCGGACCGAGGCCACCTCTTCAAGAAGGTCTCGGTCTGGTTGTTTTGGTGCGCACCTGAGTGTGATTGCTGTGTTCACACCTGCCCAAACGAACCGCACTTAGGGGGCAAACGAACTTGAGTTAGATTGAACCGAACCAAACAGGGCAGGTGTGAAAGCACCCCAAGTTAAAAGATCCTGGGCTGTGTTTGGCTCTAAAGCAGCGGTTCCCAACTAATGGCTCACGTTCCAAAAGTGGGTCGCGGGTCTATTCTGAATGGACCACAAGTGACCCGCAACCTTGTCAAGTTTGCCAAAAGCACACTTTACTTTGTTGTATAGTGAATATCTAGCACAGAGCTTTTATTCGGAAGTGCTGTTTCCTGCTGTAGAGTGAGTGAATAACAGACAGCTACTTGACAGAGACAACAAACTAGCTTGACGACATGGCCAAACTCAAGTATGACGCTGAATGTTTTAAATGGTGTGGACCTTGAACTAATGACTAAGGACAAATCTGGACCCTGTGGATGGACCAGTTGGGAACCACGGCTCTAAAGGGTTGCTGGTAAATGTAAGTATGTACAGTATAGTGAGAGCAGCAGAATGAATTCAGAGGTTTCCTGTGTTTATTTGCATTTATATTAGGGTTAGGCAATATGACGAAGATCAAATATCACAATATTTTTCAATAAATACCTCGATGTCAATATTGCGACTGCTATGATATCGTAGGGTTGACTATTGGGCCTTGCACAAAATGTTTACACAATGAGATTTTTGATAAATAAACATAAGTAATATGAATATAAAGACTAAGTGGATGAAGGCAAATAATAGAACAGCTACAACAGTTTGGTAAATTCAGAAAATAACATCACTTTACTGTAACGCAGCTTTGAAACCAGGAAAAGACAACAGTTGACAATATTTTCCAAAATCTGAGACCATATCTTGTCTCATATCACAATAGTGATATTATATCAATGTTTTAACCAGCCATAATTTATATCAATCTAGGAAATGATATAGTATTGTGACAAAACTGGTGAGTGTACTTTTCATAATAATGGTATTAAAAAGTACAACTAAGCTAAATGCTAATGTAATTCATCCTGAGAGGGACATGCTGGTTGTATTAGGGCAGGCCAATTAATCACATTTTGGCTTCCAGTGATTATGAAAAAAAGATAATTGAGATAAAACGGTTTTTGTGTTGCATTTCGTATTGCAATGATACTCTCGTTTTGACGTCTGTTAGAAATCCAGCGCACCCTGTTCCTTTACAGCAGTGCGCTTTCGCCCATCCCTAAACGCCCCAACTCACTCACACCCTGGCTGTGGCATGGTCAGTGCACCTTGGGCCAAGATGACAAACAGAGAGCCTTCAGTCAATTTTTGCCATAATCAAGCAAAACTTTTAAATGTGCTGTCACTTAGTAATAAGTCACTCATCATCAACCATCTCATAGATGAGCATAAACTTGATTGTATGTTTATGACACATAAGCCCTGTTTCCATCGAGCAGAGTTCAGTTCAGTGCGCTTTTTTTCTGTTTCCACTGTGAAAAGTTGTGGATGGTACCAATGGAACCGTTCTGTATCGTCCCCATTTTTGGTCCCCCCTCTGTTGGGGTACCTAGCACACAGATCTGGTACTAAAAGGTGGAGCTGTGAACACTGCAGTCTGTTGATTGGTCAGTAGAGGACGGTCACTCTGCTCAGGGCCGAGTTGTGACTGGTTTTGAGGCTCATGTAACCACTGTTCATACCGTGGAGAGTTTTATTGGTAAACTGTTACTGTAAAATGAAAGGATGTTTTGCTGCCTCTTGCAGCAACTGGAGTCTGAGAAAAAAATCATTTAATTCACTGGGTCGGCTGCTGATGACTTTTAAGGTGGAACGTTAACTTGCAATGTTAGTCAGTGCATGAGTTGATGATGTGAATCCATCAACACACCTTAAATTTCACTGTGACAACTCTGACCATTACTTTATGTATTAATTTCGACCAGGTTATGTGAGCTACATATATTCTAATCCTCACTCTGAGAAAAAAAAGTGTCATGGAGAGTTGTTCCTGTGGGCTACGGCAACTCTAAACCCCTGAGCTTGCCTGAGAAGGACTAAATGCACAAACCTGCTATTTTTAAATATCCCATGGAGAGAGACTCTCACTGCAGCCTGTTTTAGTTTGTTCTGAAAATGTCAGCGTGCAGTCTCGTTCTGTGGATAAACAAGGTGCAGACTTCCCTCTGTGTTACCGGTGATGAGGAAATACAATGAGTGCTGGACGGAGCAGTGAGCGACAACAACCCCGCCCACATTTAAGAGTACTGGTACCTAGAGTCTAGGTGCCATGTCTGAATGGTTACTTTGGGTTCCAAAGGTACCATACTGAAAGTGTTTGGTGGAAACGGGGCTACAGATAATGCCACAGAAATAAAGTTATTATTATTATTATTGGTCTGTACTAACTTTTATGGCAATCCAACCAATGCTTGTCTGCTTATTTCACACAAAACCTTATGGTGGTGCTGGAGGAAAAGTCAAACGATCACTGTCAGTCGTCTGTGGAGGATTTCACAGCAATCCATCCGACAGTTGTTGGATTTTCAGTCTGGACCAACAAACTGATATTGCCATCCATAGAGCCATGTAAATGTAAAGTATATATAAAATCACAATTTCTTTAACAGACCCTTGATATTCCATCTTGCTCAATATGCGCAGTGTGTTATTTCTGGGATCTTTTAGGAGAATATAAAAATAATACATGCATAAGAACAAGTGCTTTTTCTCTTCTTTTTCGCCTTGTCAAATGTTGCCTGACAGGTGATACCCAGGGCCTGCAAATCACTCTAACATTCCCAGTGGAAATTAGGCCCTTGTATTCATGCTCTGACCTTAGCCAACTTAGCCAAGGGTACCTAAAAATCATTTTTATGTAAAATAGATGTGAATAATTTAAGACAAAAAATTATATATAAAAAAAATTATCAAGGCAGGTAAAAAGCAGCAGCTATGTTACATTTCTCAGCAGCTTTTAAAGTCCATTATCATCATCTGGCTTCATAATTAATATCAAGATGATCAGCTGAAACAATTAAAAGCTTATTCACTTATCCCAGCCGGTTTGAGCATCAACAGCTCACTGCAATTCCTTTGACAACCGCGGCATCAAGATAACTTCTAATGGGCTTTTTGTGCTTTGTTTTAACCATAATAGCACGCACGCTGTGTTTCTGTGCAGCACTACAGAAGTTTTCCATTTTCACTTTGTCGGTATGAAGTTATTTTTAGTGGTGGGCTCCTCGGCTCCTGGTGCCGAGCTCAGATGGGGACATGATGTGTCAGTTATGGTGTGGAGAGTTTGAATTTTTCAGAGGAACAGAACACAGAGATGAGATTTAGCTCTCCTGTGGTGGAGCAGGTTCAGCTGATGTGCTCACACACATCGGCATCTGCGGTATTTAATCTCACACACACACACACACACCAACAGAATAACAATAGAAAACACGCTCAGAAAGATTCTTACACTGGAGTGGCAGCATATCCCATTTCACAGACAGCTGCCACGGACATCAAACAGAAAGAGAATGCCAGTGTTAGGACTTCATTGTACACACTGAGCAGGAAGTGGATGGTGTGTGTGTGTATGTGTATGTGTGTGTGTGTGTGTGTGTGTGTGTTGTTGCAGCATCTCTCCCAAGATAGGGTCTCTCAGTTTCCTTGTGTTGCATAATTCACTTCACTTCAGGGCCGGGGAACCTTGTTGGTGCTAAAAACACTCCAGAGAGACTGCACGGAGCTGCATAATAATGAGCTGGATATGCCACACTGAAGGTTTGGTTTGATTACATGTGTAAATGTTTATGGAGGTGAAACTGATAACCAGGCATGTAATAGTCTGCAGGAGTGAAGAAGGATGCGCCGGCCATACATTGGTATTGGTTGATAGTTGCCTTGCTGGTTGCTGTCAGCCTGTTGCCAAATGAGATGACATTCACCGATAGCAGTGACCGATGTTTTTCTGTTGTGTCACATCTATTTTGCTCAAGCTAGTAGCACTCGAGATTAACCATGTCTTGGGGTTCCAGCGTCCTGGGGACAATATAAAACATGTTTGGGACAAACAGAGATCTTCCCCAGGACACCTTCGGAATGAAAGGACCCATTAATCAGGAGAGACTCAGTTTTTAGTGAACAAAATGTTTATTTACTTGTGCATGCAAGTTTGGCCATTAAACCCCATCGAGATGGTATATATTTAAGGTGGGTGATGAATCCATAGATGGGTCTAAACGCTGGTGGTGGTAGAGGTGATGAAGATGAGATGCAGATGTGAAGAAGATGGAGAAGTGCTGATGATCTGAATGAGTAGAGGAATGAGCCATTGTTGAGTTCCTCCTGTACTCTGGATACTGGATGGCTTGAGGTGAACGGGGTGGAAGAGGGAGCAACACTTCTGCCTAAACTGACAGCTGACAGCAGCAGAGGAGAGAGCAGACTTAAAGTAGCCGTAGCAGTAGCCTCCTAGCATCCTGATTGGCTGATAGAGATCATAGCAAAGTTTGTTTGGATAACTAGAACAGTGAACACTCATAGTCAGCTGATTGGAGGAAGCAGTGGGAGTAGGATGAAGAGACTTTTTGGGCCAGACTAACAGCTTACGTAGGGTGCATTGAGTTATGTTCATACTCTTTGAGTAAAAGTGTACTGGGGGAAGGTAAATTATAACCATAGACTGAAAGAATAATGGCCATAGCTATGTGATGTCACCCGTTGGATTGTGTGCCACAATTTTCAGCGTTGAGTTTGGCATTTTAGCCATCACCATCTTGGATTATTGGAGCCAGAAGTGACCATATTTGGCCTCAAGTGGCCGTTCAAAGAACTGCACTTTTTGGCACTTCAGTATTGGCTTCATTTTTCAGCCTCAGAGGTTGCCACTGAATTAGACCTTTACTGTGATGTGTTCAAATGTGATCTTGAAAAATTTTGCTTTTCACAAGAAACTTATAAAAGTGAATAAATACGGTTGCTTGAGTGTGAAATTTACTGATGTTTTCACATCAATATAAAATAAATATTAGAGAGGATATTATCTATATTATATATAGTAAATAGGCTTTTGAAGTAGGGAAGGGCATTTCAAGCAAAAGTGCTTTTCAATATTCACTGGAAACTATTTGGCAATTATTCGAAGATCATCTTAGAAATGAAGGCCATTGATCATCAAATTTATGAGTCTGCATGTTTCTGGTGTTGGTATGATTTACAGCATACAGGCTCTCACTGCGCTGTAGAAATGCTATACTGGCTTTGTGTGGAAAATATCGTGCTACAGACGTTTTACTGGAGCCTAACAAGGAAAGGCTACTGGCGCATGCAGTAACGTGATATTTGGGGTTATCATGTGATATCCAGGTGCCGGTAAAATGATGGAAAACAACGGCCCTTTTTTAAATAAGACAAAACCATAGTCACGAGGTGGCATGGTGGTGTGGTGGTTAGCACTGTCGCCTCACAGCAAGAGGGTTCCTGGTTTGATCCCCGGTGTGGGAGCCCTTCTGTGCGGAGTTTGCATGTTTTCCCCGTGTCAGCGTGGGTTCTCTCCAGGTACTCCGGCTTCCTCCCACAGTCCAAAGACATGCAGGTTAACTGGTGANGCGGTTGAAGTTAATGACTATTCTAATATAAGAAAAATTATTGCCCTTCCCTATTTTGAAGCTGTTATTTTTTAAAACGTGTTTTTTATGTACTTTAAAGCAGTTCAGTTATATTGTATAATGAAGATTTCTTTGTTTCCCTGGTACAAAAGGGGGAATAAATAACAACAAAAACAAACAAACAAAAACCAGGTCCATGTCATTGGTCCGACAGCCCATTGGTTCGACATCCCATTAGTCCGACTGTCTGCGGTGCCGGTCGCGGCGCACCATACGCCCGCCGCGACCGGCTCTGGGTCAGCTGGGAAAGGCTTGAGGCGGAGCAGGCTCACGGCTTATGTGTTTGTCACTTTCTTTTTCATTTTAACCCACACCATGATCTTTTCCTGACCCTAACCAAGTGGTTTTTGTGCCTAAACCTAACCAGACCTTAACCACAGGGCATCATGATGATTTCGGAACGGACTTTGGAACAATGGGTTTAATATGGTCGGAACAATGGGATGACGGACCAATGGGCTGTCGGACCAATGGGCAGTTCCCCAAAAACCACTGGTATCGGCTAACAGCCAGATTGTTATTTTAAACATTGGCTCAACTTTTTGAGCGTCAGACGCCAGTAGCACCATTCGTCATTGTCGTCATTGGCCCAGGCAGCCAATCAAATCCTCCTTCCTGTTTTGTTGTGGCAGTTACGGCAGTTTGGTCAGTTACGGCAGTTTACGGCAGTTACGAGCAACAGACAACACAATGCAATCCGAAGACGAGAAATTTATCCTGACAATATTTGATTTTTAAGAATTATACAACACACGCACACCTCAGTACTCGAACAAACACAGGAGGAGACACGCATGGAGCTGTGTTAGCAGCGCAACGAATTTGTCTGGTGAGTACAATGTAATTGACGACGCATAGCAGCTAGTTGACTTTCAGACAGTGGGATATGTGAGAGGGCTGGTGACCTTATTTCGTAGTTCAGAGTTTTTGTGCTGCATTTTTATGTATGAAAAGTGCTATATAAACAAAGTTGGATTTGATTTGATAGCTCGTGATAGTTTCACGTAAGCTAGTACTCTCTCTACTGTCTTTGAGGGGAACACTATATTCAAGGGGAGACATAGGGAGATGACAGGAGGTGTGTGTGTGTGTGTGTGTGTGTGTGTGTGTGTGTGTGTGTGTGTGTGTGTGTGTGTGTGTGTTGCGCACGCACCCCCGCTCCACAGGCGCTGTTTGCTGGGGTTTTTTTGTCTAGCGCGCATTGAATAAGCGCTTCCAGCGTTTCAAGCGTCTTTGAAGCATCCGCGTCTCTAGCGTCTCATTTCTGTGTGATCGCCCCCTAACAGTAATAAAATGTAACATTAACCAACCCAGACAGCTTTTAAAGAAGAACATATGAGTTCCCAAACATAAACACTTACTACACGTGAGAGAAAATGTTATACACTTGCCATATCGCAACTCTCAAGGGCCTCACAAAGAAAATCAATACAGAGTATGATGTGGAGCAGTTTTTAATAACATGAAGCCAAGGGTTTAAAATCAATATTTGTTGAGTGCACCGGTGGAGAAAATATACTCGCAGCTTCAAACATAACAGGCACAAGACAAGCAGGTGAAGGAGTGAGAAAAATCACCATAATGAAAAATTGGATTCAGAACATGAGTGCTCAGTTGAAATTGAGCTATTGGGGGATAATTTTCAGCCTCAGATACAACAAAATCAATACAGCTGTTGTTGTTCTCAAAGAGAAATCTGAAGTAGCATTTGAAGTAACCTTTAAAACAAAATGAAAAATAGGTTTTAAAAGCTTCAACCAAACCCCCCTGATACTGTGCAGTCACAACCGCACACACACATCCTGTTAGATCCTTCAAACATCCTTATTCCAAAACGTCCTGTTATCCTTAAACCACAAGGAAGAATTAGAGTGAATCTCTTAGGCACGTTGGGGATTTTAAGGCATTAATACAGAAATGATAGTTGTGGAAGAAAGGACAGAAGGGCTCCCGCTAAGCTTTGATTAAAGCCAGACCTATGACAGAGAAAGAATGAGGTATTATTAAATTTCAAAATACCCATAGCAACCGCAGGATTAAATAACAAGGAGACAAGTGTGACAAGAGGCGCGTTTAGTGCGGTGAGGCACTTGTCAACTCAGCGTGAGGTTGAGCAGCATTGTTCTCACCTGCCCAAACAAACCATAAAAAAAGGCCCCAGAGTTTCATTTAACCTGCTCCGAGCATGTTTGCTGTGACAGTATCCTAAATCCAAATAATGCTGTTTCGCCTCTTGTCACACCAAACAGCACCTTTGTAACCTGAACTGGAGTCATGAGAGGATCATAGAAAACACACATGTAATAAACTGATAATAAAACCACACAATATATATGCTGTAGTATAAAAAATTTACAGCAGGCCACTGACCAGGGACGACATTAAAAAATACAGGCTAATGCCAGGTTCACACTACACGATATCAACCCAATTATAGCCCAACACAGCGTCGTACAGTGTCGGCTCGGATTGTGAACGACAATGTGATAATCCATCATTTCAACTTGTGTAGTGTGAGATAGTAGAGGACAACTGATGCTGCATCTGGGACGCCTCACAATTTCCCAACAGAGAGTCTCGCATGTTTGGTTTTCTTTTTGTCGTTCAAGACTTCTGCCATCACAGCCATCACTTACTTTTACCCCTCTACCGTTTGCCTTGATAAAGTTAATGCATTGTACCATCATTTCAAACTCAACACTTCCTGTATCTGTTACAATTAAAAGCCCCTTAAGAGTTTGGTTGAGAGAATCCCTTCATTTTCAAGTCAGGCTTTTATTGTGAAACATTTGCAGGAACTTGTTGTGGAGGATTCAGTGACTTGCATGTTTGCATGTGGTGCTTTTTATATTACTACAACAACATTTCGGCTGGCACATGAACGGCCACAGTGACTGAAATAATAGTAATGATAATAAGAATAGGACAAGAATAACCCGATGACATCACACACGCTGTGAAAGACAACTGGGGATAATTGGTTGGACCATTGTGTAGTGTGTCATGTCTGTCGGCCAAGTCACGGCACGATTTTATGACAATCGCCTAATCAAACATAGTGACCGTTGGAATGGGCAGAAATGATGTTACTCAGATATAATGTCTATCACCTTTACCATCTTAGTTTAGCATGTTAGCATGATAATATTTGCTAATCACTAGTGAGAGGAGCTGTTTATGACATTCAGATCATTGCTATGGTTCAGAGTCTGAGCCAGGATTGTCTGCACACAGTTCTCAACATGGAGGTGCCTGAACCAGCTGGTAGCAGCTAATGGTGCCAACAGCGCAAACATTGCTAATAATGGCAACAGTGCTGACAAAGCTGACAACATTATCAGCAGTAAGCGTCTTTATCCACCATGTGAGTGAATTCAGAGTGGCGGCAATTAGCTAGCCAGTGGGATACACACCAGGTCCCCAGGAATGCAGCTTTGCCTTGCTTCCAATTTTTCCCATTAGGGATGCACAATAATATCAGCATGTCATCGGTATTAGCCAATATCAGCTTTACAATGAACTATCAGAATCGGCCAACATGCGTTTTCTTATTTTGCACAATGAATGAATATTTGATACATTGTAAAGTATTGTATATTTCATGTCTCCATCTGCTGATAAGAGTACGCATGCATAATATGATGTTAATTCCACTACAGAGGAGACTTTAGGTGGGAAAAAAGTGAATATATCAATATCGGTCAAATCAGTCAAATTAGTTGTTAAATTGTGCATCCCTATTTCTCAGTGCCCACTCACAGTATTGCAGCCAAAAAATCCTCTGCAGCCCAAGACGCATTTTTCACATAGACCACCACTGAAAAAGAGACATCTGTAAACCTGTTGACAGGACGCTGCCCGCCACTAGTGGGGGCTACGGAGCCGTCAGACAGCAGGACTGCTCGAGTAGACTGGAGTTTAAAACAGCACAGTGGGAAAAATAAGAGAGATGTCCTCTCGCAAAAACCAGCGCGGTTTGGCAGTATATCTTTCACATGCTGACATGTTAATTTCGCCAAACAAAAACGTTTCATCAGTCCAGTAAGTCGGCAAACCAAGGTGTGCGTGTCTGTGTATGTACCTGCCGCTTGAAGCCGATTGTCAACTGGCACTATATTAATGTTCTGATTGTTTTATACAGAACTTTTACAACAAAGTGCAGCTGTTGGACGAAGTGAAATGTTGACATGATGATGAGGTTAGATGTATCAGCAAAGTTATAACAATTCATCATGAGAGAGACAGAAATGTTTAAACAAAATTTCATGTCAATCCTTCCAATGGCTGTTGAGATATTTCAGTCTGGACCACAGTGGTAGGTAGACAGGCACACTGCCATCTCTATGGGTCTATGTTATTGGTCCGACATCCCATTAGTCCGACTGTCCGCGGTGCTGAATGGCTCCCGGCGGGCGTATTTCTGCCTTGATGAGGATTGAATTGAAGCAGGCTCACAGCTTATGTGTTTGTCGTTTTCTTTTTCATTTTAACCCACACCATGATCTTTTCCTGACCCTAACCAAGTGGTTTTTGTGCCTAAACCTAACCAGACCTTAACCACAGGGCATCATGATGATTTCGGAATGGACTTTGGAACAATGGGTTTAATATGGTCGGAACAATGGGATGTCGGACCAATGGGCCGTTCCCCATCTCTACAGCCTCACCATTGTGGCTAAGAAGTGCAGTTTGGTAACAGAAGAGCAAAATAATATCCAATCTAATGTCAGAGACACAAAATAGGAAATAATGAGAAAAAGAATGTTACTGAAACTGTGCATAATGTTCCACAGAAATTAAAACAATGGGGAAAATAGAAACGAGCAGGAAGCAGACAAACACAAAGTCTGCACAGAGCTGTCACTGAGGTAGCTGTACTTTTGACAATAATCCAACTAATCACACTGTTGGGGGGATTTAGCTCGTGTAGTTCTCTTCCAACCAAAGTGGAAAGAGTCACAAAGGTCATGCACTCACACAAAATCCTTTATCCACCATTATTCATACAACTAATAAAACTGCATCCGAACACCATGTTCACTGAGTCGTTTTGCTAAATTTCACATGCAGTAAAAAAGGAAATAAATGGATTTGAAGAGGGGGAATGTTTGTTTGATTTATTTAAGACCAAATCCTAATTATGTAAAGATGCCTGAGCTTTTTGAGGTATGAAATCAAACTGACCCTGAGGGATACACAATGGTCTTAAATAACTTCAATCATCAACGCAACGCCAGCAGTGACTCACAACTTCAGCAGCTGCAGATCTTGGAGGAAAGTAACCTGTCTAATTGATTTCTTATTTCAAAGCACGTTCCATGAAAACTCATTAGCAGAACTTTATCATCTAATCTATCCCCAGTCTGCGACTGGTGAGGCTGATGAGTGTGCGAGCATGAATTATGCAGCGTATAGGTGGGAAATCTGCTCAGTTAAATCATCATCAGATACACCGAAGCTTGGCTAAAAGCACATATTGAGTCTAACTGCTCTCATAAATGACTGTGTGTGTTCTATGTAGATGACAGTGAGTGTGAGATGTGATAACTGAGTGTTTCTGAACACTCATATAACTGGAAATGTTGGACAGTTGCTCTCTGTGACTTCAACCCTGCTTTAAGCTTCTTCTGTTTCTGCCTTTGTACATCATTTCCATGTGTGTGTGTGTGTGTGTGTGTGTGTGTGTGTGTGTGTGTGTGTGTGTGTGTGTCACTGTAAAACAGCACATTGCTGTAAAAGGTCATGTACTGTATGCAAATTCAACCTTTCCTGTAGACATCATGTTAAATAAATCCCGGGCCTGGCCACTGAAAGCATGGCGTTCAGGCGATACAAAGATAATGCAAATTAGTTCCACTGTAACTTTTTCAAAGCATAGTTTGAGGATTATACCGAGTAAACTAGGACACTGTTTTTTAGCAGGAACTTTTCATTGATTCAGGCAACTGGAGCTGAAACAGGAGCGATTAGTCAACTGACAATAAAATAATCTGCAACCATGCTAAATGATCAAAGATAAAATGTAGATTTTTCCCGCGTTTATATGCCTTGAAATTGACTAGGCAAATGTTATATGTTTTGTTGAGCTCTGTACATTTCCAACAATGTTCACACCCAGAGAAAACTGTAATTATAATGAAGGATGCAGTCCGTGTCATTTGGTCACTGTTGCCTGTCATTGGTGTCATATCCAGTGCACACGTGTCAGGGTTGTGGTAAGTTTTAAGCCACATTTTTATAATACAATTTTTAGATCTTGGTAGTTTTAAATATGTTTCAAGTGGATGAAGGATTTCAGTCATCAGACTCCTGGATCTTAAGTTTTCAGAGAAATAAGCTGAGCAAACCATAGCGGCAACTCGGCTCCAGCCCCTGCCGTGCCAAACATTATCTGAGAAACACTGATTTTTAATGTGAAACTGGTGTATTCAATGTTACCAGATTTAATCATCTGCTCTGTTTGCTTTGAATAAGAGGAGACCTCTGCAGATAATTCAGCTCAGGGTAAAAATCTCCTGAACAATGAACACTGAAGAAATCCTAACCAGTAGAAACTGACTGCAATGACGGCATTGCTCCATGATTTGTTATTGTTTTGACAGAATCATCCCTTACGGCAGAAAATTAGGCTACACGTTGTCATTTTTCAGAACAGGGGTTGCAAATTAGCATTTGCTAGAAATCCTATGTGCAGTACATCTGTTTCATGTGACTGTAACCTGTTACTGTTTTTGTATTGTCCCTGACACATAAAGCAACTCATAAATAAAAAACTGCCGAAGTGATCTGGTGTTGGTTTCTCCAGTGTCTCAAAGTTTCTGTTTTTCTTTGTTATAATATAATTATAAACTGTATATTGGGTTTTGGACTGTTGGTCAGACCAGGCCTGCCGCCAGGGGGGTCAAAGGGTACAGGTGACCCTGGCCCAAGACCAAGAGGGGGCCAATGAAAAGGTCTATGGTTGACCATTAAATTGGATCAAGTACAACAATTTACCTACTGACTTAAATCACTGATAAGACAAGTTATATGTATTTATTTCAATGTGCTATTTGATGCTCACACCCCCCGCAGGTATTGTCAAATGGTTCAGTCCATCTGACAAAAGGGGTCAGGTGTGCAATGCACAGAAATCACAAGTGCTTAAAGATTAGCCAGGGTACAGAGAGAGCAAGACAATGAAGGGAGCAGAGACACAACAGCCAAATGTCTGGCAGAAAAAGAAGCGAAGACGCAGCAGGTATGACAGACAGAGCTGAAGGTGAGAAGTAAGGCAGACTTATTTTTAGTAAGAAAACCTGCTGTATCAGATTTTAAAGCTACAGTGAAGACGCTGGTATCACTATAAAGTAGAGAATCTAAGGCATCCACTGGTACCAACCACGTTATGCTGTGTTGGTGGAAAGGGAGCCACATAGTTACGCTAAATGTATTTTTGCAGGGAAAAAAATAACATTGCCTTTTTTTCAAAATGTTATATTTAAACATTTCTGCATACAGTAGTCCCTGAACAGTCTTGGAATTACATAAATTGGGTATGACTGGAAAACAGCCATACACTCTTTACACTGTTTCAGTTCTGCACATAGTTTAACCAATATATGATTAAAGTAGCCTCAAGATTGACTGATTAACCTGATAAAAAAAATTAGGCTTATTTGTTCACTCATGATTTGGTGCTATGATTTAATACCTTGCAATAATTTCTTCAATCAATAATGATTTCACTTTTCTCTAATCGTTCATTGGAGGGCATTTTTTCAGCCTAGGATGCGCATGCTACTTCCTCTGCTTTTCAAAATAAAAGGTCTTAACATAGAGTAGACACAAAATACATGTCGAAATATGATTAAATGGATTATAGTCATTCATTCATTATATTCATTATACTTCATAGGAAGTATACAATTTTACAGAGTGGTATGTGTAGTGATTTTGCCTGGGTCGGACAAAACAATACAACACATCAAAGACATCACCTTGGGCATTTTGTCATTATGTTCTGACATTTTATAGATTAAACAATCAATTAAAGCAACTCTTACCTTTCTTGCATTTCACACAGCACTTGAAAAAATTTGAACATCCACAACTCCACCTCCCTTTAAAGTCCCATCCTCCTCCTCCCACAACTCCACCTCCCTTTAAAGTCCCATCCTCCTCCTCCCGCAACTCCACCTCCCTCCAAAAGCCTACTCCCCCCTCCTCCATTACGTCCTCATTATGTCTATGATAGACGTAGGCGTTGGCAAGGTAACGTTAGATACACGGAAGAGGAGAGCAAGTGTAACATCACAACCAAGACAGACGCAACCCCAGAGTTTTAAAACTCAATCGGAGTCAGTGATGACTGGTGAGTTTTAGAATAAGGTTACAGTGCTAACGTTAGATAGTAGCGTTAACGTTACTAGTAAGTGGAAACGCACAAGGAAGATAACGTTAATGTTTCAGAGGCTACGCTACAGTAGGCTAACGTTAGCCATTTGTGACTGGATGCTGTGTTGGGGGGATGATACGCGACCGGTTACATCAGTCGGAGGCCTCCACGTGGGGAAGACAGACAGGACACCCGGCCAATCATTGCATTCGGTCCGAATGCAGTGATTGGTCGGAGTTTTCTTAGAACCATATGAGAATGGTATAATTATGAGTTTTTATTTCACTTACATTTTAGTGTGCCATCAGTTTATTAATAGCATTTAACCTAAACAAAGACAAGTGTAAAATTTCCAGAAAAGTAAGTGTCGCTTTAATTGAAAAAAATATTGGTGGATTAATCAATAATGAAAACAATTGTTAGCTGCAGGTCTGTGATCAACAAACACAATTACATTCACTGCTATTGTGCCGTAGTGGCAGCAGAAACCTGCATCTCAGAGGAAAACTGAAAACTGGGCAGAAAGAAACAAAACTATGTGCTTGGCTGGACGTCAATACGGCTGGTGGGGAAATATGTTTTCTGTAATTTGTGCAAAATCTCTCTTTAAAAAGGCTTCCCAGTCCGCACACACAGATTATACTGTATTGGTGTCCAAAGCAGCACTGATGATACTTTAATTCTGCCTCATAACACAAATCATCAGCTCCCAATTATCAGCTTCTCATCTCTTTATCACATTGAAAGCAGAGGAATCCCCAGAAATGTACCACACACACTAATCCCAGCATTCATCCCTCTCGTTCCTAATGTACTGCTGGCATTCCCGCTATCATTATCCTCTATATTCCCACTATCCCCTCCCATTGCTTCTGCTCTTCCTCTTCTTTGCTGGTGTGTCCCTGACTCACAGCTTCCTGATTCGTAACGAGCCATTGAGAGATAATTGCTCCTCCAGGGTCAGTGCTAACTGACACCACTGCCTCCTGCATGTCATTCAGTGAAGCCAGTGTCAGCTTTAATAGAACTGCAGGCTGTATTCACTGCCAGAGTTCCCAGCCAGTCGGACCTAACGACTGTTGAGTCCACTAATTTCAGATCAAGCTCGTCTCTGGGCTGCAGTGCAAACCACATGATCTCACATTTTCCTCTCAGCACACTCGAGTTGTTTATTCAAGAACTAAAAGAAGCTTCTCATTTTCTTCTTTGATGCTGATCACACAGCTGTGCAGCAGAAGCTCTGATATTTACACCACCAAAAAAAAATTACAAGAAACGATCCCAGACCCAAGGGCACAGTCTTACTGGATTCAACTGAGTCTATCCCATTGCCACATGATTTTAAATTGATGCAGACTGTACAGTGCGGACGTCCTTGAGTGCCAAGGGCAAGTGTGTGTGACTTCCGAGACACAGAAAGGTCCGTACTGCTTCTGTGTGACGTGATCCAAAGGGAAGGCTTGTTCTCCAGGCACATGCTGTGTCCTCTTCCGTCCTGCCAGTGGCTTTGACCTCAACAGATGACAACGGACGGCCACAAGGGGCGGTGGGGAAGTGTGGTACATGTCAGTTTTCTGCTGGCAGAAGAACTGACGACTGACTTCATGCGTGTCCAGAAATAGATCTTTCTATGTTAGTGAGGTAGAGTGGAAATGAAATTACTCTCTGTTTTTTTACTTAGGAAAACGGTGCCTCTTTACATGGCTAGTGTAACTCAATACAGTAAATGATCATCATGGATTTTACTTAGTTCTCATGTCTCATAATCCCGAGGTTGTACAACACAGAAGAAGATATTCAGTTGTAATAGCTGTCTCAGGCACTAATGGATTAGTCAGACGTGCACACTGTCAGCACAATACAGCATTTAAAATATGCATTAGGAATGCCACAGCTGCAGTGACAGTCAAGTACTTCAGAACCCAACACGACATTTCAATATTGTTGAAATTTTAGCTCTTTTGAGACATGGAATTCATAACATTGCTGGCCTCAAAGACATAGGTGTTCTGACTTAGGTTGCCATAACATAAATGTTCCTTAGGGCTTTATTCAGAGTTGACAGGCCCCTTTCAAAAGGAGCCACGATGCTTGTGCAATATTTGGCAACTGGTGCACGAGAGAAAGCAGTGACACTGCAAGAAAGGAGCAGTATCAAGGAAGGAGAGTGTTTTCTGTCTCTCACCCCCTCATCTGAATCCCTAAATACATTTTCTCATCAGTTACAAAATTTCACAACATAATAAGACAGAACATCCTGCTACCTATTTCATGATGTATCCAAGCATAGTATGACAAAACGGTTTGGTCACATAGTGTACTTAGGGCTTGGCAATATATTGATATTAGTATATTCTTAGATTTTGAATATCATAAAGGGTTTTCTTTTCCTGGTTTTTAACTTTGTTGGAATCTGTCACTTTGGCAGTGACTTGCAGCGTCAGACACAGACTAAAAACAGACGTTATTTAATGTATGCATTATATGTGGCCGGTTGCCATTACATTTTAACAAACACCAACTTTCACGCAGGAGAGTGGTGTTTGCGTCCCGTATGATTATAAAGCCAAACCTTGTTCTTTTTTTTCTAAACCAAACCATGTATTTTTGTTCCCAAAGTCAGCCATGTGCATTAGTTGTTGAAGGTAAAAATCGTCAAATCGCATTGTTGTGCCGACATAGTGCTTTTACTTTGAAGGAGACTGTATGTAAACGGTAAATTTTCTATGAAAACAGAAGTGTATTTTGAAAGAAGACACTGTATGTAACAGGCAGAACTTGACATGGCGTCCCTGAACGTCAACATCAACGCACCCAGGGTATCTTTCACAACGTATCTGGACGTGGAAAGTCCATGACTAAATGTCGATATGTGACGTGGTCGGAGTGAGAATGTGTTGTTGGTTTAGTCCCTAAAATGTTAAGGCAGAGGGTACTTGCTGTAGCTCTGGTTGAGGATGAGAGGCTGTCAGCAAATAGTTTGTTGGGCACAGGGAAACAGAGATCTGTGTGGGTACATGAGACCCTAAAAAAGAGGATAGATCATGGGGAGTACCACCAGTTGGTCCAGGAGTTTCTCCCCAATGATGGCCGTTTCCAGGCATATTTTGGGATGACTCAGGGGCAGTTTGACAACCTGCTGTCTATCATCAGGCTGTATAGTAATGATGCGCGGGTCGGGGTTTTTTCCAACCCGCGGGTCCCGCATTTATGAAATAATTTGACCCACTCCATCCCGCACAACCGCATCTATTTTCACAACCCGCCCCACCCTGCCCCCGCCGCTATTAAATACACGTTAAATATGTCATTTAATAAGGCTTTTATTTGGTCTGACAAAGGTGCTTGAAAACAATTTATTGTTTATTTTTATACCAGGCTTAAGATTTGAATTTGTTGTTGCCAGTTTTAGCAGCTTGGCCTTCTTTTCTTTTAACTCTGTACTCTCCCGACCGTAATCTTTCCCTCACTATTTCTTCCATCTTCACCGCTTCATTGATTCTGGTTTGTTGTGGCCGCTGCTTGCCGCTTTTGTGACGTCAGGTCGCAGGTTACCTTACGTAACATGCATTTACCTAACCTACAACAGTGTTGTTAACAAGTAGGCTATATCCGACATATTTAGTCTTTAATGACCTGCCCCACCCACCCTGCCAATAAAGTGAACATTTCTTTACCTGACCCAACCTGACCCGCGGGTAACCTGCGAGACCTGCAGGTTACAGGTTGGCCCGCGCATCACTACTGTATAGCTCTGGGTATCCAGCAACCGCTACCACCAGTTTCTCCTCGGTTGTTTACCACCTGTAAACTTGTTGTCATGACCACCACAGAAGGCCCGCCTCTCAAATCATCTGATGGGACAATGGAGAAAAAATAACAACAAATATGACATGGGGTGCTTTTCAGATTTGAGTTGATGTTTTTTCAAATCGATGAGTTCAAAGTGCTCCGGCAAAAACGCCAGGCGCCTAAAGCGCAGAAACGCCAGGCGCATCGCAACGCAAAATCACAAGCAAAAAGCTTCATTCTCATTAAAAATCATAACAAAAAGCTGCCTCCAGCTGCTCAAACGCTTTCTGTGTGATCAGAGCCAAAGTCGTTATATCCACATTACTGACGATTACGATACTGAGGTGTTTGAACAAAAATATTGTGATATCTGATTCGCCCAGCTCTAGGTGTATCTAAAGCATTTTGCTGGATATTCATGATTTCTTTAACGCCAATGCAGAATGAAAATAAAAAATGCAGGGAAGGGAGTGTGGTTGTATCATCTTTCACCCAGTGAAGGAAAACAGTCTTTTTTTAGACTGATTGGACTCTGGAAGAACTTCCTCAACAACTTTAAATTGGCTCATTCGCAGTCTTTTCAAGCATATTAACCCACTTTAACTTCCTTTGTGCATAAGTGTTGATTGTTAAGGGATAAATTCATTACACAGCTCTTAATGAGGCAAACAAGACATGCTGTTTTACCTTGCTGCTGCAGGCTTTGCGTTACCCTAACAGCATTCAATTCAGGCTTGAGCTATGTAGGATGTGTTACTTGCTCTGACCTAGTAATGCTGCTGTCGTTAAATTAACATAAAAGTGACCCAGGTGCTCAGTGAGATATCATTCAGACATTAGACCGACATTAACCTAACGAGGTGCACGTCTGAAAGAGGGGATTGAAACACATTAGTCACTGACCCAAGTGTTGGTGGAGGGGACAGTTTGACCTACAGTGGTGTCGACAGAAAGGTCAGGTAGTGACCACATTAATCACGCCGCTATGTTTAGCAGAAGCTTTTCCCATGTGCTTCCTCCTAAAAATGCAACAGCGAAGTCATCATCTAAGGAGATGCTTCTGTGTCATCTCACCTTCACACTCTCATTTAAACAAAGCTTTATTGCTTTCACACACTCTCTCCCGCCCTGATGGTAGTTAAACTTCATTGTGATATTGATTTTCCATCATAACAAGGCGTTTCATGATGTCGCTATATAATGTCACTATTGGCAAGGCTCAGTTACTGAACAGAATTTGTCCACAGATTACCTGTATATTGTCATCAACTGTGGTTATTTAATTAAGGTGACTGTCCCTCCCCTCTGCAGACAGGACACAAATAATTCCTCTCTTTTATTCCAACTTTAATCAACTCTAATCTGTGTGAATGTGCCAAGCAGCTGCAATGTTGCCTTATTTGCATGCCGACAGCCAGCTTTGACGCATGGCCACATGCTGGCATACAGACGCTGTCCTCCCTCCAAATTGCCTGCTAAGTAGCTCCTGGACATCAGCAGTCACCCTGTCTGTCTGTCTGCGCTGTTTGTGACTGCTATGTTCACATTTTTCCAGCCTGATTCCTCTGGTGGCTCTGAGACACAAACTGCTTCTGTCATCAGGCACTGAAACGCAGCTGGGCTGTGCTCCGACAGCATCACACGGCTTTTTCTTCCCTCTCTGTCTACGCAAACAACAATAAGAGAAGAAAAGCACAATGCAGAGGCTCCTGCCAACAATGTGACACAGACAATATCTTTCAATATAACATGTTGACGGTTTGTTTGTCGGCTTTTGTTATCGTAAAGTCACCATGGTAATGTTGGAGAATACAGTGATGCTGTGTTGAGGGAAATAATAACAACTCCCATCCATCAATGTTTGCACAAAAAACCAAGAGCAGAAAGTTTTCAGCCATCAACAGCCAACTTTTTAAACTTTTTAAGACAACCTGTCTCTTAATGCATCCAGAGACTCATTAAAGCCCTAATCCAATGAGAAAACTTTTAAATCCCACACTAAATACTCAGTGTTCAAAACTTTATGTAGAACATTTCCTTGAGAGAGTTAAGATACTAAGCACAGCTTCCTGGATGTAAAATTAATCAGTCATGTTTAATTAAAGCTGGCATGGGCCGCCAATTATTCACCACTGAGCAGGAATCCAGGATGAGGAATAAAAAAACATCATGCGAGCATTTATGGCAGCGTGAGGCTCACAGGCGATGTAGCTGCGGGGTGGGAGCATTCAAGACAACACTTCACACATCAGGGAGACAGCAGAGCTGCAGGCAGCACAACAGCCCCTCACTCTGCCCATCAACGAGGGTGTGACGAGCTCTGTTGCTCTGACCCTTCGCTCAGCACTCACAGCCTCCTGTATTTTACACTGTAGTAACCAGGGAGCATCTATCTATCTATCTATCTATCTATCTATCTATCTATCTATCTATCTATCGGATTTCCTTTTTTCAAGTGGCACATTATTACACTACGAACAACCTCGTGATTGTGTGTTAGCAAGATAGAAAAGTGACGAACCTAACAAAATATCGCAGTAGAATTTTGAAAGATTGCCCCAGATACGCTCCTTAAGGTACCGTAAAAACTATTTTTTGCTTCCTTTCACACAAAACTGTTGCTTTTGATCTGAGGACCCTTATGGACTAAAGGAATATGAGTAACTTACAGGGTAATCAAGGAATGGACACATAATTTGAGGTAGCTAACAACCGGGTTTTATACATTCAAAGAACTTCTATTAACAAAAAAATGTACTGCTTCACAACCAGACCAGGCCTCTAATTGAACCTTTATTTGTCAAAATGTGTAGCCACAACAGGCTAGTAAAAGAGACTGGGTGATTCATTGGGACTAATTAAGGTTTTACTGTATTCAGTATTGTACGTCTGCAAATTGTAGGATTTGATTTTACAAATTGGCTAAATATTATTGGGGGGGGAGCACGGTAATGTAGTGGTTAGCACTGTCGCCTCACAGCAAGAGGGTTCCTGGTTCAATCCCAGGAGGGAGCCCCTCTGTGTGGAGTTTGCATGTTCTCTCCGTGTCAGCGTGGGTTTTCTCCAGGTACTCCGGCTTCCTCCCACAGTCCAAAGACATGCAGGTTGGGGATAGGTTAACTGATGACTCTGAATTGTCTGTAGGTTTGAATGTGAGTGTGAATGGTTGTCTACCCCGCTTCTCGCCCAAAGTCAGCGACCCCCATGAGGATAAGCAGTTATGAAAATAGATGGATGGATGAATGTTAGTGTAGTAGGGGAGACCAGGGTTTGTTGGTACACTGCTATTATCTGGTCCTTTGAAGGTCACATAAACAAAACACAACACTGAACACTGTTTGCTTTCTTCACCTGCGCTCAACTTCAATGTTGTAACATTTGAAAGTCACTAACTTTTTTGGTGAGGGTGACATTTCAGTTTTATAGCATTGAAAGTAAAAAGTGGAGTCTGTGGACTAAGCGTATTATAAATCTGTGTTAGATAGCGATATTGTAAATGTGTTACTTCTAATTAGGCTAATGAATATAGAAACCACATTTTGATCAAAGATTTGAAAGTATGGAATGTGTGATGGTAAATGGCTAACATAATTTAATCCCAACGTTGGGTCATAGGATAATTTTTCTTAAAGATTAAAAACAGTCCCAACAATGTTTATATTGTTAGTAAATTGTTATTGTTTTGAATGACCCGTTTATGTTGCGCATCCTGGTTATGATCATATTCGGGATATGGTGTTTACATGAACAGAGACTCCGTAAACAACCCGGTTTCTTTCAGAGTACTCCAGCTAACATATTCTGTTTGTTTTTTTGTTTTTGTTTTCATAAGCAGAATATGGTGTTTACATGCTCAAACACATCAACGAGAAACTCCAAGAACTCAATCATAAAATGGGTTATTCGTGTCCATGTAAACACACACTGACAAATTACTTACAGATATTCTATTAAATGTTTGTGTTTTCTGGTTCTTACTTGAATAAAATGTTGACATTGTTTCTATTGGTTGTTTCATTTTTTTGTAACTATGCCATTTTAACAAGGTGCGAACCAACCCTGTGATTGGGCTGTTGAAGGGCTGGGCAAAAAAATGATATTATATTGATATTAATATAGATTTTGGATATCATAATATCGGAGAATTTGTAACTTATAAAAGCTGATTACAGTAAAGTCTGAATTGTCTAAACTTATCAGAATTCTAGCTGCTCTATTTGCCTTTACCAACCAGAGCATGTGAGTGGAGCGGAGCGGGTGAAAATTTCCGCTCCTCGCTCACAGAACTGTCACTTTGCGCCGCTCGTCCGCTCCGCTTGGTTCTGTGCATTCTTCGCTCCGCTCCGCTCCACTCCATCATAAATTTTATCCTGCTCCACTCGCTCACCACTCCGCTCAAAAAAACTGTGTTGTACTACCCTAACCTGTAATCTTCTATTCACAAATAAAACATGAGCTTGGTAGATTCTCCGGGGAAGCCCTCTCCCCGCAGTTAGGGACCGTTCTACACGGTACCGCTGTCGGCAGGGTGGAAATAAGTCAAAGTGTAGAGGAGACGGACCGGGTTAAGCGGCCGACCTCCGGGGAAGCCCTCTCGCCTCTCCCCGCAGTTAGGGACCGTTCTCCAAGGTACCGCTGCTTCTCTTCTCAGTTTCTTTTCTGAAGTACACAGTAAACTCCATAGTTTTGAAAGAAAATAGTGTGGGTGTGCGCAGGTGCAAAGATGCATTCTGGGTGGGGCATGAGCGACCAGAGCGAAATTGGAGTGAGAGATAAGGCTCCGCTCCACCTTTTAAAAAGATAGCCGCTCCTCGCTCAACACAAAATCCTTCCGCTCCCCGCTCCGCTCACATGCTCTGTTACCAACCTAGTCATTATGTCCACATAACTGATGATTATTTATCAAAAATCTCACTGTGTAAATAGTTTGTGAAAGCACCAATAGATAATCCTACAGTATCATCGCAGCATCAACTTTGAGGTATTTAGTAAAAAAAAAATTGTAATATTTGATTTTCTCCATATCAACCAGCCCTTAGACTGCTGTTGTGTTTTTGTGCCAATCACCTTATTTCAGAAAACATTTGTGCATGTTAAAGCATATTTATTTATAGCTGACACCTTAACCTTTCATTTGCTGCTGGTTAGAATATTCTATCAAACTATGCCAGAGAACTAAGACAGAGTTCAGTCTGCCAACCAACCCTGGTCTCCCCTATTTAATTTTAAGGCTGAAAAAAATGCTTATTTTCATCAACAAACTTACTCAATTAATCAGTTTCCCTATGAAATGTCATAGTAGAGAAAAATGCAAATCGCAAGTTATAAGATACCAACTGGTGATTTCTTCAAATGTTTTGTTTTGTCACACAAACAGTCCAAAACCTCCAAAATATTCAGTTTAAAATAATATTAAACACATTAGCAAAAATTAGGGGTGGCAATATTGAATATCTATCTTTAGGTAGGCTACTAGAATAATATAATCAATTGCTTTTTCAGTCCAATGGATACAATTTGCTGCAAAAAAATGACTTAACTGAGATGAACAGACTGAAAGCTTTCTCTTATCAGATAAATCGGATGTTGACAAAGTTTTTCTTTGTGGACATTATTTACAGTCGAAATTTAAAATAGCAATCATATTGTATCGTGACTTAAGTATCGTGATAAAATCATATAGTGGATCTTCAGGTGATTTCCACCCAAGGCAAAAATCCTCACATTTGAGAACCAGCAAATATTTATATTTTGTTTATATAAACTTCTGCAAACTGGCGGCACAGTGGTGAAGTGGTAAGCATTGTCGCCTGGTTCCTGGATCGAACCCAGGGTGGGACTGCCCTTCTGTGCAGAGTTTGCATGTTTTCCTCGTGTCAATGTGGGTTTTCTCTGGGTACTCCGGCTTCCTCCCACAGTCCAAACACATGCAGGTTAACTGGTGAGTCTAAATTGTCCGTAGGTGTGAATGTGAGTGTGAATGGTTGTCTGTCTCTATGTGTCAGCCCTGTGATAGTCTGAAGACCTGTCCAGGGTGCACCTCTCGCCTAATGTCAGCTGGGATAGGCTCCATTTATATATATCGCAATACTCACAACATCGCAACATGTTTAAAATCACAATTATATTGCATCGTGACTTAAGTATCGCGATAATATCGTATCGTGGATCTTCTGGTGATTCCCACCCCTAGCAAAAATACTCACATTTGAGAAGCTGCAACCAGTGAATGTTGATATTTTGTCTATATGAACTTGTGCAAATTAATTTTCTTGTCGATCACATACTCGATTATTCGACTAGTTTGCGGCATCAGTTCCAGTCAGCTACTTTTAATTCATGCTGTAGCTGTTTAGGTAAAGGACAGCTGGCAGTGGGACCAGCCAGCTCACTCACAGGGAAGTAAAGTAAAGCAATTACAACTGAGGCTCAACTACACACCAGTGTGCACAGCTTGTAATAACAGCTTCTTACAGCAGCCTACAGAACATGCAGCTCAGCTCCATTTGGCAACAAGACAAACAAAAGCTCTCCAGCACAGAAACACAACAGTCCATTAGCTTACTACGAACACCCAGAGGCACATATTGTCCTTCTCTCCTCCTCTCTGGATACATTCACTGCCTTTGCTGCGTCGCCAAAATCTTCCCAACATTGTACCACATCCAAACATCACAACACACATTGTCTCACTCACTTTCGTGCTTTGAAGTTCCCCATGTGTGCCGCGGAACTCCGGGGCTCTTGATAATCGCTCTGCCGGCGGATTTCAGCGCATCCATCCCGAGGTGTGTCTGCTCTGCTCTCCGGCAGGTGGATTCCCCAGACTCAGGACCACAGGGAGGTAAATACAGCAGGCTGGGCTCGACGGACGGAGGATGCGCCAAACAGGGAGAAGACGAAGAGGGAGCCCACTGATATAAGTTCCCACCCTGAATATCGCTCTGAATATTCCTCTCCTCTCACAGAGACTGATGAGCAGCTGAGGGCACGCACATGCACCTACTGCACCGTCTCCAAAGTTAAGGGCGTGTCCCTCTAACCTTGATGCGCTCACAGTCCAAAGTGCTCCAGTCTGCAGGAGCGACCCTAATGACAAATCATTACAGTATTATATTACAGTATTAGGACTTATGATCACTAATGAGTTCATGGATAATGAGCTTATAACTGCGCTTTTTGTCTCATGCGATTGTCTGTGGTTTATTGACCTATGGTGGGTGTTGCGTTATTACAGAAGGCTATATTATCTCGCCAACATGTTTAATATTTCTGCTTTTTTAATATCAGAAATCAAATCATAGTCTTATCTAGTGATGGACTAGGTTAGTGCCTCTTTCTCCCATCATTCCCATTTTCCCCAGACTTGATCACAAGTATGTCATGTGCTTAAAAAAACATCCGTGACAGCAGATTTTGCCACTTATAATAAACTAAAAGAAACAAAACCAGGCTTCATTCCAAACACATAATTTCAGGTTTAATTTTTGTATGTTGGCGCCCTCTACTGATTGCAACCTGCCATTACAGCGTTCACATCCTCACTCACTCACTGCACTCACTGAATAAGCATGATATTATTTGTGGATATCAGCATGGTTGGATGACTGGAAATGCCTACAGGGGCCCCTTTGGCCTTCATCTGCAAAATGTCACTTAAATTACCATGTACGGAGCAGGAAGAGACACAAAAAGACCACAAAGAGATGCAAAGGAGCTGTAAAAAGACACAAAATAACTACAAAAAGGGGCAAAACAACCATAAAGAGATACAAAATGACTGCAAATAGACACAATAATGACAAAATGAGCCAAGAGACACGCAAAAAAACAAAAAGATGCGCAACAACTACAAAGAGAAGCAACGCAAAAACAAAAAAGAGGGTGAAGATTTCTATTTTTTCTTTAATTTGACACCTCTTTTCCTCACTTACCTCACTTCCTTTCCTCCCCTTTCCTCAGCACTGATTGGTTCCTTTCACGCATTGACCTGATTGAGGTGACCTGTTCACCCCATTTAAACCCTGAACTCATTCTTTCGTCATCGTCACATGGGGCGGCAGTGCTGGTGAGCAGTTTCCTTCTCTGTAGTTGATCCTGTACATTATTAGTTACTTATTAACATTATTTATCCTTATTAAGATGGACATCTGATTAATTTGACCGAAGTTCTCATTTTTATATGTTTCTTTCAGATTCAAACCTATGTGTGGTTTTTTTTTATTAATCTGAGGGGTCAAAGATGATGAATTACTCATGAATTACTGGATAATTTTACTTCAGCAAAATATTTAAATAACACAAGGGGGAAAATGTGTTGAACTGGATATGGAGGCAGTTACAAGGGTCACAAGAAGACATCTAAAGGTCTAGTTCGTAGTACTTAGTGGCATCTACTGTAGCAGTGAGGTTGCAGAACGGAAACCTCTCCCATGTGCTGTAACAGCTGAAATTGTGAAATGTACCTGTATGACAGTAGATACGAGACAAAGCATCATCAGACAGTGCCTCATGTTGTTGAGTTAGCTGGGCAGCTATGTTGCTGGAAACGGATGTCTGTTGCTGAGCTCCTGTTTCATTTTACCTCTCACCTTAAGTGTGATGTTTGGTTCGGTGTCACCTCGGTTTTGTTCATGTATGATAAGATAGTAGCTGTACAACCAGGCTTGGTAAGCACTGCTGTGAGTTTTTATTATCTTCTTCCACACTCTTTAAGCTGCCTCAAACAAGACACAAGGACCCACATTGTCACAGTGCCAAGCATGTAGGAGAACAATGGTGGCTGACCTTGGTTTGTCTGTTCTGGGCTACAGAAGAACAACAAGGATTCCACTATGTCTACACTGACAAAAACACAGCAATTCTTACTTATGGGTGATTATAAATTAAAGGTAGGATCTGGAGGATTTTCAAACAAAACAAAATATAGACATATACAAATGAAATCCTGCTTAATCATCACCTATGGGCTTCTACTCATGTGTGGTGGTGACTCTGTTTGCAGAGCTCCTGCCCTTTAACTGTATTTTGATGTTTTTGTGAGCTCGGACCGCTTCTGGGCGGAGATTTCCCCAGCCAATGAGAGAGCGCAGGTGCCGTGCCCGAGCGTGTCCGAGGGTGCACCAGCGCGAGCCTTGCCTGAACCTCTTCTGTGAAGCCTTCTTCCATACCTCCAGGCTCCGTACACCCGGGAGAGTTGAGCCTGATAGGAGGGGCCGAATTTGAATGTGTGTTTACAAACAGCAACTGGAAAATCCTCCAGACCCTACCTTTAACATATACTAATTAATATTGCACCCTTTCTGCCAATAGATGCCCCTAAATCCTACACACGGGACCTTTTTTAAAGGAGCAGTGTGTAAGATTTAAGGGGACATAGTGGCATCTAGTGGTGAGGATAGCAGATTGCAACCAGCAGAAACTTCTCAGGTGAGGATTCCTTCAGTGTTCGGGAGGTCTTTATCAGGAGCCGAATTATCCGCAGAGGTCTCTTCCTCACCAAAACAAACGGACCAAGTGATTCATACCATTAAAAACACTTGATGAAGCAGTTTCACGTTACAAATCAGTGTTTCTCCGAAGCTGCTCAGCTCTTCGGAGACAGGTTACTAGTACAGCACCTGCTAATGTGTGCTCACCTATTTTCTCTTTTAATTTAAGATCTAGACGTTCAGGAGGTTTTTACCAGGAGCTGAATGATAATTTAAACCGGTAAATAACTGAATAAAGCAGTTTCATGTTAAAAATCTGTGTTTTTCCAATGCTCTTGTTGTAAAGGGGTTGCTATGAACAGCTCTACCTACAGTCAGTGTTGGTTTGTCCGTTCTGGGCTACTGTAGAAACATAGCGGTGCAACATGGCGGACTGCGTGGACTAGGACTCACTCCCTATGTCGATATAAACAGCTCAAGGCAACAAAAATACAACAATTCTTATATTCGTTTTTGCCACTAGATGCCCCTAAATCCTACACATTGGACCTTTTTAAGAGGTCACAACCCAAAGAGGTCTGGAACCACTAGCTTAGATTTCTCTCTGTGTCACCGGTGATGAGGAAATACAGCAAGTGCTGGATGGAGCAGTGCGTGACAACAACCCCACCCACATTTAAGAGTACTGTCTGTGTTGGAAACAATAAACAGACCTAGGGTCTAGGTACCATGTCTGAAGGGTTACTTTTGGTTCCAAAGGTACCATACTGAAAGTGTTTGGTGGAAACGGGGCTTAAGATGATTACTATAACCTGCAACAATCCCTATTTAATTTCAGAAAGGCGACCTTTGTCTGATTTTGCATTATCCCAAAGTGTCCTGCCTGTACGTACTGTGAAGCTATACAATGAAGGCAAAAATAATACCGTATTAGCACATAACACTCTACTCTCTGACTCCACTTGAAGCTGAAAGCGAGAGACACAGAACATGCATTGTGTTTTTGTCCTTCATGGTGAAATCTTTATTCAATTTCTCTCCACAACCCAGCACAGGTTATCATGTCATGTCCGAGTTCAACTCTCACAAGTATTTCACACTCAGGAAGCTAAGCAGAGCATGTATAATCATGTATTTCTCATAAATCATCTAGTAGGGGTTATTAGAGTTTAGCCTGAGGTGGCATGCTGCTGTTGTAATTTTGGTGCTCTGTGATCATTTGAGAGGGTCTTTAGTTTATATTTAATGCTCTCAGCAGCGCACACTACTGCAACTACACCGACTGCTGTGCATGTGGGCATATATGTGTGTGTGTGTATGAGTGAGTGTGTGAATCTGCGTGAGTGTTTATCCTGGATACACAGCAAAGAGCAGAATCATGCAGCTACTTTTAAATTTAAGACTCTTCAGTAAAAGACTGCAGTGTTGCTGCCATGTTGTCACCGATGCGTGCAGGTATCTGCATTAGAATGAGCATTTTTACAAACTAAAGCAATGTCTCCCTCTCTGGTGAAAGAGAATTCCCTCTTGAAGGCTGGACTAAAACAATGCGAAAGTGACATTGCCTCCTGTCTGCTTCCATGGAAGACTGTGGATTTCAGATTAATAGTAATAATTAGTGGTGTTTATGAGCCATCCAATCGATTCAGTCACTGCTGTAATGTCACAGAGCACCTTTTACTCCAATAGAGAACAACAGTTACAGGCTTCAACAGTTTCCAGATGTCACTTTCAACTGGTTCACAAAAGTGTAATCGAACAGTGCAGCATGCGTCGTTTAATTTAAGTTGTCCAATTCAGGTGTGACCACTGCATCTTAAAATACTGGAGATATGCTTTCAGGTAGAAAATAAATCACCCCTACTGTCTTGCATCGTTGCCTGGGGAGCATGTGATATTTACTTGCTGACACGACAGTTGTTAGATTTTTAAACCCCATAAAACAAATCATGCTTGTGGGGGAGTTTTTATTTGTTAAGGGAGCAGAAAGAGGGAGGTGAGGTCACTAAAAGAAGTGTAAGAGTACAGCCAGACAGGAGAGGGCTTCATGAAATAGATTTATGAGAGAGGGGGGTGTAAGGTAGTCTCTTTCAGAAAGGACAACATAGAAAAAAAACAGACTGAACTAGTCCGCTAACATGCTCTCAGTCACTTCTGTTTTAGATTCCTTGACGGATGCTATCCTTTCTGCTTTAACAGTTTATCCCCCTCCGATGTATATGTCACAGTCTCATGCTATTTGTCTCATACACACACTCACACACTTTTTCATTTGCTCTCTCTAAACCCGCATCTTCCTTAGAGGCTGGAGCTAGAAGGCAACTGGTGGGAGGGCCTGTCTTGGAAGCAGGAGGCGGCCTTGGCCAACGATTTTCGGGTCAATGCAGTGACGCGTCAGCTCATGGATTTGTTTATTTCCACAAAACCTGACTAATCTTCAACCAAGTACAAAGCCTGCATTGGAGGACCTCATATACCGTCTACTTCAAAGACTGGGTAAGCTGTCCCATCGTATGTTCCTGCTTCCCCTCCTGGTTTCTCTCTTCCCTCCTGCTCCTCTCCTTCTCCTCCTCCCCGCTCTCGTCTTTCTTCTGAGGCACACAGGTAGTCTTGGGACTGGGACTGCGAGTGTCCCAGGGACTCCACTGACAAGCTTCGGCTAGACAGGATGCTACTTAGGCTGGACTGGCGGGCGCCTCTGGGATGGGTCTCAATTTCCACACGGACCTCAATATTGGTTCCTTCCCTGTGGTGACAGTAAGACATAAAATAATCAATATAAAGCTGCCAGGCAATCAAAATGTTTCTGAATTGAGGGAGTATATACAAAGAGTGTCTTGATGCTTTCACATCAGTATTGCATGTAATAAAAGTTGCCAAAAAACACTTAAAGAAGAAGACAAAGAGTCTACAGCCATGCTAACAGCTCTGTGAGGCCATACTTAGCAGTCTGAGCTAAATGCTAACATGCTCAAAACTACACTGATGCTTAGCAGGTGTACTTTTCACCATGTTGACCATCTTAGTTCAAGGATTTAGTGCGCTAACATTTGCTAATTAGCACTAAACACAAAGTACAGCTGAGGCTGGTGGGAACGTCATTAGTTTTTCAGGTGTTTGGTCATAAACCAAACTAATGAGCAAATGTTTTTTTTTACCTGATGGTGGTGCTTGTTAAAGGAGCTTTGTGCAAAATTTAAAGCTTACAAGTTGTCTGGACACAGTTCTGGCTGCTAGCAGCTACAGGTGCTAACTTGGCACTTAACAACAGCAACAGTGCTGACAGAGCTAACAGTGTTAACCAGGGGGGACCTGGAGGGTAGGTGTTACGCTTCCATAACAACAGTGTCCTGATATCAGCGGTAGGTGCCTTATGAGGGCAGTGCAGAGCTGTGGCAATGAGCTAGCAGTGGGATAGCAGTTTTTGTAGTGACCAAACTATGGAACACAACTTCTGGGTGTGTCACATGATGCCATGGAGCCAAAAAATATTATTTTCCATAGACTTACATTGTGAAAGAGACATCTGTAAATCAGTGGATAGATTTTTGAGTGTCACAATCCCTGGAAAATGCCTTATTTTACTATCAGGACTTGATATGTTCTAGTGTTGTACCAAAATCTTTGTTTCGGTACCAATACCAATATGAATTTCGATACTTTTCGGTACTTTTCCTAAGGAAAAGTCCTTTTGGATACAAACCTTTAGAACAATAAATAGTAGAGGTGTAACGGTACCAAAAAAATCATGGTTCGGTAAGTACCGCAGTACGGACGTCATGGTTTGGTAACTCAAATGTTTCACCAAGTTTGTGTTGTCTCGTGTTGTCTCCCTTTGCGAGGCAGACTTTCTCTTGTCTTTTTTCACGTGCGCCAGCTGCGAATGTTGATACAGGTGTTGTCATACACACCACTTGCGCAATATGTGCTCCAATAGGAACAAGAAAGGCGTTTGTGTGCATAATTGAGTAAAATAAATTAACTAAATTAATGAATTGAATCAATTTCAAAGTACCGGTATTTTCCAAATGCAGTATAGTACCGTTTGGAATACTCTAGTACCGGTACTATTTTAGCACCGGTATACCGTGCAACACTAATCTGTTCACTCCGATAACATTTCAGAAGTCTACAAAAGCCACACGATTAAATCATTTTATTCATATTCATTTCATTTTTCAATTCATTTATTTATTTATACAGGAATTGTACATTGAACATTGAATTGAATATTACATTCAAGTTAGCGGAGCACTAAACCTTAAACCTTATTCAAGTTAGCGGAATGCTAAACCTTAAGTTAGCTGCCTGGCCTCAAGGTGTGGAAGATCTGGGTAATTGTATACCTCTGAAGTCAAACTTTTTTGGCAGGAATGCACAGGGCCCTGCAGGGTCCAATGCTGTATCCATTTCTCTTTCATACATCCAACACACACAAAGGAGCATTCATTCTCTGCTTAAGACGCCATTACTCACCTGTGTCTTTACATAGCAAATAGTGGTTTGCTGCTACATTTATGCTCTCTCTGAATGGCGTGTGTATATATAGAACCTTTAACGGATCACCAAAGTTATACAAATAATTCTGAGGGGAACATGTATATCTGTACCAAACTTCATGGTAATCCATCCAATAGTGGTCAAAACATTTCAGTCTGGACCACAGTGGTGGGCCAAACAATGGACTAACATTGGCTTCCCTAGAGCCAAAATGTTAACATGGCTAAAATTCCTGCCTAGAAATGTCAAAATGAGATATGGGTAGAAACAGAAAAAAGGAGAGTAAGAGGCAGCATTTACCTCGAAGGAAGCATTTGCATGTCATCAGGCTTGCTGTCAGGCACAATAACCACCTCGCAGTCTGATTGGCTGTCCTGCTGGGCGTATCCGTGGTGTTTAGTGGCTTCATCCAATTCCTCATAGCTATCTAGCTCAGGGGGCGTGGTGCTCGTACTGGGGAGGACGCCCACTTCCTGTACACTGACTCTGACTTCCTGGACGCTGGTGTCGCTGGGCGTTGGGTTGTTCTGACCCGTCCAGTGGTCACTGACTACATGAGAGAATAGAAGATCTATAAGAGAAGTTGAAACTTCATGAGATCAGGTTGCGGTTGGGGTAAAAATTAAATGCAGCTAGTACTTATACCAAGAGTTAACTACACAATTATTAAAGAGAAAGCTCTATAATCTAGGGCATATGCTTATTCGCTTTTATATTTTGTTCATTATATGAAGCTGTGAGGCAGATGAATTGCTTAATTTAGCATAACAGGAGACCTGGCTCTTGCTAGGATTCAGAAACATGCCTACTAACACTTCTAAAGCTTACTGATAAACACATTTTATCTTGCTAAGCTAATTGCCTCCTCGCTCCAGGTCCATGATTAATGCTGAAAAATCAGAGCAGTAGCCATTTTGTTTCATCTAACTCTCGGCAAGCGAATGAGCATATTTCCCAAGAAGTCAAACTATTCCTTTAACTGCTGTACTCACAGCTGGCTAAGTCCTCCAGTTGTATTTTGTGTGTTTCAGGCGGCTCACTCTGCGGTCGACACCAGCCGTTCCTACAGAGCGACATGGGGACGACCCCATACACATAAGTCAGCATTAACGGCACACCCACACCTGCAGGAAAACAGAAAAGTATTTAACAAGTCATAATGCAGTGTATGTCTCATAATCATTTGTCTGGTGTTTGTGCCAAAATCATTTTTAATGACATACAAATGGTTATTTAAAGAGTACTCTTGGAATTTAGTATTGCACTTCAATAAAGTTGGAGGACTAGAGTTGGACTTCAGACTTCCCATCATGCAACAGAATGCAAACTTTTGGTGGTGGACTTCCCAAACACTTGGTATTGGAGTGCTTCCCTTACATACTGCCTCACACATAGTGTCGTGTGCCTGATACACATTCTCATCAGCTCGCATTGGGTCGTCTTGTCATTTTTTGGATACGCTAGCAAAACCATAACCTAAAATGATCATAAGGACCTCATGCCGAAATGTAACTTCAAACTGAAATGAATTTTTTGGTGATTGTCAATTTATGGAGATACACTTTTGCTCCATGTAAATATGGCACAGCTACAGACATGATGACTTTCCTGCAGGTTTACAAATGACTTTTACTTGACTGCTGATAAATTCTCAAACTGACCATCATAACTACAACTACCTAGCAATACAATATATTAATATTCAGATGGAATACGTTTTGTCCAACATCAACAATTTACTCAGTTGGGGGTTCTGCATTCTGATATCAATGTCATATCTGGCATCAATAGATATCCACACAGGCTTACGAGGCAGACTGTCAGTTTTCATGTACATAGCTGTCAGACCAAATATATGAGTTATAGAAAGACATGAATAGTTTATTCTGTATGTCACCATACTTGTAGCATGTATTATACAGTCTAGTTTGCTTAACCCTTCGAAACCGCTGTTTATTCATCTTTTTGCAAGTGTTTAAACCTTTGAACCCTGAGCAAATTGGTGTGATATCTTTCGAAAACATGGGTAAAAAGGGAATCAGCAACTTGGTAAGAAATGTCCCACAAATTGTAAAAAAAAAAAAAAAAAAAAAAAAAAAAATATNAAAAAAAAAAAAAAAAAAAAAAAAATAGATTTAGAAAATTATTTAGAAACAAAAACTCGGGGGGAAAAAAGAAAAAGCTAGATAAAGACTGTTTATAATTATAATTATTACATTTTCAAATTATGTCACAGAATTATTGTAATTTTAAGCACTCTTTCCGGGTCATTTACTTGTTTGTTTTTAACTTTATTTTTATTCCTTTTTTATTTAATATTATTTTTGTTTTTAATTTTGTTTGTTTTTTACTAATTTCTTGCTAATTTTGGGGGCTCATTTCTTCTTTAGTTGCGTCTTTACTTGCCTTCTTTCCATGTATTTTAAAGAAATCAAGCTAATTTGCTCAGAGAGCAAATTTAGTGGACAGTCATATTATTATGATATTATTATTGCAGTACCCAACATAAACACAAGAGGGAGCCCCTCCTGCTTCACTATGCACTGCACACAATAAAGTTGCAGGAACACACTGATCTATAATGTTGTTCTTGGTATCTAAACCATCTATGCAATTATAATCTTCCAAATAATACTGGGCGCTATTGACTTACATCTTCTTTCAGGAACCGATTTCCTTGCAAGCTTTCAGTTCCCTTCTCTTTTAATTTGAGGCAAACAGATCTAGCATTAATCATCCATTTTATGTTTTTATTTTAATCAACTCCATATCTATTTAACATTACTTGTGTTTTATTAAATTCATTGTAAGTCTGTGTTATATGTTTTGAAACCTCTTTATGTCCTATGTGGTGCTGCCATGTTGTCCAGGACACTTCTGTGAAAGAGATTTTGAATCTCAGCGAGGCCATTTCCTGGTCAATTAAAGTTAATGACTGAATCGGCACAGCCCTTTTTATGTTTGGTTATTGTTTGTCCTCTCAGTTTTATTTCTTGACAATAAAAATAAGTCTTCAATGTACAATTTTGACAAATTAATAATAGATCATCTGGCTTCATATTAAGTCACAATAAGAGCAGAGCAGCGCATAATGACTCTAGCAAAGCCAGTTTTATTTCACAAGTAAGATATCGCCCCACTCTCCTCCTATAACCTTCACAAAAGTGCCTTTTAACAAGCCCCCAAACTCGATGAGCAGCAGCCTCCCTACGCTGTGCGATTACGCAACCTATAATTGAGATAGGAATTTGGGAACACAAAGCAGAGTGCCGAACAAACAAAGGGACATCATTAACACAGCGGGAACACTGGGACGCTATTGACTCAGCAACAGGGTGAAATCAGGGCAAGAGGATGAGCCTGCCAGCCAAACAGCCCACAGCGAGAAAGAGAGAGGAGCGAACGTGAGAGGATGTCTGTGTGTGTCAGTCACAAAGAGAGAAACAACAAGACGAGGAGCTGTGAGTGAAATATGAGAAACAAAATAACAATCGTAGTGAGACAGAGAGCTGATAAAACATATGGCAGGGAGAAAAATGAGGGTGGAGTGGCGCACAGACAGGGATGGGGCAGGAGATGAGGGTGAAAAGTACAGTGCGGCTAAATGTGTTTGAGTGTGTGTGTGCCAGGGGAGGGCCCGTCAGTGAGCGGTTCAGTGATGGTCGTGACACTGCAGAGGGAAGCTGAGAAGCTGCTAAAGCCTTAAGGATTCCTGTCACAGCCGGGGAATGTTACCTACAGTAGGAAGTAGCATGAGTCATCGAAATTCTGCCTCACACTGAGTGTGTGTGTGGTGATGAAATCAAGTGGTGCGTTTGCATACAGAAACCTAGTTTGTGAGTATTTACACAGCTAAAGATTGATGATAGATGCATGTTCAGATGTGTATAGCTGGTGATTTATGAAAGGGTTTCTTGCAACGCATGCACACATGTTTTGGTCATGTACATCGCTGCATGACTGCTGGACTGCGATTTTCAACATTTTGTCGGAGGTAACAGGGACACCTCTCAAGCCCTGTTTGGCATCTCTCAGTTGCCTTTGCCTAAGCTTGATGGCTGTGGCTCAGAGGGAGAGTGGGTCATGCACTAATGGGAAGATCAGCTGTTCGATCCCCAGCTCCTCTAGTCTGCATGTCAAAGTGTCCTTGAGCAAGATACTAAACCCCACATTGTCCAAATGGCTGTTCCATTGGTCTGTGAGTGTGTCAAAAACTGAGTAGCAGGTAGCACTTTGTATGGTAGCCTCGGCCACCAGTGTGTGAATGGGTGTGTGAATGGGTGAATTTGACTCGTAGTGTAAAAGATGACTAGAAAGGCACTATGCAAGTGCAGGTCCATCTTGTAGCTTCTGTAACATTATTGGCTAGACGTCTTATACTAAAGAGGAAATCACCAAAACCGCCGTCCCATGCTTTATGGATAAAATAGATTCTCAGTAATTTACAGTTTGAGAAAATCCGATATATTGAAAGGCTCTCCCAGGAAATTTAAAAATACGTGGGGACCATTTTTTGCCTACATGAAGAAAATGACCTTTCCACCTTTTGTCTGTTTGTTTGTTTGTTGGTTTGCTTCCGTTCTGCACTACTATTCCAGTGCTTTAGCACTATTGTCAATTTGTGTCTTACCAATACGACTGGTAGCACTTTTATGTTTTTATGGTGAATGTGAAGCCCCTGCAAGCTGGTCAGCTTAGCATGGTACAAAGACTACACCATAGGAAACAAGTAATCTGGCACTGTTGACGGGTAACAAAATCCACCTACTTGCACCTCACTGCTCACTGATCAACACGTTCTATCTCGTATGTTTCATCTGTACAAAAAGAAGTGTAAAAACATCACCTTGGGTTTTGTACGGAGGTTAAAACGTGTCAGTTTTAAACCTCAAACTTGATATACGGGCATGTGTCCGCATAGCACTCTCTTCAGCAGAAAAGTAATGGCAGGGCGCTGGGAGTGCTTCATCCTAGCACGTCATAAAAAAGTGCTCCCTGCGCTAGTTTTTAATGGTGCTCTATGTGTGGGTTTTATTTCTATGACGACAATATCTTGACATTAACATTAGCTTGGTAGCTAACGTAGCACTACTTTAACAGAGGGCTGACTACACAGATAAAGTCTGGGTAAACTTTACTATCAAAAGAGCCTTTTTTTTTTTTTTTTGTGACCAAAAATAATTTTAAAAAAAAGTCTGTGTGGAGGCACAAAACATATTCAAGCCTTGTAATGAAGGTAAAACAGCTTGTTAAGTCTAAATTAGCTTGTACTAATAGTCTAAATGAGCATTCATTAATATGTTTTACCACAAGGTGGCTACTAGCAAAACAAATTTGTCCGCACACTGTTAAATTCTCTATTTTATTCCGAGACTTTAGCTGTTTGGGATTTGGCTTCCATAGCTAACCAGCTAGGGAGACTCAAGACGAGCCACTGCTATAGAGGTTTGGTAAAAATTTTAAGGAAAGGGTGTCAGGCAGTAAATGTATGTAACGCATGTTTTTGTTGTTGAAATGTTAAAACATTTTCGGTATATAGGCTTCACATTTTTACAATTGGAGAATTTAAGAATTTCTTTAGCTAAAGAAGGAGCTAAAAGGAGCTAAAGAACCACATGTGGCTCCGGAGTCACAGGTTGCCTACCCCTGGCTTAGGGTTAGGGCCTATAACCTTATTAATTAACTTTAACTGGAACCCTCCTCTCCATGACAGTGTGGGTCTTCTGGGTACTCCGGCTTCCTCCCACCACACAAAAACATGCAGTTTAATTGGTGACTCTAAATTGTCCGTAGGTGTGAATGTGTGTGTGAATGGTTGTCTGTCTCTATGTGTCAGCCCTGTGATAGTCTGGTGACCAGGGTGTACCCCGCCTCTCGCCCAATGTCAGCTGGGATAGGCTCCAGCCTCCAGCCTATCCCAGCGACCCCTAACAGGATAAACGGTCACGTAAAATGAATGAATGTAAGAAATGAAAGTAAAAGTATGGGTTTGTCAGAATTGGTTAGGGGGTGTGTGCTTTATGCTTCTGGGTTAGCTGGTAACGACAGTCAGCAGCTTGTTCTTTGATTCGACATTTCAGAGCAGAGAATACTGCTTACTTTTTTCACCATTTTGAAACCTGATTTTATATACTCTGCATTTTTTAAATCATTCAAATTTGGCTGGGTGGTTAGTGACACATTTTTCTGTGGTGTGACAGACTCGTAACACATTTATTTTTGCTTTACCCCAGACTGTAACAGCAAGCTAACACGTACGGAGATAAAAGCACAACACCGGCAACATCAAATGTCCCTCTGTTGACCTGCTCCCAGAAGAGGGCTTTTCTGTCTTTGATGTGATAGTTTCGGCTCAGGATGGACACAATGGTGTAGTAGTGTGGGCATACTAACACGTTAATCAGCCACTGTACAGCCAGTCTTTGTGCTAAGCTACATTAGCTGGCTGTTGGCAGTAGCATCATATTCAGCATACAGATGAGAATGGTACCAATTTTCTTATCTAACTACTGGCAAAGAAGAAAATAAGGTTATTTCCTAAAGTGTTGAAGGAAGTCATTAATTTTAGCTTTTAAATTGTGTGTGTAGAGTGTGAAAAGATGTGAGGTTTCTTGTTGATCCTCGTCTCATTATTATGGAGGGGATTATCCCAGAAGCTCAACAGCTGGGAGCCAGTGTGCTGGTCGGACAAAATGGATCGTCTTTATCTTTAATGACTTTTTGATCCACATGCAGCCCTCAAATATTAGAAATTTTAATAGAACTACAGCTTTGTATTTTTAATAGAAAATAATATTTAGGCCTGGTGTCTGACCTGAACTGTTGTGTTTCAGGATGTTGCATCTATTTTCTTTTCTTTCTATAATTATCTCCTTAGTGCATTTGCAGAAACAAGCTAGGACAGAAGGTGCTGTTGCCGTGCTGTTGTTTGTTCCTTACCCACAGTGACAGCTGCTATGACCGGCGACACAAACACTGACATCATCACCCCACTTGCCACAGTCAAGTAGTGCTTACTTCCTGAGATATTGTTTTTCTTACAGCGACCATGGACCTGCAAGGCAATAAATAAAACATGAATTAGATAATGGAAATTTAATTTGCTCTTTGTTGTTCACTGCAACCACTTATTCCTGTCACTTATTCATGTCCACTCATACATGCGTGAGGGGAAAGGAAACAGCCTGTGAGACCTGTAGAGGCTATTACAGAGCTCTGACACAAAGACAGACACGAGTGGACGCTTTCACTGATCTTAGACCAAACGACTTCTTAAGTGATTTTACAGTCACATACACATTTCTAATGTTGAAATAAAATCATGAGAGTTTTGCTAGAGCTGTGACACGCCCCCCGTGATCTCGATTGTTTGGCGTACGGCAGTCATTAAACTCAGTCTAAGGTAGAAAGTAAACATGGAGGACTCTGCGGTGGTGCAAGAACAAGACAAGTTTCTCCCCCTTTTCTTGTGCTGCGGAAATAGGGGAGAAACTGCTAGAGTTGTGAAATGAACAAAAGCCTGTGTTTAATTTGGCATGTATCCGAACCACCAATCTCTGCAACCCTAGTAGCGAGTTGAGGTGACAAAATCCAAGAAGTTGTTTGTACAGAACTATAGTTTATCTTTATATTGATGCCAAATTGATGAGAATACTGTCGACATATGACGCTTTTTATCTTTTGTTTCCAGAGTTTTGTGTATATTTACAAGTTGACTTGACATCTGTTGATTATAAGCAGAATTAACATGCGACTCTGGATATCTGATAAAAGAGTTTAAACATTCTAGTCCATCATATTGGAGCAGTTTGCACATATTGGACTGTCTGCTGATGCATGCACAAACTTAACCAGTTACTCAAAAAGCAAACATGTCCATTCAAACCACTTATTTGAAGTGTGTTTACATGACATTAGAGAAAATTGATTTATTGTGTAAGTCAGACTAAAACCAGACTTTTAAAATACATGTAAACATGTTAGTCCAACTGAAATCGTACTTAATCGAATTTGTCAAAGGCGGGCTAACACACCCAGATAATGCGATTGGGAGTTGAATTACTCCTTCATCTATACAGTCAGTCGGACCCAAACTGGCCGAGGCGCTCTGTGCATGCTCCAGTTTCCGCCCCGGGCTTTGACCCAGAAGTTGAATAGCATTAAATGCACATCAGGAGAAGAAGCCACTCACAATATGGCTAAGTCTACATTCAGAGCTGTGCATTGGTGGACAGACAACATGTACAGAGCTGTAAAGATGTTCACCATGGTACCAGTTTGCTGCTAACTAATTTGCTTGTTGATTGGTTAGTCTGTGACATAATAGGTCAACCGGAAAAAGGTTCAAAACTAACAAGTTGAAAGGGGGTGTTCCGCCACTTATTATTGCACATACTTTGGTCAATAAATCAAACCCTCCCGTGCTTGTACGCTGGGACAAGGACAATAGTCTAATAAAATGGCCTAGTCGAGTTATAACCATAGCTGTGCATGTAAACGTACAGACTGCTTTGTACCTTGCGGCCCATGTAGATTGGTATGCCCACAATGATGACTGGGATGGCGATGCCCGCTATTAGGGAGATGACCACTGGTGCTCCGAGCAACATGCCCACCTGCCACAGAACCTTGCGGGTTTGAGACCATGGCTTCTTCCCCCAGAATGTACATCCTGAGGGACTGAGACACACAGGAACACATGACAGGGGAGATCAGATGTGAGCTCAAACTATCATCATGCACAGAGTTCAGAAAGTTGAACTGACTTCATAGGCTACAACTGCATTTTGTTGTGCAACCCTGTGTTGTACAATGACAATAAATAAACCTCGAACCTTGAAATAAATGAGTACTGACAACAACATGACAACTTTAAATGTTTGCCTCATTGCTGTCATAACATCATTACCCAAACTGAATGACCTCATCTGCTCTTCTCATTTCAGCCTCATCCTTTCTCCCTCAATTACAGTCATTTGCAGCTACCATTCTCACACTCATTTATCTTACATACCGCTGTTAGATAAATGGAAAAGCTGGTTTATTTAAGTCTTTTAAAGTCAGTTCTTTGTCGCTTGATATGACGTTAGGCACAATAAATGCGGTGCTTCTTTAAATTAGCTTCAGTCCTTGGTGTTGCGGTGTAATTCTAACTGCCAAGGAAAGCGGTTGAAACACTGAGTAACGCTTTTTGGTCCTAATCAGGCAGCAATTAACTTGTCGGAGCAGCAGTGACAATATGAGCAACACAAATAGCACCTTAGGGCTATGCTATCTCTCAAAGTGTGCATTTGTAGGCTATTGCAGCAGCAAATGTCACTTTGGGGTTCTAAAAGCCTGAGTGGGGGAATTATGGGGAGATACAGAAGTTGTGCTCTGTTGCTCTGAACTGGCAGATTTGCTGCGAGATGCTAAAAGCTTTGCCCTTCTACAGGACGTTTACTGTAATTTGTAGTGTGACAGACAGAGAGAGATGAGGGGAGAGAAATGGAGAAGGGATGGTGTAGAAAGACAATGAGGCTCAGGCGAATACAATTCCCTCTTTCTCATCCGTTGCATTCATTAATACATATGCACATGACATGAAAATGATAAATACATGAAAAGCATACATATCTATACGCCGTAGTTTATTGGCCATGGCCAGCAGAAAGATAAAAGGGGACCGACTAGGCTTTTCCTTATTTTCTGTCATTTATATAACGTTTAAATGTCAGGTGTTCATATTTAAGGTGGCCATAGTCGAACAAATAATGAGGTAGATATCTAAAAGTAATCTCTGTGAGCGAAAACCTGTACTCCATTTTCTACACTGTTTTGGGCTACAAAATTATGTCAGATCATGATGAATTACTTTATATGGTCATCTGCTCCAGGATCACTAACTTACTGCAAGTGTTAACATTACGTACACTACTACATGTAGCTACAAGCTAACGTCAGGGAAAAATATAATCTTGGTTGCTGATGATGTTAATTTCTCCCTGATTTCAGAATTATATTTCTGCTGGAACATGTCTGGTTATGTTTAAAAGCTTTTAAGGGTGATTTTTCACTGTAGAAAGTGCCGTTATTCTCCATTACAGTCATTTCCCAGCTGCAAGAATGCTGCTAATGTACATAGCTATACATGCTAACTTCAGGGAAACATGTAATCTTGGTTGCTGATTTTGTAAATTTCTCCCCAGTTTTGGGTCACATTGCCGCTGGAACATGTCCGGTTGTGTTAAGACACTTTTATTAGTGATTTTTAACGGAAGAAAATGCTGCTATACTCCCTTACAGTCATTCTCTGGCTGCAAGTACACTGCTAACGTACATGACGCTACATGCTAACATCAAGGAAACATGTAATCTTGGTTGCTGCTGTTGTTAATTTCTCCCCAATTTTGGATCATATTTCTGCTGGAACATCTCCGGTTGTGATTAGAAGCTTTTATTTGTGACTTTTTTTAATGTTAGAAAGCGCCGCTATTCTCTGTTAAACGCAAAGACAGTGCAGCAACGCCACAGATGTATAATAATACCTAGATACTGGATGCCAAGATGGCACCTTTCATTTGATTAGAACTGCTCGCCCGGCACGTACGCCAAAGAAAGTTGCTAGCTTCCGGGTTTACTTGCGCAATATGTGGCCAACTGAATATGCGTGGTAATGTTTCTCCCACTGGCCCCGCCCCCAAATTCCTACTTGGCTTATAGACTTTACATTGTGATGATGTCATGGATAGTTTTTCTCGGCTTGAGAAAAAGTTTACAAATATTAAACCTCCACAGATCAAAATCATAATAGAGTCATAATTGACCTCGTTTGCAGTTTGAGATGTCCTGTCAACTGTTTTACAAAAGTCTCTTTTATTATGGTGGTCTTTTAGCTGTAATATTGCGAGTGGCCACTGGGAAAAATTGGAAGAAAGGCTGAGCTGCGTTCGGAAGGGTGCTTAAAGAGAGATGGGCACTAAAATGGAGTCTTCTCAGACAGAGGGTGAAACGTGTTCCAGACCCATATGTGCATGATACAGTCAGGTCCATAATTATTTGGACAATGATACAGTTGTCGTCATTTTGGCTCTGTACACCACCACAATGGGTTTTAAATGAAACAATGAATACCTGCTTAAAGTGCAGACTCTCAGCTTTCATTTAAGGCTTTTTTCAAAAATGTAGTATGAACCGTGTAGGAATTACAACCATTTCTTCACACAGT
>NC_065517.1:29630841-29640267 GCF_006386435.1 Epinephelus moara | reverse complement strand
GGTTGTAATTCCTACACGGTTCATACTACATTTTTGAAAAAAGCCTTAAATGAAAGCTGAGAGTCTGCACTTTAAGCAGGTATTCATTGTTTCATTTAAAACCCATTGTGGTGGTGTACAGAGCCAAAATGATGACAACTGTATCATTGTCCAAATATTTATGGACCTGACTGTAGATCCCCTTTAGACTGCTTCTTCAAATTCAGCGAATCAGCTTCTACTCAAGCTCGTCTTGTAGCTTGAGTTACATATTCTGCTGCATGGAAATATGGAGGCAGATAGAACTGATTAATTGATGACAAGTCAGCTCTGACTCCTTTCCAGGACTGGAAAAATCAATGGAGGCCCAGACGAACAGTTTAAAGCAGCGCAGCCTCTAAACAATGACATAATGGTCATGCCTTGCTGACTGGCACAGTTTTTTTTTTCTTTTTAAATCTCTGACTGGGTGTTGTTTTAAAAGATACAGATGGAATAGTGATATGATCACAGATGCACTCATTTTAGTGAAGCTAGTTGTTCTTTATGGAAGAATTGAAGAATCGACCAAAGTATCTTACCAAAGCTGGACTAGTGCCACAGAGCATTGTCTCACCTCATGCTGCTGTGAGACAGGGATCAAATTCTGCTGCTGTTTCTCTTGTGTTTTTGTGCAGTACATTCACTTTGTAGGTCCCAAACACCAAGATCAGTCATTGTGGGGTGCAGCTAATGGTTATTTTTATTATCAGTGATGTTGTTGATTGTTTTTTAGATTTTAGTTTAGTCTATAAAATCTCAGAAAATAGTGGAAAATGCCCAAGGCAGCATCTTCAAAAAGCTTTTGACCCACCAACTGAAATACATTTAATTTACAATCAGACAGAAACAGAAAATCCTCACATTTAAGGAGCTGAAACCAGCAAATCTTGAGCATGTTAGCTTACTTAAAGGAATACTTCATCCCCAAAATAATCCTTTGTATATCATTTACTTGTCCCGTGTTAGGTTCAATTCATTAAGAAAACTTTGTTTTTCTCACATGCCTCCGGTGAATGAAGAATCCAGAAACACAAACAAAATTCTTGATGAACTGAAGGCATAGGGGTCCACGTTTAACAACAGCAAAACTATATCAAAACATCCATTTACAAACTCTCACACAACTCGTGCAGACAATCTAAGTCTCATTTATCCAGTCGTATGCTCAGTACTGCCCAAACACATGCATTTTCACAACAACCTTACTACTTAAAACTGAACTGAAAGTGAAATTTACCTACACTCACTTCAAAGCCTTTCTGGCTTACCTTGAACTGCATGTTTTAACATTTTATTAAGACCTACATAATGACTATTGTATTTTATCGATGTTTACTTTCTATTGCTGCTCTGCATGTTTGAATGTGATGCTAATCTGTGTGTTGGTGCTTCATGTTGCTCACATGTCTGTTTGTGCTAACATGCTGTTGTTGTGTTATTGTATTGTACTGATGCTCTGCTTGTTGCTTTGCATGGCTTCTGATCTATCTTGACAATTTCTGTTTGCTGTAGTCTTTATGCTGTCTATGTCCTGTGAATTTTATTCTTTTATTGATTTCAAAACATCTTGCCCAGGAAAATTAGCCAGCTGGCTGACACCAGCACATTTACAGAAATGTTGATTAATGTGTGCTGTCCTTATAAATTAAATAAATGACACAAATGAAAATGAAAGCCAGACTTCATCGACAAAAACTGTAATTTTACCTCACTGAACATGGGAGCTGCTGGTCTAGCACTGCCTTGATCAGTTTTGTTTTGTCGCACAATAACACTAACTAACTAACTGATTAAAGCAGCAGTAGACCAGCAGCTCCTGTGTTAAGCGAGGTAAAATTATGTTTTTTGTCAATGGAGTCTGGGTTTGAAGAGAGCATAGACAAGTTTCACTTTCAGTTCACTGTTGGAAAGGGCTGTTTGGTTGGACATTACTGAGCATATGACTGGAAATTTGACATATTGATTATACTGCACAAGTTTGTAAACTAATGTTTTGATATAGTTTTCTGTTAAACGCAGACCCAATGTTTTCAATTCATCAAGAATTTTTGCAAAAGCCTGTTGTCACAGCACCTTTAGAGGTATCTAGTTTGGGCGTTTTACATTGAAGTGCCCATTGAATGCATCACTTCCTGCATGACGGTACACATGACGTTCACATCATCACATCACTCTGCAAGGTGATACTGCTAAAACCCTAAGATATGTTGTGATGCAATTATTTGATCATAACACCCAGTACTGCAGTAACTACTCCTGGTGACCTGCTACACTTGGACCTTAGGGTTCTTTCTTTTGATTACTATTATTTATGTATTTATTTATTTTGTCTTTTTTTTTGATGGTAGTGCTTAATTGTTTGTCTGCACATTTTTTATATTATTATTTGTCAATTTATTTATTTGTCAGTTACAAAAAAGTGCACTGTTCAAGTAGCTTTATGCCTGATGATTTCTTTTTAATTTAAAGAAAAAGAAAATATAAAAAAAGCCTTTTGTAAAGGTATAGAAAAAATGAAATTACACTTTACAAGTTAGATGTGAGCATTTGGTTTAGATTGTTAATGTGTTCATGAGTGTGAGCTGAGTACCTGAGGTAGTGCACGTCGGTGATCTCCTGCATACACAGCCAGCAGAACTGACAGGCACACACAGTGCAGTTCATACGGTTACAGCTGCCATCATTGGTCTTCATGATGTAGGCACCGCAGCGAGGGCACGCTTTGATCTCCTCTGCATCTTCAGCAACAGAGTTAATGTGTGAGGGGTGGCTACACTACATTTATTTTACATATACTGTGGTACAGGAGGTTTAAACACAAAAAGGGAATGTAAGAGTGGCTGTCAGTCTCACCTCCTCCGGGTTCTTCATTGAAGACGTACAGCGTGGAGGCATCGGTGCCGCCTGAGGTGTGGCGGGCTCGCTGACGCCGGGCCTGGTCACACGTCTGGTTGGGGTGCCACAGCTGCCGACAGTGGTAGCAGAATTCTGTGTCACATCCCTCGCGGCCGCAGCTCAGCTTGGGACACTCTGCACAGCCGTAAGCTATCACTGCATAGCTGAGGAGAGACAGATACTGCAGATAAAAATGATAGAGTGGACATCATTAATATGTTTATTGATCCCTGAAGGGGAATTCGTTGTTGGGATTCTTATTACAGGACACCTCAGCGTCAGGCATAATGGTGGGTTTAAATCCAGGTGCTCTCTCTATTGCACCCTGTTGCCCTCAGCTGAGACTTGACTGCAGTTTCATTTAAACTTCACAGCTTTGGTTGGCTGACTGGAATATCTATGAAAAGCTGCAGTAAGTCTCCCATCTAATACTTGATCTCCTTGTGTTGTTCACCCGATCAGCCTGGCAAGGCACACTGAATTCATTCATTGTTGTCTTTGCTCACAAACGGTACGTTTGTTGACAGTGTGCCTCAGTGAATCACAGCTCAAAGAGAGATACAACTATCTGTGGGACTGGTTTCCACAGTTCAACACCTGAACCAGAAATAATTCCACCCTTAGATCTCCAGCAGTCATTATGATGCTAACAAGGAGCTTGACGCCCGTGCACCTAGTCTCACTCCTCAGAGGGGACATTAACATAAATTTTAATATTCAAAAGATCATGTGATTAGTGATCAAACACAAGTGAAAGTAACCGTGAGTGATTTACGACGCCTTAAGGACCCAGGCAGCACTGCTCTACTGTGAAGAATCAGAAAAGCTCCTCCAGGCTTTTTTTTTCCTTTGGCATCTCCAGGTTTATGTGGTTCTCAGGTTTGTAAGAGAGGTAGATGAATCACACAGGCTGAGGGCCACACACACACAAGAGGATAATTAGACTGCTGCCTGGATCCCACGTCGGTGTCAGGCTAGATTTAAACAGCTTGTGTCTGATTGTCAACTCAACCCCTTTTGGCTGAACAACAAAGCCAGCGTGGGCCTGCTCATGCATAAAAACATTTCCAGGTATCAGTGAATATAGTTATCAAAGAAAGCAGCAATAATTGGATTAGATATTAGAGACCTTTACACACCTTAGCCTGCGAAGATTTTCAAAGAGGTTCAAACAAAACATAAAGCAACAACAGCTGATATCATTCAGATTAATTGCTACACTTTTATTTTGTGCCCATGTAATAGATTATAGATCTTTTGAAGAGCACATCCCTATATATATATACACATGTATGAACTTGTAAAGATCCCCTCAATAAATGTTTATAAACATGTAAAAAAAAATATGCTGCTTTGAGTAATAATTTGTATCTGAATCTATGATCTGTGATGTCTCCTAAGTCCATTCTCAGTGTATGTGTAATGGAGGCTTTAAGTTTTCACATCTTACACAGTTTGTGTAAGTAACATATTGGACCAAGATTGATTTCCACACTAGTTGTGGTGTCACATAATTATCTTGTACCTACACGTGTTAAACTCAGATTTACAGTGTGTACAGAAAACTGAAGTCCTTCAGCGGATGAATGTGAAAACGAACGTGATCTCAAACCTCCTCCTCATAATTTGGCACTTACTCAAGGACATGTTTCTGCGTTGTACTTGGCAAAGACGGGGTCAGCAGTATGAAGAGGTTGACAACAAGGTTTAGGCAACAAAACTACTTGGTTATGGTTTGGAAAAGATTGCGGATGTCGTTACAAAACACCACCGATGTTGTTATTTGTTAGTCTCCAACACCAGTCTCGTGGGTCAAAGTCCGGTGTATGTTTGACCCATCCAGCCACTCTGAGCAGACTTTCATGTTCTTTAAACTAGGTGTAACCCAGGTTAAATAATCTATGCACATAAGATTTAACCAGAATCGGTACAGATGTTACATAAAAAAACTGTTTAATCATATAAAGAGAATGTACAGAAAATAACTGGTGTTCAGTGTTAAAAATATTAGGAGACATATGTAATTATTATACGTTGAGGGACAATAAGCACTAGCTGGTATGTTTAACAGAGAAGTGCTAGCCGTAATGCTAACAAACACATAGGAAAATGCCATTTACTGATGCAAAAAGTGTTAGTTGTGCTATTTTGAAGTGTAACTGTGTACTAAGTCTTTGCATATCTGTTGCACACTGAACGTTTATTGGTGTTGTTTTAAGCTCCAGAATCTGTGCCTTAATTACACAAAACTGTACCTTTGCTAATTGTTAGTTAATATTTGTGCATGTGACTGTGGGTCATTATTGCATGGTGAAGGGCATGAGGCAGGTGTTTTTCTTGGTGTTGGTGTTGTGATGCCCACTGTCATGCAAAGGAGAGGACATTTTGATAGTCCTTTACATTTCGAATAAGATTATTTCAGCAATCGCAGTTCCCCGAATGTGTTTTTGTTGATAATTTACAATATTACTAATGTTTCAACACTCATTTTTACTCTTTAGTTAATCTAAAGAACATCGAGAGGACTTGACATTTATACTCTTGTTGATAATATAGAACACAGTGAGATGATTTCATAAGACATGTTGCAGCTTTTATTTTATTGTCTATTATTTCAGATTAGAAGATTGAATGTGAGTTCTGACCTTACCCACTACAGGTCAGGTTTTTTGGACCTACATGGAGTTTGAGCCTGGATACTGTTGGATGTTTGATGGCGAGCTACAGCCCAATGGAGATGAACTAGAGACTCAGTTGGATGCAGAAGATTGAAGCCGTGGATTACAAGGACTGTGTCTACACACACTCAACCAATGCATTCTACAGTGCGGTAAGACGAACAGCTGCACACTTCCACAGCGGCACTAACAGAACTGTCACCTAGTTCTGGATGACAAGTGTCAGACACAAGAACTGTGTCCACCTCAGTGATTAAAGTGACTGAAGGAAATTTGGGTCTAACTGAAACTTGAATTTAGTAAGGTAGGATTTTTGTTTTCCAATTACACGGATAATAATTGTGCTCTTGTAAATATTTATATTTGTTTCCCTCTCTCTCTTAACTTCTAATTAAAAGGAGGTATCATTCCTTCAAAGGGAGAATTTTGTGTCATAGTGTTAGAGCTGGTGTACAGTTTGGTTTACTCAGTAATCGATCCTAGTGGCTTCTGATTTCCTGGCCTAATAAAACCTGGACTTAATATACAAAAACCTTAAATATATTATGCAACTTTCAGCTAAAAAGGGTTACATAAGTCCACTGCGCTGTGCGTTAGATAATGATGCGGATGGGTTTACATTGGAGTTGGTGAAAAGCCAGGTGCATCTCACACACACGCTAAACGTTTGTTTTAATGTGTATGTGAAGCCCAGTTCAGACCAAAGATTCGCAACAAGACAAGTTGAAACAGGCAACTAATTGCAATGCACCGTTCTGCAGCGTTGAAAAAACCTGCTGGTTCACACCAGTGCAACTAGATGAGACGGTGAATCATGTCTGTGCAACAACCCTCTGCACTCTGATTCCCAGCTTGTCAGGTTTATATTATAATTTGTAGCTCCTTAAAACATGAATGAGGATCATGATAATGAGATACTGGCTACAGCTGCATTTGTAGTAGTGATGAAACGGCGAAAAACAGAAACAAAACGAGCATCAGATGGACTGTATTCATAATAAATGCGCCACAATTATATAAATAACCAGCACCAATTAAAATGTGTGTGGAGGGGCATAAGCACAGACAGCAAGCTGCAGCAGTGACCACACCAAAACACAGGGCTCAGCGGGGACAGAGCACCTGCCGCAGCAAGTGAACACACCGTCTACTGTCGTTTTGACTTGACAAGCAGACTTCACTACAAGCCGACTGGCTGTTGAAACAGGTGACGTGCTTCACTTCCTAAAACCAGCCACCGGCAAATTGACCAGCTGAGTTGCAGGTGACAGCTGGCTTGAGTCGAGCTGAGACCGTCCAGTTCACACCGCTGCAACTTTTCTCTGCAACATACTAGAACTGTATTAGTGTATTCTGATGCCCTGGTAGTGAGTTTCCATGAGCAGATCCCCGTTTTGTTTGTATCTTGTGCCTAAAGATGCACACGCAGGAGCTTGCAGTCACACAACACACAGATCTGACAAAAGTTTCCCACAGAAGCATAGCAGTGTGACAGCAAACAGTAGGGATGAAGAAGAGGTTTAGTGGATGTAAGTAAAGTCTGAAAATGTTTAGAAAATCAGTTATCCAAATGTTCTATGAGAAAGGAAATGCATTAAACATATTTTCTAGACCGAGAAGATGTAACACATTTTGGTGGGAAAAACTGAATGTAAACATAAGTTTGTTGTTTACAAGAAAACTCTGTAAGTACATATTTCAAAGTAAAAAAAAATACAGGATATGTGGTATAATTGTCATATGTTTGACAGTAGCCCAAACAAAAATGCTCTATATCTCTATTTCAATCAATATGATTCATCTTAGCTGAGAACTTAATGTACTCTTCATGCTCAGAGAAACAAACCACACAGCCTTCTTTAGGGGCAAACAGGAAAATCCTTCCTCTCACGTCAGATAAAACTGCTGTTATTTGACATTGGCACAGGCGCAGAAAGATTTCCACTTGAAATACTTGTGATTCAGATTCTGTCCGTGTGCGCTGAAAAATCCCTGGCAGCTTCTCATTTGAAACCACCTACAGCAGCATCGCATATGCAGCAAAGACATGACAAAATGTGCACACGTAGACACAAGCGCGTGGACACACACACACACACACACACACACACAGAGCACCACGTTTTGCCACACTTTCTCAGAGCCGACATAATCTCCAACTAAGCTTCTGTCACTAAGACCTCGAGGAATGTGTGTATGTTGAGAGCATGGGAATACACAAACCACAACTGTGACCAGTTTACATAATGGGTCACGGCTTCAAAGGCTCCTCTATGTGGGAACTATTAGTGATTTAAAATCTAAATCTTTGCTGACCTCCACTCGTAAACATTTTCAAATGCATGGAAATCAAAAGTCGGCGGATTTGTTGTAGATAGAAACCCAGTCTTGTTTCTCTGAGTTATATTTAATTCACCACATCATCAGACAGATTGCCGTATTGATTTTTGCTCCACTCATTCATCACGACTGGGCTGTAAGCACTGACAGTTGGGGAGACAGACAGTCTACCACTGAGTCCTGAACCCTCGTGCATACGTGCTTTTCACCACAAATATTCATTGAACGCACACACACACACACACGTGCACACACATTATGATTTCCCGTCAGCAGCCCTATCCTGTTACCCCTCTGTGAACAATAAGGTGATACATCAATAGATCAGCGTCTGTATATGTTGTAAACGACAGCAGAGAGGATGAGTTAACTCAGAACATGTCTTGCGGTTGCATTGCATTGTGGTCTACTGAGGCTGCTGTCAAAGGGGGACAAAAACAACCCAATTGCCAGAATAAATGTTGGCATTATATGTTTCTGCAAACCACGGATATGTAACATTTGTACTTTATTATGTAGCGCTGGGGTCTTCAACATTTTTTAGGCCAAGGATCCCTTAGCTGAAAGAGAGACGGAGCAGCAACCCCCGGCTACATATATTGTAGAAAACTGAATTGCATATTAAACTGAACGGTTGGAGGTTGTGAGCCTCAGACTGTTTTTGCTTTTCAGGTAGGTAAGGGAGTAAAAATCCATTTTCACAAAGATAGGTTGTTGCAAAAGGCAACATATGTTGGATTGGTGCCAATGTATACTTTCTACATATTTCTGAAAAGGAAAAAAAGGTGGCAGCCCCTCTGCAGTAACTTGTACGTGCACGTGTTAAACTCAGATTTACAGTGTGCATAGAGGACTTTCCTCCTTCAGCGGATGAAGGTGAAATCCAACGTGATCTCATACCTACTCGTCATAATTTGCCACTTGGCAGAGGCCCTGGTCATGACTACAGGACATCCTTTTGCATTTTATCTTGGCAAAGAATGGGTCAGCAGTAAGAAGGGGTTGGCAGTTAGGTTTAGGCACCGAAATACTTGGTTATGGTTTGGAAAAGAATAGAGTTGTACCGATACCGATACCAGTATCGGAAATGCCTCCGATACTGCCTAAAATGCGGTATCGGCGATTACAGCCTATGACCAATCCAATATCACGTAATGCCTCACGTCATTATGCATACGCACACTACAGGCCACGTAATGCCTCACGTCATTATGCATACGCACACTACAGGCAAACGAAGCGCAATCAGAGCGGAGTTTAAAAAGCATTCTACTGTAGCCTTTAAATGTCTTTTTTACCAAATTCTGTGGCTGCACTTTAACCTGTGTCTTGATCTGTGTCAACACTGGATAATAATAATAATAATAAAAAAAAGTTTTATGGTGTTCATTCTACTATTATGTATTTATTTCTTAATATTTTACATAGAGTTTTAGGAGTTGAGACATACAACAATTCATATCCCATCCATTTTTATTTTACGCGCTGGTAT